>NW_023144632.1:144102-461013 GCF_012932325.1 Thrips palmi | reverse complement strand
GACCAACATGCAGCCCTCCTTCGTCAGCTTCAGCATCTAGATCTTCAGCAGCTGCTACATGTTCAACAGCTAGTCCTTGTTCTAGTTGTGCTGCGTCAGGTTGTTGACCCATTGCTTGAAATTGAGCGATTGCCTACAAACAATCCAAAGAGGCGATAAGTGACTTTTTGCAACAAAGAATGGAAGGAAAATTCCTTACAAAAAAGTAGAAGAATAAAACACGAACCTGCAAATCCTTAAGCTCCGATTCAAAGCGAGCCTTTTTATTGCCATGTTTCCGCCACTCAGTTGATCTTGAGGGACGTTTGTTTCTGTCATCACCTTCCATTCCAATGTTAGGCGGACTGGTCACAACATAACCTCCTAATCAGAAAAGAAAGTTTCAGAACAGAAACAACATGAACTCGAACTAGGTTGTCAAATTTAATCTAGGAAATCAGAAGACTCACGAGTGTATCACAGCAACAGCACAATCCGACTTTCGGGGCGACAATTCCTTTGCGAAGAGGACCGGGTTCTTGACATGAAGCCGGGTACTTGGGCTGAAGACGAGCGGCGCGCAGTGACAGCAGTCTGTTTAAAATGTGTTAAGAAAACAAACAAAATCAGAATTCTAGGTTCTGCTGTGGAACTTAAAATACGTAACCTCGCACTTTACTGCACCTACTCACCCCAGATGCGTCATAAAATACGGTATTATCGGATCGGTCTTAGCAGGTCTTAGGGACATAGGGAGGGAGGGAGGACTCTGTGAGGTGAGAGAGAGAGAGAGAGAGAGAGACCCTTTTGGCCTTTGGATCGAGTGTATGAGCCAGGGTTTTCTCCCGGGCTACTATGCGCGTGCGCGTGCGTCAACGCACGCAACGCAACGCGGCCCACGACACCAAAGCCAGCCTGGTTTTAAACACTTAGCATTTCCTTTACAAGCCGTGAGATGGAGTTCCCTCGCTTCCTAAAACAACCAACTAACACACACACACTTACAAACTGAACACAAATGACCAACCGCTTGTACCAAAGACACATTTACAGGCCCCCAAAACAGAAGTAATCATTTTATTTCGAAATGGATAGTCAGCCTATGGCATGTGAAAGTTTGTTTAGTTTCCGAATCTGTGCTTGGGTTTGAGATAGGTCAAAGGATTGCTGAGATCTAGATGGATCCAATTTCCATTGCAGCGGCCGGGCGCGGAAACCATTATTTTGGTAACATTTGCCGAGACGACATATTAATATCCCAAACTCTTTATTGAACCGCCGAGTTTCGACCATTCGAGTCTAATAATTAGGTTTTGGCTGATTATGGGTGCAAAAGTATCACAGTAGTTCCATGAGGTTTGAGAGATTTTAATCAGATGTCTCGACAAAGTGACCAGACAACGATTACATGTTACCAAAATTATAGTTTCCGCCCGGCGCCGCCGCAACGGAACTTCATCCATCTAGATCTCAGCAATCCCTTGACGTATCTAAAATCCAAGCAGAGATTCGGAAACTAGACAAAATTTCACATGCCTTAGGATGATTATGGATTTCAAAATGAGATGATTACTTCTACACTTGGGAGCCTGTAAATGTACAAGCTCCGGTCGCCATGCACGCTCCAAATTTCGGGGCTATTTTATTCTTCTCCCGGGTGATAACGAAATATCGGACTCAGGGGCACCCCTCGAAGCAAATATACCTGTCCGCTGCTTAATTCTGACCTTGAAAGATGCCGCGGCGCGTTTCTAGTTTCTAGGCCGCTCTGCGTTTCTTAGTTTTTGGTCTCTTCGTTTTTGGTTTCTTAATTTTATGAAAGCCAGTCGATTCCTTTTTTCTACCACAAAAGAATGCATCTTTAAGACGAAATAAGATTTGTATTAAATCTGCCTTGATTTTCTATGATTTTAAGCAGAGCCAAGCAGAGCTCGAAGAATTTCAAAAGAGACCACAACTGGGCAATGTTTGGCGGGCGGCGGCGGCTGGACGCGTGCTGTTTCCGTTTCGTTTTTGTTGAAGAATCGTTTGAAAGTTGGAAGATCGTGAATGTGCGTAATGAACGTCTAACGGCTATAAAGTCGTGACTTCTCTGCTCCCTCGCTCGTTGAAAGACTAAGTTCCGATTAAGGAGCAAGCTGTTAGCGTAGTTTAAGCCTAGAAAAATGGAACCAATAGCGCCCAGTAAGTATTTCACTTTAAACTGGGTTGTGTGGGGATGGGTAGAGGACGTTGCCTGCGTTGTCGCGCACCAGAAGACCGGTGGAGGCGGCCCAACTTCTGGACGGGTTTTGAGCTCCAGAGTCGCTAAACAGGACTCGAATTGATAGTGTGACCCCACCAATGGATTGCTCTCCGAACGATGAATCCATTCGTGGGGTCTCGCGTTGGGGTCGAATCCTGTTTCGCGACTCTGGAGCTCAAAACGCGTCTAGAAATTTGGCCGCCTCCACTGGTCTTCTGGCCCACTGCCCACTGTGCTATGGTTTTCTTTATCATTTTAACGTATATTCAATCCATTCCGAAGTCACCCATAGTGATAATTCGTTGCATAGTTGAAATTATAAACCTCAAAATAGTTGACAAGTGCTTATATTTGGTGGTTCGGTATTAGATCAATTGAAATGATACTGCCAACCATGCCCTGATGTTTGATATGGACACTGTGCTTTGTGATACAAATTGGGAGGGGGCTTTAAACAAATATTCCTTTGATGGTTTGATCCGATTCTATCAGTATGATGAAGAACCGACAACCCACCCATGAACTGTGAGTGCTTGCAGTGTGTCATTTAATTCTCATTATCTGTCAACAGCCTGTTGGGCTGCCTCAAAGGACCTTGTGTGTGGCTCCTTGAAGAAGATGCCCATCAGTTCCATCATTCAACTTTTTCCTGGCAAAAAATATGCACAGTTCTCTCCAAAAAATTATCAGGATCATTCTTCACGATTGAAGTACGCAAGGGTGAAGCGAGAAAAGGATGGGGTAATCCGTTACCGACCAATCAGGATTCTTCACCTCAGAGGTTAGCGTAGCTTTGTTTGCAAGCCATTGCCATAGCTCTCTAGTTCACTCCTCAATGATTTGTTTGATTGATGGAATTACAACTGTAGGTGGTTGTCTCACTTCACCCGGTAACTGACTGTGTCCTTATTTTCAGGTACAGAAGCAGAAATTGATTCTATGATGCGCAACAATCAAATTAAAAACCCACAGTGTAAGCTCTTGCAGGGAGGACTTTTGTCAGAGTTCATATTGGCATCAGAAAAAAGAGATGCGAAACAAAAAAAGGTGCAAATTAATTATCTATTTTCTTTCAACATCATCCACTCCTTATTTTCCTGTTTTGTGTAATCTAATTATTTCAATATTACTTTTCAGTCAGAAAGAAAAACACCAAATTTAGCAGATGGTGACCGTATTCTGAAAAATTTGAAGAAACAATCTCAGTCTGATGGTGGACCAGTACCTGTCAAGAAGCAGCGCACTGTAAGTGCCCTGTAGTATCCTCGGGAGATCATTTTTATTTTGATGGGTTCACAACTAACTTTTTTATTTTTAGGATGAGGGCCAATCTGATTCAAACCAAGCGGCTGACCTAGATTTATCAGCAGAGTCTGTAGGTGTTCCATTATATTGGAAATTATCTGCTGTGGGTACACATCAGACTCATTATTGTTTGTCTTTTTTTTTTTCAGGAAAAGGTTGAT
Source organism: Thrips palmi (assembly GCF_012932325.1). Classification (NCBI taxonomy): domain Eukaryota; kingdom Metazoa; phylum Arthropoda; class Insecta; order Thysanoptera; family Thripidae; genus Thrips; species Thrips palmi. The sequence goes on along the minus strand of NW_023144632.1, from coordinate 457,323 downwards.
CGAACAGACCAAATTGAACCTGTAAAGGTTGTAGGTGTTTTACTATATTGGAAATTTATCCACTGTTGACATTAGGTTCACATATCGACTGACTTTATTTGCCTTTTTCAGGACGTGAGTTCTCCAGATCATCCAAGCAAATCTGAAAAAGAGACAAAGGAATCTGATGCTGTAGGTGCTTATACTCATTTGGAAATTATCGGCTGTTCATGTGAGACTGATTTAATTGTCTTTTTTCAGGAGAAGGATGATCTAAAAACTTCTGCTAGCACTTCAATCCTTGTAGGTGTCTTACTTTTTTGAAAAGTTATCTGCTGTTTACATGGGTTCAAATTAGACTGATTTTGTTTGCCTTTTTCAGGACATTAGTTTTCCCGATCAGCCAAGCAAATCTGAAAAAGAGACAAAGGAATCTGATGCTGTAGGTGCTTATACTCATTTGGAAATTATCGGCTGTTCATGTGAGACTGATTTAATTGTCTTTTTTCAGGAGAAGGATGATCTAAAAACTTCTGCTAGCACTTCAATCCTTGTAGGTGTCTTACTTTTTTGAAAAGTTATCTGCTGTTTACATGGGTTCAAATTAGACTGATTTTGTTTGCCTTTTTCAGGACATTAGTTTTCCCAATCAGCCAAGCAAATCTATAACAGGGACACAGGAATCTAATGATGTAGGTCTCTACTTAGAAATTATGGGCTGCTTGTTCATGTATGAAACTGATTTAGTTGTATTTTTTCAGGAGAATGATTGTGCGAATACAGGAGCTGACATTGAATCCTTAACTGTAGGTGTTCTACTATTTTGGAAAGTTATCTGCGTGGTTTCTCAATAAGAATAATTTTTCTTGCCTTTTTCAGGGTGATCAAGTCATGCTTCCAGATCGTACATCAAGCAAAGCTTCAATCTGTGGAGAATACAAGGTTTCTTCAAGTAATAACGCATCTGCATTCCAGCCATCGGTATAAATGATTGCCCATTCTATTCTGTATTAAGTTTCACGGTTTGCACTATTTCAACACTACTTATATCTTTTCAGAGTATCCATCTTGATCAAGTAGTCACAATGGTTGAGAAGAATAACAGTTGTCAAAATGTTACCAACAGAATAGTAAGTAGTTTACTTAAAAATTGAACTTTTGGTTGCTTCCTATTCTTCATTGTATGTTCATTTTTGTTTGATTTCAGACCTCTGAACCTGTGAGATCTTCTGGAGAGGTAAGCAAATAGATTCTGAAGCATCTTATGAACACTTGGCATTGTAACTTTACCCTCCTTAATTTTTTTGCAGGAAACTGCGTGTTGTGATATCAGAGATCTAGTTAATGAAGTAAAGAGACTCAGTAATGAGGTTGCGGACTTAAAAGGTTTGCACTCGTTAGGAACTAGAACAATTCTACTGTCGCTTTTTGTCAGTATAACTATGTCTCAAATTGATATTTTTTTTGTTCATAGCTCTCCTTACAACAAAGTCTGAGGCAGTGCCTCGACCTCATGTGGCAAGTGCCTCTCAATTGGATTCTAATTTGTGGCCGATATATAATGCTGTTGACATAAACATAAGTGCACCAAAGGGCACTCCTAGTGGAATGGTATTATTTTCTGAAATTGTCTTTGTTGGTAAAAATCAATCAAGTACCAAATTTTAATATAATATGTCTTCTTTTACAGATTTTTTGTGGGGAAACAGCTTGTTCCTTAGGCGTTATGCCAGTTGAAAGAATTATACTAGGGGACAAAACGTCAAGGAACAAAATTCAGAGTTTGGCCGGCTTGATGTTTCCCACTGATCTTCCCAACTATTGCCTGCGGGTTGTAAGCAGCTGCTCAACTAGAAAACTCTTTCCAGAAGACGCCAGAATAGCCCTAACTAGTGAGTTTGCATTCTTATTCTTATCACTTTTGCAACAAAAAAAATCATGGTTTAAACATACCTGTTTTTCTTTTTTTTTTCAGATCTAGTCAACATTGGCTTTGAAATCAGAAATGAGCCAGGCAATAGAATTACTTCTGCAGACACTTCAGACTTTTTAAGCAAAATTTTGAACTTACTGCGGGCTGGGCCCAAGGATACAACTACTAAGCCAGCTGTTTAATAATTTTCACAATGTTTTTAAGTGCTATTTAATTGAGCATTCTCATTTATTTATTTTTCATTTAACCAATCAATTTGTCCATAAGATGTAGCAAAACACATGATCTTCCTCACTTCATTTGTATTTCACTTTGAAGTTTAATAGAAGATTTTATTATCTGACAGATTTGAGTGTGTTTATTCTTCTTCGACCTTAGAGCATCTAAAACGTGTAATCAAACAAGCGAGCCAGATTGGTTTCATTCCCGCCTAACAACTTGTTGTCAGAACAACATTTATCTTTTATTATTCAGTTTTTGAAAGTGCGTGGATATAGTTTACTTGTGTGCTCACAGAGAGAGAGAGCAACAAGCTTCACTTTCAAATTAAGAAGTGAAATTAAAGGATTGGTCATGGGACGTTAAGGAATTAGATCACAGTAACTTTATTTACTTTATCATAGTAGTGTGCGCTGGATTCAGCAACATTTAAAAAAAAATTCAAAGAGTTCAAAGGGTGTGTGAGTTCAAAGGGAGACCCAAACATAGCACATCCTCAAATGCTAAACAGGAATGATGGTCTTGAGCTTTTTCAAGAAGAGGTCAAGAGAGAGGGAAAGACTGACAAGTTTCACTTTCCAATAAAGGAATGAAATTAAAGGAATAGTCATGGCACATTATACAAGAAGTAGATCAAATTAATTTTATTTACTTAATCATAGCAGTGTGTGCTGCATTCAGCAACATTTAAAAAAAAATCAAAGAGTCAGGTGAGACAAAGGAGAGGGAAGTCACTTGAAAGCTTCATACAGCGTACATGCAGCAGAGGCGAAAGCAGAATATCACAGCAGCATATCACAAGCACCTGTCAAGCAGAAAAAAAAGCAAAAGGTAAAACAAAACAAAAAAATCGCGGGAATTGAAGCCTAGCTATCTAGACACGGCGCACAGACAAATGCACTTCGAGGGGGACAGAGGCTAGCATTGACAGAACCGCCGCCTCCGCGGAGTTAGGCAACCCAACGGACACTTTAACCATGGGTCGTAACTTGAGACGTTGGGCGTTACGGGCCCGACACTGCTGGTCATGACAGACCTCTCGTAAGTAGGCCGGCCTTCTCATAGGTACCCGCGGCGATTCGGAGCCAGAAAGCGGCAACGACAGGGGCGAGGCGCCCGTGCGCCAGAGGACAGGGGCGAGGTAGGCCACCGTCCAGACACCGGTGTGTGGCGAGCCGAATGGATAGGCGCTCTGCCCGTGCGCCAGACGACAGGGGCGAGGTAGGCCACCTCCGCACAAGTGGGTTTTGGGGGGCTGAGGGATGGCCTACATCACAGGCGCAGTGCTCGTGCGCCAGACACGGGGCAAGGTAGGCCACTGCCCACACCGGTGTGTGGCGGCCGCGTCAGGTGCTCGGCCCGTGCGCCAAACGACAGGGGTAAGGTAGGCCACCGTCCACACACCGGTGTGTGGCGGGCCGAGTGGATGGCCTACATCACAGGCGCACTGCTCGTGCGCCAGACGACAGGGGCAAGGTAGGCCACTGTCCACACACCGGTGTGTGGCGGGCCGCGTCAGGTGCTCGGCCCGTGCGCTACACGACAGGGGCGAGGTAGGCCACCGTCTAGACACCGGTGTGTGGCGAGCCGAATGGATGGCCTACCTCACAGGCGCTCTGCTCGTCCTTTGATGTCATTTGGATGTGAATGGATGTCATTTGGATGTAAATGGATGAGAATGGATGCCATTTGGATATGAATGGATGTCAATGGATGTGAATGGATGAGAATGGATGTCATTGGGATGAGGATGGATGTCATTTGGATGTAATTGGATGTGAATGGTTGTCATTTGGATGTGAGTGGATGTGAATGGATGTGAATGGATTACATTTGGATGTGAATGGATGTCATTTGGATGTGAGTGGATGGAATGTATGTGAATGGATGCCATTTGGATATGAATGGATGTCAATGGATGTGAATGGATGAGAATGGATGTCATTGGGATGAGGATGGATGTCATTTGGATGTAATTGGATGTGAATGGTTGTCATTTGGATGTGAGTGGATGTGAATGGATGTGAATGGATTACATTTGGATGCGAATGGATGTGATTTGGATGTGAGTGGATGGAATGGATGTGAATGGATGCTATTTGGATGTGAATGGATGTGAATGGATGTGAATGGATGAGATCGGATGTCATTGGGATATTATTGGAAAAAAGTGGATATCATTTGGATGTTAATGGATGTGACTGGATGAGAATGGATGTCGTTTGGATTTGAATGGATGAGAATGGATGTCATTTGGATGTGAGTGGATGAGAATGGATGTCATTTGGATGTGAATGGATATGAATGGATGTTTGGATGTGAGTGGATGAGAATGGATGTCATTTGGATGTGAGTGGATGAGAATGGATGACATTTGGATGTTAGTGGATGAGAATGGATGTCATTTGGATGTTAGTGGATGAGAATGGATGTCATTTGGATGTTAGTGGATGAGGATGGATGTCATTTGGATGTAAATGGATGAGAACGGATGTCATTGGGATGTGAATGGATCCGAATGGATGTCGTTTGGATACGAATGGATGTCATTTGGATGTGAATGGATGTCAATGGATGTCACTTGGATGAGGATGGATGTCGGTTGGATGCGAATGGATGAGGATGGATGTAATTGGGATGTGGATGGATGCGATCTGGATGCCAATGGATCTGAATGGATCTGAATGGATGTGGCTGTGATGTTAGGGGAGGTCGTTGAATGTGGTTGGATGTCCGCGGATGTCGGTGGATCGGAATGGATGTGGCTGGGCTGTCAGGGAACGTCGTCGGATGTGAATGGATGACGTTTGGATGTCGCTTGGATGTCGGTGGATGTGGTTGGACCTGTTTGGATGTGAGGAGCTGACATCCAGGGACTTCCAGAATGAAACATTCCGGATGTCCGTGGATGTCATTGGAACATCCTGGATTTCCCTGGATGTCAAGAATACGACATCCAAAGTCATCCATAAATTCCCACGCCCCAATTCCACCATTTTGTACTCGTTTTTTTGCTCTTATTTCCATAATTTTGGGAATCCGAAACTTTTCTTTGCAGATTCTGAAAGCTAAGAATGAGAGCTACAAGTTTGTCTTTAGGGTCGACTTTGTAGCGAGATCGGCTATTCGAGATATTTGGCCTCAAATATTTTTACATTTCATCATTTCCACCAAAAATACCAGATTTTACACGTTTTTTTTATTTTTTCAAGAGCAACTTTGTAAATCCGAAACTTTTCTTGCCATATTCTGAAAGCTGAGAATGCGAGCTACAAATTTGCTTAAGGGGCCCACACTGTAGCAAGATCGGCTGTTCAAGATATTTGGCCTCAAAGATTTTTGTTATTCATCGTTTCCACTAAATTGTCAAATTTGCGCGCCCCTGCGTGTTGATGCGAGTATTTTTGGACCTTGGTGCCGACCATTCGTTGGAAAGGTCTCATCATGACCCACTCGATTCAGGAATAAAGCAGATGATTGTTAAATCAGCTGGCTTTGACTCTCGATCGCAGTTTTGCAATCACACGTAAGGGAGAGTGGGGTAATTCCGGACACGGGGTAATTCCGGACACTTCGATTTTCACTGGGTTTAAGTGAAGATAACTCAAAAGCCCGCCTAGCAGAGGAAGATAATCAGTTAAAAATTATAATTCAAAATCGCCAAGGTAGGAGGTCAAACCGTTTGGCTGTGGTCGCTTCACGAATTTTGAGTACCATCAAAAATAGGCAAAAGCTGCATCTTTCCCCCGTATTTCCATGTACTTATCGTACCTTACCATCAAGTTCAGTCCCATGACTAAAATTTTATCATATTATATGGTCATTGGACTTTACTTTGGCGTTTCGGGAGTGCTCGTATGGCTCGCCGTTTTCTTACAGTTGAACATCAAAGGTTTTCACTACCTGTGGGGTAAATCCGGACAATAAGGGTTATTTTCTTCAATTTCCCGCATAATGTTAAGGTAGTGGGTTCAAAATTGTGGACATGCATCCCCACCGTTAAGAAGGATAAAGAAAGAACGAAAAATAGTATTGCAGCTATGTTTAAGAGCTTTACTCAAGACAGTGTTGTCAATTTAGGGGTTTTGATAGAAACTATTCCTTATAATATGCTTTGAGTAATAATCAAACACTTCAGTTCGCAGCAAATGTCCTTGTACGCCTTCTAAAAGCATGCCTGACATCAAAACAAGCGAAAGTAAGCTCGAGTGGTATCAAATTTTAAGGTCGTCCGGAATTGCCCCATAGGTCGTCCGGAATTACCCCAGGCTGGGGTAATTCCGGACACGTGCAGGGCTTTTGTTAGGCGCCTATATCTCCCTAACCGTTGCTGAGATTTGGCTTTCATGTATATCATTGTGAAGGTAAAGGTCCATACTTTACTCTCCTGTAGTAACATTTGACCCAAGAAGCATATTCAAGCTCAAAGACCAAAAAGAAAAAAAGCGTCCGGAATTACCCCACTCTCCCTTATACCAAAGCAAGTGCAAATGCGGCAATAGCACATAGCAGTTAAACAGTTGTAGCGAAAAGTACGTAGCAGTTGTGGCAGATCCTGTGGCTTCAGATACCTAAGCCGACAGCGATAAACAGCGTTGAACAGCCGCCTCGGTCCTCAGCCCCAACCCGCATCCGTGCTCTTCTCTACACAGGCGTAGGCTGTCCCGGCGTGTCCAGTTTTTGCGGTTTTTCGTCTCTAGCGGTTGAACAATCAATTTTACATATACACAACACTTATATTGTTTTAATCGTATCCTCCCTTTCTTTACAATGCACCATTCAAATTTTTTAAAAATTAAAAGTGGTTGTCGTATTAGCATGGCTTCTGGTGCTTCATGTGCTTTAAGCTCAATGCCGGATTCATCTTGATAAGGCGGCTGGTCTAGCGTTGCATATGAGGAACTTGTTCGCACAAAACCTTCAATAGTTTAATCAAAATTAACATTTTCGTCCATTAAACCATGCACGTGTAAATCACGAATAGCGATACACTAAAATTAACCTGGTCAGTATCATCTGCAGCGTTATCGTTCTTTTATTCCTGAATCGAGTAGGTCATGATGAGACCTTTTCAACGAATGGTCGGAACCAAGATCCAAAAATACTCGCATCAACACGAAGGGGCGCGCAAATTTGACAATTTAGTGGAAATGATGAATTACAAAAATCTTTGAGGCCAAATATCTTGAACAGCCGATCTTGCTACAGTGTGGGCCCCTGAAGCAACTTTGTAGCTCGTATTCTCAGCTTTCAGAATATGTCAAGAAAAGTTTCGGATTCACAAAGTTGCTCTTGAAAAAGCCAAAAAACGAGTAAAATCTGGTATTTTTAGTGGAAATGATGAAATGTAAAAATATTTGAGGCCAAATATCTCGAATAGCCGATCTCGCTACAGTGTCGACCCCAAAAACAAACTTATAGCTCTCATTCTTAGCTTTCAGAATCTGCAAAGAAAAGTTTCGGATTCCTAAAATCGTGGAAATCAGAGCCAAAAACCGTGTTAAAAATGGTGGAATTTGGGGCGTTTTGGGGCATTTTTAGCGTTTTTTACAGTTTTTGACCCCTATATGACCAGGTTTTGATCAAAAACCACTTTTTCCACCAAAAACCATAATCCCTTGTCCTTATAAATCGAAAAACACCCAGAAAGGGCCATGTCGCACTTTTCGCCTTTTGGCCGCACTGTGCAAAGATTGCACGTTAGGCGCCAAAAGACCCGAACAGACTCAGCCGTCAAAACACGGGGCGGTAGACACTGAGAGACGGTTGCAAGCAGCCGCCTGAAGCCCTACACTACGATTCGAAGTGTGAGACAGTCTCACACTATTTAGTGCGAACCGCTATGCCTCGCCGTGATCCACGTTCGTCTAACGATTGCAAGACTTTTAAGGGGGCACACCAGTGAAAATGTAGAGGTTTTGAAAAACGATCACTCTGAGAAAAGTAACCTATGTATTCGATTGATATTTTATTCGTGGCTCAAAATTATGTCAAAGAAAAGAAAAATCAGTATGGGAGGTCGGGGTGGCGATGGCAAGACGGAGCGCCAGTGCACTTCATTTTTCTGCGACCTCGTCTCACTCCTGCCACGATGCCGCCTCTCTGGATTGAGCCTCGAGCACGGGATTTGAAAATTTCTCAACAGGACACATGTGGCTATGGTCTGAACCACGGGCATGCAAAAAGAATGATTTTGAATTTGTTTTTTCAAAAGGCAAAAATAAAAAGAAATTTTTTAACCAATTTTTTCGCGCTTTCATGGCTGCAGCTCACGTCCTATTTATGGGATGGCCATTTCCGAGGTTCAGACCATAGACGCAAGTTTAACGAACATTTTGCCGCAAACCGCATTAATTTATCTCAAGTTTTGCGCCCGTGAGAGTGGCACAAAGGTACAAAAAAGGTGTTTTGAGAAAAAGCCCTTTTAGTAGAAACATAGATTTGACGGTTTTTTTTGGATTATAAATGCGCTATTTGACGTATTTAAGTTCGTTTTGCACCAAAATGACCCTCTTTTTAACTGCGTTTGGGTGGTTCAAGGGTTTTGTAATTAAACTTCAAGTGAAAAAAGCTGAACGTTCACAATTGGTCCAAAATATCCAGGAATAATAACCTTTTTAACAACTTCAAAAATGTGCACAAGCCAAAGTAATTGGAATTTTGGGGTGGGGTTTGCGGCATTCGACTCGGGATGAATAGCAGAAAAATAAGATAAAATATAAAAGAAGGCAAAAATTTAACGATTTTCACTGGTGTGCCCCCTTAAGTATGAGACACGGCTTGTCCCACACTTGCTACCTATGGCTCCCTGCGGTCGAATGCTACAGGACCCACGCTAGCAAGTGTGGGAGTGTGGACATCCGGCCGGCGTCTCACACTTGCAAGCGTTAGACAAACGTGCACTACAAACCTAACTGTCTACTAAGTACACACTTACAAACGCATGCTTGACGCCGTATAACTCCATGCGTGAAGCATGCGTTTGTAAGTGTGTACTTGCAAGCATGCACTTGTAAGTGTGTACTTGGCCAAGCATGCGTTTGTAAGTGTGTACTTGCAAGCACGCATTTGTAAGTGTGTACTTAGTAGACAGTTAGGTTTGTAGTGCACGTTTGTCTAACACTTGCAAGTGTGAGACGCCGCACAGTGGGCTGAAACGCCCAAAACGCGATGATAATTCTTGAGGGGGCCTATCAAGGCCAGAATCTGTGTCAAGGGGTTTTCGAGTGCAAGGAACCCATTTCTGACAAAATAAAGCCCGAAAAATGAACAAGGGTGGATTCAGTATTGGTTAGGGCGGTTAACCGTAACGCGGGCATCAATGGCCACCAAAATCGGTATCTGGGGGTTTTCGGCAGCGGGGAAACTATTTCTGACAAATTCAAGCCCAAAGAAGTGAACGACGGGGGTAGATCTAGCATTCGATTGCCATTTGATTATCCACTTACCCACTTTTGGGGCCCCTTTTCTCGAAAACGGGGGCAAACGGGGGCAAACGGCGATATGCACCGGAAAGTCGGCGGTCCACTCTACCACGGACATGTCGGACCCTTTCGCAAATGTTCGCAACTCGACTTATCTCAAAGTGAAAAACGTCCTAGATACGATTTTACACTACTTTCTCCGGCTTGTTTCTTCTAACCGGGTAACCTTAATGTAAATATGTGGAATGCTCTGGATTGGTCGCGTCGTCAGCTTTCCAAAAACATATAACATGTTGGTTTTTTCTTAACGAGACGGCCAGTAGAGGGCAAACAGTACACCAATGACAAACATTGCGCGAAAACATGAAAATGTGCCAAGTTTGGCGTTCCCCCATGGCTCACACGAATGAGATATTGGCAAGCAGATAATTGTCACGTATAGCCCAGACCTTCCTTGAAAATATCTGCTAGTTTGTAGGACTCCACTCCTCGATTTCAAAATATCCACTTCTCATCGCGTTTTGGGCGTTTTAGCCCACTGTGCGCCGGCCGGATGTCCACACTCCCACACTTGCTAGCGTGGGTCCTGTAGCATTCGACCGCAGGGAGCCATAGGTAGCAAGTGTGGGACAAGCCGTGTCTCATACTTAAAAGTCTTGCAATCGTTAGACGAACGTGGCTCACAGCGAGGCATAGCGGTTCGCACTAAATAGTGTGAGACTGTCTCACACTTCGAATCGCAGTGTAGGGCTTCAGGCGGTTGCTTGCAACCGTCTCTCAGTGTCTACCGCCCCGTGTTTTGACGGCTGAGTCTGTTCGGGTCTTTTGGCGCCTAACGTGCAAGCTTTGGTCTTTGGTCACACCACGTTGAAGCCAAGGGCGGATCCGAGGGGGAGGAAGGGGGGCGTCGCCCCTCCCTGCCGCCTGAAAGGCAGGCAACAAGTCGCACTTTGCCCCTGTATGTAGGCAACCTTTGCGACATCCCCCCCCCCCGAACCCGTCTCTCGATCCGTCCTTGATTAAAGATGGGTCTCGTTCAAAAATCTACTTGTCAGCTATAAACTGTCAGCACCTTCAGAATATTTCTTACAGAAGAGCGTGCGTCTGAAGCGGATGTTTCATTTTTCATAGTCAGTCGACCTAGCCTCTCTTCAGTCCCCGCTGTCTGAGACCACATGAACTGCAATCACTGTTCAGGCTAAAGCTGGACGACAGTATGAAAAATGCTGCAGTACGGTGAACTTGCGCGCGAGCACGAGTATCTCGACCGCGAACACTCATGCCGAGACGTCCATATCGGTGACATTTTCTTTTATTTATTTACGACACGACACGCCGAAATATATATCTGCTATTTCTCAATTAACGATAGTAATTACGGGCAAGAGTGCTTAAATCGGGCCGACAATTTCTAAAATTCGCACACAGTTGACCGAAACTAAAAATGACCTCGCAGAAGTCTATAAATATTTTTCCGGGCAACTGTGGTTATATAGAACGAGGCGGGGATGGCTATATCTGTCCACCATTTTTTCCGTCCCCCGTATTATTGTGTCCCCCCTAAGATAAAATTATAAAACATATATTATATATAAAATATAGGGGTTACCCCAGCAGGTATACAGTCCCACCAGGTATAATCCCATCAGGTATAATCCCACGAGGTATAATTCCCGCCAGGTATAATTCCCAGCAGATATACACTATTTTATTTTATTTTAATTTACACACATTCCCAACAAGTATAAATCCCACCAGATATACACCTATTTCATATGTAATTATATGTATTTATTTGAACGGCGCGCGGTTCGTCAGTGCGTCGTCTGCTCCGCTGCGCATGTCACCAACGCCCTCTCTGCGGAGAAGTTAGGAACTACGGCCGTCCGGCGCTGCACAGCAGTGCGTCAGTGTCAGTCCGCCGTCCGCTCCGTGCTTCGCCGTGCCGTGTTGTCCAGTCCCACCGTGCTTCGCCGCTCCGTGTTTATCTCTCTCTATGGAGACTCGGCGAGTGCCCGGCAAACTTGGGAAAGGGTTTACTTACACCAACGGAGATGGATACTTCTTCAAAATTAACGGTCGAAGGAACGGTAATGTTTACATGAAGTGTACGGAGTGCAACATGCGCGGGAAACTGGAGGGAGAGCGTCTGATTGTCAACGCCACTGGACTGCACAGTCATCCACCAGACTATGTGACAGAGAAAGTGCTGCTTCTCAAGCAAGATTGCAAGGAAGAAGCGAAGAAAATGCTGGGTGGCAAGATTCAGAGCGTGTTTACTCAAGCCTGCGATAGGTAAGTGTTACGCTAGGATGTGATGCCTGTTGATGCCTGTTCTATTTATTTACCTGTTGTGGTGACGTGCAGGGCTGATGAGGGTGCGCGCTCAGAAATCACCTTCGAGTCATGTAGATCGTCGATGTACCGGGCTCGCTCTGAACAGCACCCGCCCGTTCCGCAGGATTTCGAGGAGTTTGAGTCGTCTCTTGTTGACCAACGGTACTCAGACAAGTATGGCAAGTGTCCTGATGGCTCTCTTATGACCCGAGGCCTTGTGGGACCATCAGGTCACAGGTCTCTCGTATTTACGAGTGATTTGATGCTCAATATTATGGTGGCTGCTCTCTGGCTATTTATTGATGGGACTTTTGCTAGTCGGCCTGACACGCCCCCATCTCGTCAGCTGCTCGTGATCTCAGCTTTGTATCAGGGAATGGTGAGGAACGAACTGAAGGTGGAATTCATTCGCAAACTTACGGTAACGTACGCTAACTTACGCATCCTGTTTTTTTTTTACAGTTGTTCCCAGTGTGCTATGCGCTCATGGAATCGAAGTCGGAGGTTGCATATCGTGCATTGTTCGCATTTGTGAAAGATTTGGCGCCATCCCTTGCACCGGAGAACATTGTTACTGACTATGAGGCTGCATTCGTACCAGTGATCAGAGACGTTTTCCCTTCTACTATCCACCAGGGGTGCTGGTTCCATTTCTGTCAGGCATTACATCGCCACTTGGGTTTCCTCGGGCTCATCACTTTTGTGAAGCGCAACTTTAATGCATTGACAGTGATCCGAATGTGCTATGTTCTTCCTCTTCTTCCTTCGAACAAAATGATCTTCGGTCTCAATGCTATTGAGTATGTAGCTCATATGAACGGCATTCTGGGAGAGCTGCAGCCGTTCCTGGATTATGTGCGTGAAACTTGGATGGTCAGAATCGGCACTGACCTTGTCAGTGTACACCGTTCCAAGCACAGAACGAACAACTTCTCTGAATCAAGTCACAAGGCACTTCAGGATCGGATTGGAACAATTCGCCCCGGAGTGTGGGACTTTGTCAGTAAGTAGTACCTGTCATTAGTATTGTCATTGTCGTGCGTCATCGTCCATTTTCTTATTCACATGCACTGTGATTGCAGAGGCCATCAACTTCGAGCTGATTCAGGCTCACTTGGATGTGATCCGTGTCCAGGGTGCCAAGCCAACTCGTAGAAACCGCCGCGCTCGGTGGATTCGGCAGGATGCCAAGATCAACAAATGGCTGAATCAATTGGACAAGGGTGAGAAGACTGTTCTGGAGTTTCTTGTTTCGGCACAAAACATCGCCCGAAAACTGCAAGGCGTGCAGTTACACTTGGAAACTCAAGTCAGTGTGGAACCTACCGATTACCCTGTTCAACTTCAAGCTGTTGATGATCCAGGTAAGTCACGCTTTGTATCGTAAAGACGCTTATGACTCCACGGTGCATGTTAGCATCTTATCATCTTTTCTTTGCAGAAGATACGGTTGATGATCCGTCAAGTGTGTCAAGTCAGGATAGCCAGGAGACCCAGGGCAGTGACGATACCCAGGACGGACAGGATACCCAGGCTAACGACCCGGGTGGAAGGATCTGCAGTTAAAACTATAAGACAAAACAGGAGTTTTTCTGTTGTAAAATGTATTGTTTTAAGTGAAAAAAATTTAAAAAATGAAGAAGTTAAAAGTAACTTCTAAGAGAAACAAAATTGTAGTTAAACTGTAGTCAACTGCAGTAAAACTGCAGTTTAACTATGCAAAAACTACCAGTTATTTGGAACAACTATAGTTTCTCCCTCTTTCTCGTGCTAGTTAAACTGCAGTCAAACTGCAGTTCAACCTTAGTTTCGAACAACTTAAAAGCCATTTGAAATAACTAGAAAAAAAGTAGTGAGGGTTCAGTTTGCGAAAAGAGAGTGAAAATTCAAAATCGAGCCTCAGCTCTGTAATCAAGTTGCCACCTTAGGTGTTTTCAACCTAAGGTGTTAGTGAGTGGAGTCACGTCCTTTCGGAGATGATCACTCGTATAAAATATACAGCTCTACGCATCGAGGACTGATGCACTAGGGGGCACAGCGATCGGAGCCTAACCAAACGACGACCCGTAGCCGTACGCGAGAGGAAAGTTGTACTCAATGTTATTTCCCTAATATTCCACCTATCGAGGTCAATCCTTTTGTGGTAGAGTCATAGCATCTCAAATATTTGCCCTGCACAGAGTTTGATCCAAAAATATTCCTCTGATCGGCTGCAAGAACACTTTTAACTCGAAGACGTAAATGATGCGACACTAGCGCCACCTAGCGGATGATGCACTAAGTGTCCATTTTTGCGGTAGTCAATATGTTTTGCTCCAACTGCACTCAACGAAAGTGTTATTTAATACTACTAGCATGTAATATTATGTTTATTTTTAAAAGGATATATGAAGGACTTAACAGAATTACTTTGATGTAGATTTAAATAAAAAAAATTCAAAACTAAGAATTTTTCTACATCTTTTAAACTACAAGCAATTTTAGAGTAATCCTATGTAAAGTTGTAGTCCTCTTCATGACAAACTTGCATTTTATGACCAATTTTAATGTTTAATGTCAGTATAAAAAATGTAAGCGCAAAATATTTTGGACCTTTGCGACAAGTCAGTTTACGTAAACTTGTCGCAGACTTTGGGTTACTTTGTCTCTTTAGGGAGGCTAACTTTAAAAAAGAGGAAACTTGCATAAATTTTTAAACAGCGAACAACTATACCATTTAAAGTAAAGCCAACTGTATTAGGTATAAACCTTAAACGTTTGGTTTTAACCTGATACTTTTTTTAAAGGGAGACGACAAAAAATTCATCGTAAACCTCAACTGCTTTAAAAGCAATGAAGCAGCCACTGTAATTCTGAGTTCCCCTAGTGGTATGTAACTTTTACTTGATACAACTAGAAGATTGCATAAGAAGTATGGAAACGTACTAGTTTTGAGACATAACTATCAACGTTAGTATGTCGATAAGAGAATATGTTTAAAATACATACTAAGTACGGAAACATTCTAGATGAGAGACAGTTTTTGAATATTTATTTTCAGCAGTCGCTTTACTTCCAGAAATGGATATTAAGTAAATTGTAACTGAAACTTAAACTGAACCTCCAACTGAACTTCAAATCAACACTAAAACTACATTGTGAACTGACAGAAAACTACAATTTCAACTGCAAAGTGGAATTGTATTTAGTCTTCAGTTTCTTTTTAAAACTAACTTTAGTTCGGGAACTGCAGTTTTGGTACTGTAGTTGAAACTACAGTTTAACTAAAGATCCTTCCACCGGGGAGGATGTTCAGGACGTGTTGCAGCCACTGCCACTCCTCATGCCACCAGGACACGTCGACTTCAGCACACGTTTCACACTAGAGACTGACCAGTTGTCGCAGGATCTTTTCAGCACTCAGGATTTTGTCACCGAACATCCTCTTTCGCCTCTTTCCCCTCCTGTCCAGGAACGTGGTGAGTTTCGAAAAGGGTCAAAGGTTGCAGCATGTTCATGTAATGTTCCGTTTGGTTGACGGCTATTTGTTTTCTCAGACCTCCAACGTACAGTTTTGTGATAGGACAAAAACTCGATTTGTTGTTAATTATAGAAGAAAGTGTAAACGTTCGTCGTGCCATCTCTTGCCTAACAAGGGCTTTGCTTCGCTTTGCTTGTTAATTATCTTGCAACTATTCGAGTTTTTGTCCAATCACAAAACTTTATATTCCAAAATTTTGCATTTTTTTAGATCTTTCGAACTGTATGATCATATTGGATTCACAGGCAATACATATTCTCTTAAAGATCACTTTTTAGTGTTTTTGAGCTTTTGCAGAAATGTGTAAAGTTTCGCCCTGGCAACAATTTACGTCCGATCACAAAGTTATACATACCAAAAAATTGCATTTTTGAGCCCTTTCCATGCATGTATGTATATGGGACCTTGGAGCAAACAATAGACCCTTAACTCCAATTTTTAGTGTTTTGCAACTTTGTTTTAGCGTTAAAACAAGTGCCCGGGCTTAACCAAGATGTTGAGCCACATCGCCCAGACTTTGCAGGAATATAAAGAAACATATTCCGCACCCATCGCGAGATGGCCGCATCCTGGGCGATCCATGGTTTGGTCCCTGTAGGGCCAAAAGTGCCATTTTTCACTATTAGACCCAAGTTTGGAGCCTCCAAAGAGATGGAAGGTGACGTCACCAGACCCCAGCATTGTGGGATCTCTTTTCTTATATGGTCAACTGCAAACAAAACCATACGCCGTTTAATTCTGGGATTTTCGACCCACCCTAATGGACACGAAAGTGGAGTCACCATACTATCTCACTACGGTGCCCGACCGGTTCGCAAATGTTCTCAACTCGACTTATCCCTCGTCAAAAAAGTCGCAGACGACGATTTTCGCAAACATTTGAAGACCCGCAGTTTCCACACTTTTCGTTTAAAAACAATTCAAATGAAAGGACTAGACTGCTTGATTTTTTGCCTTTCCAAAAACATAAAAAACATGTTGTTTTGCTCTGCAACAGCGATAGGAGTGGCCTTTCTTACGCGACCCCCGCCAAATGTATCATTTTCTCGCGAAATTGCTCTTCTTTGAGGTCGCTAAACGGCAAGTAGTAGTAATTTGAGGTGCAAAAAATGTTCGTAACTGTATAGAATGGTCCTTTCTGAGTTCAAAAACGTCGGTCCCATCCCTCTAGGACAAAAACGGCGAAATCGGACTTACGTGCGACTTTTTCCGGTTTCGCCCCACTGTGCGGCGTGCTTGGCCTCCGCCGGTATGCAGAGCCCTTCAGTCGCGCATGACGCCGCCTAGGCCGCGTGTCGTTGAGGCGTGCTTGGCGTCCTCCAGGTTGTTGGGCCCTTGAATCACACAAGCACGTCGCCTAGGCCGCGCCGCAGCCAGCGTGTCCTCCAAGCGTCCCTGCCATTCGTGCGGCATTCAGCCTCACCACCTGGGTGACGGCGTTCTTGGCCTCCGCCGGCATGCATAACCTTCAGTCGTGCAGCACGCCGCACAGTGGGGCGAAACCGGAAAAAGTCGCACGTAAGTCCGATTTCGCCGTTTTTGTCCTAGAGGGATGGGACCGACGTTTTTGAACTCAGAAAGGACCATTCTATACAGTTACGAACATTTTTTGCACCTCAAATAACTACTACTTGCCGTTTAGCGACCTCAAAGAAGAGCAATTTCGCGAGAAAATGATACATTTGGCGGGGGTCGCGTAAGAAAGGCCACTCCTATCGCTGTTGCAGAGCAAAACAACATGTTTTTTATGTTTTTGGAAAGGCAAAAAATCAAGCAGTCTAGTCCTTTCATTTGAATTGTTTTTAAACGAAAAGTGTGGAAACTGCGGGTCTTCAAATGTTTGCGAAAATCGTCGTCTGCGACTTTTTTGACGAGGGATAAGTCGAGTTGAGAACATTTGCGAACCGGTCGGGCACCGTAGTGAGATAGTATGGTGACTCCACTTTCGTGTCCATTTAGTCCGGCGATGCCGTTCGATGCCGTTTTCCTCCAAATTGACGTCAAACATGCGAATTCGTCTCGCCGCGCCACGCCACCGCACTGCACCCTCGGGAGAGGACAGCAGAGGCGCTTTGCGCACTGTCTACTTCAGCCAGCTCTGCCAGACACTCTGCCACACCAGACATCGTTTTGGGCTGCCACCGATAGTGATACTTACAATTTCCGTGGTCATGCTGTTACGCCAAGACATGCATCGTTACGCAGGCCTCGGGTGCAGCCAGTAGCAATAGGCGGCACAAGAGGCGCGTTTGGTCGTCTCCTGGGTATATCTTTTGTCTTCTTATCTCCTCAGAAATGATTTTCACTACCAATGAAACTCTCAAATCCAAAGTTTTGCGAGAATTCAGCAATGAGGTTCGTTTTACCCCCCTTCACGCACCTGGCTCTGCCTCTTAGGGTGCCTTTCAAGTTCAAATCTCGTCAGAAATGAATTCAGCTACCCCTAAATACACTATACACAAAATTTGGTGAAGAAAATAATTTCGTGCGACTTTTTCCGTTTTTGCCCCACTGTGCGCCGCAGCCAGCCTAGCCTGTCCTCCGTGCGCGACGCCACCACTGTTGAGGCGTGCTTTCTTATTGCCTAGTTTCTACTGTAACTGGAATGTTTTGTAATATTAAAAATGCATCCATGGGATGTACGTACGTGAGTCCACGTTCCTGCCTTTAGGGTAGTACAGAAAGAGTGTCACAACTAGAAGAAATGAAAATGAAACATGAATTTTGAAACAGAAAAGATAGAATATTTTATTGGGTCTTCAACAGTGAGCAGGGGAAAAGGAAGAAGACTCAGCAATAAATATTTTCAAAAGAACTTGCAACTCGTCGGGAACCCCTGCACCCCCTGTGCGTCGTCACTCCATCTCCCTCACACCCGCATGGAATGTCCCGCGAGTGCGAGAGAGACGGAGTGCCGATAGGCACTAGCGGGTGCAGCCGGCCCCGGCTGCTGCTGCGCGTCGTCGCGCGCATCTCGGCCGAGGCCGCCAGGTGCCAAGGCCGCGAGGGTGGCGGGGTGGCGATGGTGCTGAACTCAGAAAATCGTTCCGAGAATAGGGTACTTTCGTAGAATCCTGAACCGGAAGCAAGCAGACCAGCAGACGCCAAATTGGCCGGAAACTAACCTCTCTTCGGATCCAAAACTATAGCCGAGCTGTACAAATATTGCTCGCGAAACACATATGCACTGCAAACAAGTATCAAACGACTGTTTATGTTCAAGTGTGGCCGATACCTTTGACGAACGTCTCTTTCCCATGTCAAGTTTGGATCTACTTCCGCCAACATGGCCTCTGTGTGCTTCCGGCTCAGGGATCTACGAAAGTACCCTATTTTGGTTGCGCCCCTGCGTCGCACAATGCGGAAACGACTTCAGTTATCCGGTCCGGTGTACAGCAAATTGGTAATCCGTTATCCGGATAAATAAAAATTTTGAAGTAATCCGGGGTAATCTGGCGTAATCCAATGGTTATCCTGGAAATTTTTCGATGTAGTCCGGAGGTAAGCCGCGGGTTATCCGGGGTTATCCCTATCCGATGTACACAAAGTTTCTCAGTCGTTTCCCCTTCGGCGTCGCACCATGACCGATCTCCCTAGCGGAGATGGAGCCGGCACGGGGAAGTCCGACACGCTGTCTTCTGCACTTCAGGGACCTTGTTACGGCCCTGCGACGGCGATCGACCCTTCCACCGCTTTGAGTGCCCGGCCCGGAGCCGCCCTAAGCAGCGTGCTTGTGTGACTCAAAGGCTGAACATCCTGGCAGAGGACAAGAGCACGCCTCAACGGTGGTGGCGTCGCGCCTGGAGAACACGCTGGCTGCGGCGCGGCCTAGGCGACGTGCTAGCGTGATTCAAGGGCCCAACAACCTAGAGGACGCCAAGCACGCCTCAACGACACGTGGCCCAGGCGGCGTCATGCGCGACTGAAGGGCTCTGCATGCCGGCGGCCAAGCACGTCGTCGCCCTGGTGGCGAGGCTGCGTGACGCACGAATGACGGGGGCACTTGTAGGACACGATGGCTGCGGCGCGGCCTAGGCGGCGTGCTAGTGCCAAGTGCCACTCAAAGGCCTCACAACCTGGAGGCCGCCAAGCACGCCTCAACCGTACGCTACCTGCGGCGCGGCCTATTCGGCGTGCTTGAACGACTCAAGGGCCTCACAACCTGGAGTACGCCAAGCTCACCGCAACCGTGACTGCGCGGTCTGCCTGGGACTGGTTGCGCACTTTTTTCATAGTGACGGAACCTTTCGGCCAAGAGTACGGAGCCTTGATGGCTCTCTAGCTTAGAGGCAGCCTGTCACCTGGTTTTGAGCCTTGGAAATTTTTCATAGTGTCCACAGTGACATTACGGCAGCATATTTATGCCCCCACGTTTTTAAAATAATTTTTAGAAATTATTTATAATTATTTGATAATTTTTAAAAATTATTTAGGGCAACTAACACGGAAAGTAGTGAGCTCAGCTCATTTATTTTGCATTTTTCATTCTCATTATTTAGTTTTAAATGGAGGAACCAAAAATTAAATAAATTGTCAAATAATCCGTTTTAAATGGGGGACAGATTTATTGGTGGATAGTTTGTCTTGGGGGGGAAGTTGGATTGGTGGACAGTTGGGGATACCCCGAACGGAACGGGGCCATCTCAATTTTTTGAATGAATTTTTGCGAATTTTGCTGAATTTAAATGAATTTCTGGGGTTACCTCACCAGATATACATTCCCACCAGATATAATCCCGCCAGATATAAATCTCACCAGATATACATCTAGTAATTTTATTTTTATAAACGCATATTCACACGAAATATAAATCCCACCAGATATACAGATATTTATATTTTAAAATTAACCGTCTCACCAGATATAATTCCCACTACTCGCGCTGCTCGCTGGGGGCTCCGCCCCCAGACCCCCGCATGTGTGGAGCGCGTGCCGAAGTATTTTCAGTAAGTCCGTGGTGAGCAAAGGCAAATTTTCTAAGGAAGTAAATGTCCTGCTTCTTTGAAAGCTCTATTTAACCGCTTTTGACCATATAATAAGGCTACTTTTACTGCCCAAATAGATAGCTTGTATTGCATTGGCTACTGTGGCAGTCAATGGGTGCATACAAGGTCCGGAAAATATTGAAGACTGCTTTGACAAGGATAGAGGTGAAAGGAAAAAAACCTTAAGTCTCTACGACCACTCCTCGACCCCAAACATTTCTTTGAGTGAGTAAGTGAGTCAGTCAGTCAGTCGGATTGGGGCTATATAGATTCTTGAAGATGATTGCCCAATTGCCGGTGGCGGGGGTCCCGATTACGGCACAGTTTCGGAAATTCTCGACCAGACCTACCGATGGGGCGAATAAAATTTTTTAGTCATTCGGTCCCCTTTTTGGAAGATTGAGTAGCTTTGCTCGGAAACAGTGAGAAATTTTCAACTTTTGAGATTTTTCCCAATTTTCCCATTAAATTTGGAATCGAATGGAAAAACCCGCAGGTCTCTACGACCACTCCTTGACCCAGTCAACAAAACATAGTCCCGGTCCGGGACGGACCATGTTCGGACTATCCCTGTAGTGGTCCCTGCATGGTCCCCTGGGGATGTCCCTCATGTACCTCCCAGGGACGTCCGCTCGGACCACCCGGCCGGTGCAACCGACGGGTCCAGCCGACAGCAGACGTCCTCCATAGATCCGGCGGACGTCCCATCGGGACCCGTGAAAGGTTGCGAAGGGCTAGATCCAACCGACGTCCCTGGGTCGTCCCAAGGACGTCCTTTTGGGACATGGCCCCGCGTTGCTTGGGCAAAACGCCGATGTACCAGTGGTCCGAGGCCTGTCCCGCCGGGCTAATCCCGGCGGATATCCTTTGCGGACGTCCCAGGGACGTCCTATTGGGACATGGCCCCTGGCGCATAGGCAACACGCCCGACTGCCAGTGGTCTCAAGCTGGTCCTAGCGGGCTAGTCCCGGAGGATGTTCCTTGAGGACGTCCCAGGTACATACTGTTCGGACATGGCCCTTCGATGAGATGACAACACTTTGAAGGAAAAGTCCAAAGTCATGTCTCAATGTGTGAAACGAGACCCATGCATATGGTCCCGGGCATGGTCCGCGCGGGACCTAACTGGGACCTCCCCAGGACGTCCGACGGGGACATCGCTACGGTGGACGCGACGTATCATGTAGTCGAGACACTACACGTCATGTTGCATGTGAGCGGCATGGCACAGTGGATAAGTGCGCTGCTTCACAACCTGAAGGTCGGAGGTTCGACTCTCCCCAAGTGCAACGAGTTTTCATCGTCCGAAGGGAAAGGTGAAGGGTAGAGACGGTCGGGAGTGGCAAATTGAGGTCAAGCTAACACACTTGCGTTCAAATTTATAACCAATATTTTTAACGCTGAACATGGGACGTCCCTCGGTGGTCCGAGGGACGTCCGCCGGGATAGTCCCTACGGACGTCTGCGGCGGACGTCCGCGGGACGTCCACCCGGCACGTCCGGTTCGGACGTCCCTCGGACCTCCAGGGGACGCGTTTTCTTTGCCATCCGGAGGTCCCCTCGGACGTCCGACCGGGAGGTCCGGGTAGTCCCGGCCGGACGTCCCTCGGACGTCCACGGGACTATGTTTTGTTGACTGGGGACCCCCAACATTTCTATGAGTGAGTGAGTCAGTCAGTCGGATTGGGGCTATATGGGTTCTTGATGATTGATGAGTGAGGAAGTCAGTCAGTCGGATTTTGGGGCTTATAGGTTCTTGATGACAATTGATGATTGATTTTGAGTATGTTGCCGGTGACGGGGACCCGATTGTGGCACAGTTTCTGAAATGTCTCGACTTGATTTACCGATGGGGAGAATAAAAATTATTAGTCGGTCGGTCCCCTTTTTTGAAGATTGAGTGGACTTTGTTAAATTTAGGCCTATTCAATCGTTTTTTAGGATGTTGCCGGTGACCAGGACCCGATTGCGGCACAGTTCCAGAAACCGCTCGACCAGACCTACCGATGGGGCGAATAAAATTTTTTAGTCGGTCGGTCCCCTTTTTTGAAGATTGAGTGGACTTTGATAAATTTAGGCCTATTTAATCGTTTTTGAGGATGTTGCCGGTGACGGGAACCCGATTGCGGCACAGTTTCGGAAATGTCTGGACCAGACCTACCGATGGGGTGAATAAAAATTTTTAGTCGGTCGGTCCCCTTTTTTGAAGATTGAGTGGATTTTGTTAAATTTAGGCCTATTTAATCGTTTTTTAGGATGTTGCCGGTGACCAGGACCCGATTGCGGCACAGTTCCAGAAACCGCTCGACCAGACCTACCGATGGGGCGAATAAAATTTTTTAGTCGGTCGGTCCCCTTTTTTAAAGATTGGGTGGACTTTGATAAATTTAGGCCTATTTAATCGTTTTTGAGGATGTTGCCGGTGACGGGAACCCGATTGCGGCACAGTTTCGGAAATGTCTGGACCAGACCTACCGATGGGGTGAATAAAAATTTTTAGTCGGTCGGTCCCCTTTTTTGAAGATTGAGTGGATTTTGTTGAATTTAGGCCTATTTAATCGTTTTTGAGGATGTTGCCGGTGACGGGGACCCGATTGCGGCACAGTTTCGGAAATGTCTCGACCAGACCTACCGATGGGGCGAATAAAAATTTTTAGTCGGTCGGTCCCCTTTTTTGAAGATTGAGTGGTTTTTGTTGAATTTAGGCCTATTAAATCGTTTTTTGGGGATGTTGCCGGTGACGGGGACCCGATTGCGGCACAGTTTCGGAAATGTCTCGACCAGACCTACCGATGGGGCGAATAAAAATTTTTAGTCGGTCGGTCCCCTTTTTTGAAGATTGAGTGGATTTTGTTGAATTTAGGTCTATTTAATTGTTTTTTGAGGATGTTGCCAGTGACGGAGACCGGATTGCGGCACAGATTCGGAAATGTCTCGACCAGACCCACCGATAGGGCGAATAAAAATTTTTAGTCGGTCGGTCCCCTTTTTTGAAGATTGAGTAGGTTTGCTCGGAAACGGTGAGAAATTTGTTCCCCTTTTTTGTAGATAAAGTAGGTTTTCTCGGAAACGGTGAGGAATTTTCAACTTTCGGGATTTTTCCCAATTTTCCCATAAAATTTGGAATCGAATAGAAAAAACCGCAAGTCTCTACGACCACTCCTTCACCCCAAACATTTCTATGAGTGAGTGAGTGAGTCAGTGAGTCAGTGAGTCAGTGAGTCAGTCGGATTGGGGCTTTATAGGTTCTTGAAATATAATTCCCACAAAATATAATTCTCACCAGGTATAACAATAAAAACATATCATATGCAATGCAGGTTAACATGTTTGCAGAACTGCAGTTTATATATGTATGGAACGGGTATCTGAAGTGCTCTACTCTGCAAAGTCAACTCTGTCTTGATTGAACGCACTTGTACACTCTCTTTAGCGTGTACCCAAGAGAACAGTCCCACAAGCGTGTTCTCAGCTTCATTCGTTTTAAGGGAACTACGTTAAGTGTTTACTGACCTGAGCACACTCGTTGGATTATACTAATCTGAGCACACTCTCATTGGAGTGTATTTAGCGAAGCTCGTTAGAGTGTACTTGTGAGTACAGGTCAAATAGCGTGTACTGAGCACACTGTCGAGTATGCAGTGTAGTTGCGTTGCGTCGCAAGAGCAGGGACAGCTGCATATATATTTATTTTAAAAAAATAATTACTGAATATCTGGTGGGATTTATATCTCGTGCGAATATGCGTTTAAACAAATAAAATTAATTACTGTATATCTGGTGAGATTTATGAGTAGTCTTCATCAGGTATAAGGTCCCATCAGGTATAATCTCATCAAGCATAATTCTCATCAGATATAACGCATAAACAATTATTGTTGATTTACACGAAATCTCCTCAGGTATAATTCTTAACAGATATAACCGATAATATACAAAAAATACAAGCGTAGCATAAGATATAATTCTCTTCACATATAATTCCCATCAGGCATAATGTCATCAAATATAATTCCCCTCAAATATAATTCCCATCAGGCATAATACACAATTTTGCCAGTATGGATCCTTATTGATAGTACATTTTCCGTCCGTCCTAAGAAACCATCTGGTAGGCAGCTGTTGGTCATTTCGGCCTTCTCCCGAAACATGGTGAGCACACTGTTTGCAGCTGCAAGCCTTCAATACCAATACTTGTACTTCAGTTGTTATTCTATGTTAGTGTCGCGATTTACAGTTGCCTACATAGTGAAAAACAACAAGTGTCAGTTCTGATTTCTTTTCTTCTTCCTAACCCTGGAATGGGTCTCCCTCCTTGGCCAAGGTTCCACTATTGCTTTGCTTTCTGAATGCACCCACCTGGCAAGGTGTCACTTTTGCCCTCAGTATATCGCTCCTCAGAGCTGAATTTAATGTAAAATATAAATAAATTAAAAAATAGAAGTTATGCCTGATGGGAATTATACTTCATGCAAATTATGCCTGATGAAACTAAAAATAAATCTATTATACCTGTTGAGAATTATGCGTGTTGCCAATTATACCTAATGAACATTATACCTGATGGGATTATACCTGACGGGACCTTATACCTGTTGAAGTTCCCCCGAGATTTATATCTCGTGAGATTTATATGTGGTGGGATTATAATTGGTGAGATTATATCTGGTGAGAATGTATATCTGCTGATACCATCTCGAATTTCTAAGAAAAACTTTGAATTTTTTAAATTTTAAAGAATTTTCGAATTTTGGTGAATTTTAAGAATTTTCGTGAATTTTGTTATGATATGAAACAATAGAGAACATAACCAAAGCACGGCCTGTAGACGGTCATTCCCCAGTTTTCTAACCACTGCCCTGGTGATCCTGGCCAGGACCTCAACCCTTCTTCTTTCCGTTCTTCCCTCAAATACCCTGGTTCCTAAATCCCATTGGCCATGCACCCCCACTCTCCACCATACTGTTCTTCCCTATGTTCTTCTGCATCTGTAATATAAAGGCGCGCTGTCTGGCGCCAGCCACCATTCTGTACACGGTCACCTTGTTGATAATACAGAAGCTTCCGTCTCCACGAGACCTTCGACTACCCTTTCCCTCCAAGTCCCTTACACTGCCACACTATAACACTGGTGACAGCGGTTAATCGGGCTTTGAGGCTAAGGTCGGTCTATGCCTTCCCTGTAAGGGGGGAAGAGAGTGAGTGATAGCGCGAGAGTTTGAACTTAGCAGTTTTCGAGTCAGTGAGTGCTAGTGTGTGAACTTGAAGCTAGTAGAGGCCCACCACAACCAATACCAGCGTGTGAATAGTGATTGAAAAAAACTGCTAACTCAAGCTAACGAAAGTGGATACTTGTGTGTGTAATTGAATCGAGCTTAGCCACTGAGGCCAGACCCCACCTGACTTCAGAGGTTAGGTTTTCGAGTGTGACTCTGAGTGAGAAAGAGTGTTGGAAACTCGCCGCGAGGTTTGAGTGTGTCCAACAGGAGTGCAAGGGAGTGCTAGAATTAATTTAAGGCACCTGCTACCTGAGTGAATAGTCACCACCTGCATTAAGTTTGCTGTGTGAAATTACTCACTTACGGAACGGGTACACTCTGTAAATACACAAATAGTGCGACGACCACCTGCATTAAGCTTGCTGCGTGAAATCGCCTATGCGGGTACTACAGATAGCAATTAAACAGTCAAGTACCTTACCCCACGCGTTGCGTTCGGTCGCCTGCATTAAGTTTGCTGTGCGAGGTAGCGTGCACGAGTGATAAGGAACGACTGACACTTTGCCACGGGCCTGCCTGGTCGCCTGCATTAAGTTTGCTGTGCGAGGTGGCTTGCCACGAGACAAAGTTGGGAATTGTACTCCATTGCCTGCGTCAAGCATTGTCGCCTGCATTGAGCTTGCTGTGCGGGGTGCCACACAAACATTGGACTACGATTCGGCCCTTTCCACGCATGTATGTCCGCCTGCATTAAGCTTGCTGTGCGAAATTACTGCTGCGGGGAGGCTAGTTAAAGGCCTACTCTGCCACTGTGTCAAAGTGACCAGCTGGCATCGAGCTGTGCTAGTTTTAAGGAGTGAGTGAACTGGTCTTAACTTAGAAATTAGAAGACTTGAAATCAAGTCAAAACTTTATTAAAGTCAAGTGCTATGTCCCATTCCCCACACCCAACTGCATCTGTTGTTGAAATCGAAGCTCCTCGCGAAGTGAACACCGCGTCGTCCTGCAACACAGTACACATAGATTACTGCACAGTAATTACCTGGGATAGCAAGGGCAATCTTGTTGAACACAAAAACCCCAGTGCGCGCTTACCAGGGCTGGGACAGATACTTTATATTTTTACCTAGGTACAGATACAGATACTGGATCAAAAAAGTACCTAGGTACAGTTACAGGTACTTGATCGAGCTCAGTACCTAGGTACAGTTACAGGTACTTTGGCAAAATACCTAGGTACTTTTCAGGTACTTTCAGATATTTTGATATTTCAACACATCCGCCCAGTAACGCAACCAAAACAAACCTCGCGCGACTTTTTCGTCCCTTTAAACTTTCTTGCGTCAATGACCCTTTTCATGCCAACGTGTGTGCTGTTTACAACCCCGATTCGTCACGCTGCATCGCCGGCAGCTCCAGGGACCATCCTTGACCTCGCTCCTATAATGGGATGGTTCCGGTAACGCATTTTAGGGACAAACCCCAAACACCCCGCTGAGATGTGTCCATTGTTTCATAGTGCAAGTCCTCTGCGTTGTGGTGACCAGACCTGCCACATGGAGCCCGGAGGAGGCACATAAAAAGGGGAGGGGCCGAATATCTGTTTCTTCCCCGAAAACAGGCAGTCCTCTGAGTGTCTTTCTTTATCGCCGCACTGTTTTGAGCGCATCTTATTACCCGTCTTTTCCCTACATTCGCGCCCAAAAGTACCTGTAAAAGTACCTGCAGTTCTAGGTAAAGTTACTGCCCAAAATGTACCTAGGTACACGTACAGTTACAATTGTGACTTGAGTACCTAGGTACAGTTATAGGTAACAAAAAAGGACCTAGGTACAGTACCTAGGTACTTTTTACCTAGGTATTTCCCAGCCCTGGCGCTTACACAGCGCCACCCCCATCCGACGAGCCCCCGCGCCCCACGCCGCGAATCCGCCCCGTCCAGCAAAGGCGCCGCCCTTTGAACACCATCTTGTATAACCGCCGCTGGTGGGACTAATTACCCAACCATGGCCGACGCGCAGGTCCCCCTCGACGTAGAGGAAGTCGAAGTACCCCGCGAGCAACACGACGAACCGGGCGTTCCTGCCCCACGCGGTAGAGGACGTGGGCGAGGACGCGGTAGAGGACGTGGGCGAGGACGCGGTAGAGGCCGAGGCCGTGGCCGAGGCCGAGGGCGCGGACGCGGAGGTCCAGGCGCGGGGCAAGCACCAGACCGCCCCCGCCGTGCTATCAGACCGCTGCGGCGCTACGGTTACGATACCGACGAGGACGACGACGACCTCGATCGCGACGAGCAGCACGAGCCGCGAGTCAGGGACCACGGCCAGCAGGCCGGCGCGCCCGGGCGCGACGATGCAATGGACTGGGACGACAATCCTGGTGAGGATCACGATTATAATGACGAGGAAGACGACGAGTACGACCAGGCGCCACGCCGCCGTCGGCGCGTGCACCCCTACCGCCGCGAAGATAGGCGCGGTCAACAAGATAATCTCCAGCCCCAACAATTCTACAATCTAATGCGTGACCTAATTAATCGCGCTCCTCCAGCACACATGCAACCAGCAGCTACAGTCACTTCCACATCTGGCTATGTACCGCCGTACAATGGAAGCACAGGATACGATGTCTACAGAGCACAGTTTCTGAGCATCGCAGAACACAAAAACTGGTCCGAACAGGACAAAGGGGCGTTCCTACTGCAGGCCCTACAGGGGGAAGCTACCAAGGTCATTCGAACCTTGACCACACAAAACAGACCATTAACATTTGCCAATTTAGATGCCGAGTTAGAAAACACTTTCCATATCAGGAGAGAGTTGTGGGAAAGGACTCGAGTTTACGAGTCACTTAAACAGGAAGAGGGACAAACTCTGAGAGATTATGCTCAGAAAGTAAAGGAAGCTGTGGTCGATTACATGCCAAACAGCAATCAAATCGATAGGGATCAAGCCGGTGTTAAGGCTTTCATCAAAGGGTTGACAGATAGGAAGGTGGCTGAGCGTATTTGCTATGCATCGGTTAACTCAGTAGAAGAAGCACTCACCCATGTAAACAGGGCACTGTCTCTGACCTCAGAGGCGCCCAGTAAAAAGGTCAGGAAGGTAGAAGTTGATGTTTCAGACGATAATGCTGAAGTCAACTACACCGACCAGGAAGCAGCACCTGGAACAGGGACACAAACAGGTAGAGGCAGAGGTAGAGGCCGAGGCAGGGGCCGAGGCCGCGGTAGAGGCCGGGGTGGCCAAACCGGCAGTGACTCCAATTGCCACACATGTGGTAAACCAGGGCACTTCGCTGCAGCCTGTCAAAATCACTTGACTTGCTACTACTGTGGGAAACGCGGTCATATCAAGCCAGACTGCAGGCTTCGCATTGCTGATGAAGCTGAAGGCCGTTATCAGGAACACAGCTCAAATTACGAGCAAAATCAAAGTCAACACTCTAACGGGCAAAACAACTATAGGGGCACCTCTCACCCAAGGGGCAGAGGTCGGGGAAGTTACAATAGAGGGCAGTATAACAATAATGGTAATAACAGTGACTCAAAAGGACCATATGTCCGATTCCCTGATGTCCCGCCAGACTTTTACCAAGCAGCAATGTCATGGTACGCCAGACACAACCCACTCCAAAGCCCACACGAAGCACCTCAACAAAACAACACTCAAAATAATAACGCACAAAATGACAGTAAGGTAAATATGCCATACGTCCTTAAGTCGGAAAACCAGTAAGGTCTTCTATTGAGCCAATGGAAATAGAGGTCCCCAGAATAGTAAGGCCATTGGAAATTGAATCTATTACTGTCCGAAGGACAGAAGCGTCCCCTCCTGTCATCACTAAAGCTTGCGAACCTATTTCTGTACTAAGAACTCAAGTGTCCCCCCCTGTCATTACTAAAGCTTGCAAACATCAACCCAATTTAGGCAAAGAAAATATTAACCCAGCACATAAGTTGAAATGTGCGGCTTGCTTTCCCCATAAGAAAGGCCCACTGGTAACCTGCCTTGTGGCAGGCGAGGCCAGAGAAGCTATCGTTGATACTGGAGCTACTATAACTGTCTTTAAGAGGACCCGTAATTTACCTGTTTCTAAATTACGCTTAAAGAGTGCAACATCACACAAGACATCGCTGTATGGGCCAGAGTGGACTGATGTTAAATTTGGAAACCAGACTTATACGTTTCCAGTTTACGAGGCTGATATTACAGAAAATCTAATCGGCTATGACTTCATTGATACATTTGAGGGTGTTGTAAACACCAAAACTAAAATGCTCGAACTTGAAAATGACATTCAGGTTCCATACAAAGTAGTAAACTCTGTGCACAAGGGAGATTTCGCCAGTGGCAATCTGTCCTACCCCATACGTGCTAATCAGAAAATCTTGCTGAAACCTTTCGTAGAGAGGCAGGTTTCCACAAAATTGGAAACTGACCTGGTGGTTGATGAGTCAGAATTGTCTGACGCGTTGCTTGCCATGACGATTAATGGGTATAGTCGTCCTCCGGAGTCGGAAAGGAAACTGTCCACTTCTGCTTCACCTCCGGAAACGACATGTCACACAGTAACGTCTCAGGCAAGAGCGGAGGGGGCTGATCATCGCCAGCTTGACAGCCAGATCGGTCATCGCCAGCTTGACGGTCTAGAAACAAAGAACAAAACCATGGTAAAAGATTGTGAAATGGGTGCGGCCAACGCACATGAAAGTGAACAAAAATTGGGAATCCAACCACCCGAAAGAGCAGAAGGCAAGATGCATGTTGGTTTGTTAACAGCCAGTAAAAGTAACCCTAACATTAAAAGTCAAATCTCAGAACAAATAGTCACACAGACAGGCGTTGTACCGTGTGTGACAGGTCCAGTTAATGTAACTCTACTAAACCTTGGAGACACTTGTGTCCAAATTCCCAAGTATGCAATCATAGCAGAAGTCCTACTACTCCACCCACTACAGTATGATGGTCTTGAGGATGAGGCAAACCCAGATTTTGAGGAGGACTTAGAAAGGGAGGAAGAGAGTGGATATGAAAGTGATAACGAAACTAATAATGAAATTAAAGAGTGTCCATGTCGAGCAGTCAACATAGCAAATGGGACAGAACATCTGAATTTAACTGAGCATGAAATAGAAAATTTCCATGATGCAGAGTACAAGTTGCCAGAAAAAGAACCCATTCCAGAAAATATGCCATTACCTGCAGACTTAGATGCCATGATCAAAGCCACTGCCTTGCCACCAGAACAGAAGGTAGAAGTAGAAAAACTCATTCGCAGACACCACGATGTATTTGCACCAGACAACTTCACATTTGGTCGATGCCCATGGATGAAATTCAGGATAGACACCGGCGACCATCCACCCATCAAACAAAACGCACGTCCAGTACCCCTGCATTACAGAAAAGAAGTGTATGAGACATTTATGAAATACTTAAAAATGGGAGCCATCAAACCAAGCCAGTCTGCTTGGGCGTCACCCATTCTCTGTGTCCTTAAAAAGACTGGAGAAGTTAGAGTTTGTGTAGACTACAGAGCACTCAATGCTATCACTAGAGTTCCAGCAGCACCAATACCCAGAACGCAGGAAATACTACAAAATTTAGGGGGACACAAAATGTATCACACCTTTGACTTAGCACACGGGTACCACAATTTAGAAGTGCACCCTGACGACCAACCCAAAACGGCCATCATTTTACCAGAAGATTTGGGACTACCACACAGACAGTTTGAATACACTCGATTAAGTTTTGGGCTCTCTGCAGCCCCAGGGGCATTCCAGCAAGTCACGGACAGACTGGTCACACCAGCCTTGGAACCCAACAAGCACAATGATTTAGGAAATACTGTATCTGTTTACCTGGATGATGTCTGCATAGCAGGAGACAACTTTGAACAAATGTTGCAACGGCTGGAAGCTTTCCTCAATAGAGTCAGGGCTGGAGGGTTCCTCCTCAAAGCCAAAAAGTGTGAGTTGTTCCAAAGGGAGATTTCCTTCCTGGGACACATCCTGTCTGAAACAGGAATAAAAGTAGATTCAAATAAAATCGATAAAATCATTCATTGGCCACAGCCAAATGACAGTTCAGAATTAAAGTCATGGCTTGGTCTAGCCGCCTACTATGGCAAGTACGTACCTCATATGGCCAGCAAGGTTTCACCCTTGTACCGCCTACTCAGAAAAGGAGTCCACTTTGATTGGACGCCTTATTGTCAGGAAGCTTTTGACTCTGTCAAAACAGCTCTCACCACTGCGCCAGTCCTTGGTTCTCCAGATGTGGTTAAAGGACCATTCACGTTGACTTGTGATGCCAGCCTCACTGGTCTAGGAGCAGTCCTAACACAAGAACAAGACGGCAATGAAGTAACAATAGCTTATTGGTCTAAAACATTAACCCCAGCACAGAGAAATTACTGTGTCACTCATAGGGAGCTCCTAGCATTGGTAGAGTCAGTAAAAGCCTTCAATCATTATCTAGCAGGAGCACCCTTCATAGTAAAATCAGATCACGCAGCCTTACAGTGGCTCAAAAATTTCAAAAACCCTACTGGCATGTTAGCAAGATGGTTGGAAAAGTTGTCTCCATACAAATTCACAGTTGTACATGAAAAAGGCACTAACATCAGTCATGCAGATGCACTAAGTAGACGGCCAGACAGGCCATGTGAACCTAACTGCAAAAAGTGCACAAAAATTGAAGCTAAAGATGCAGCGGCTTACCTCATCAGCTCAGCTCTCATAACTTGGCCAACCCACATTGCCAGAGAAGGTTCAAAATACAACAAATCGACGCAGAATGATTTGTTCCAAAATGTTCCAGAATTGTTCCAATTTGTTCCTCAACGAGGGCGGCTCCAGGCTCGTTATCGTTTTTCGATAACAAGCTGGCCAGCTTCAAACCAGTAAAAATGCACAAATCGACCCGGAAAAAGTGCAGTTCTTCTTAAAAACGTTTGTTCCAAAATGTTCCACCATCGTTTCACGGCCACCGATAACTCAAATGCATTTTTCGAAAAACAGTTGTTTTGTTGGGTTGGCGAACTTCCAAAACACAAACCTGCGTAAACAGGAGTGAAAATGATGCTGATCGCCTCAGAATCGTTTGTTCCGAAATGTTCCACCATCGTTTCACGGCCACCGATAACACAATTGCGTTTTTCGAAAAACAGTTGTTTTGTTGGGTTGGCGAACTTCCAAAACACAAACCCGCGAAAAAAGGGGTGAAAATAATGCATATGGCCTCAGAATCGTTTGTTCCGAAATGTTCCACCATCGTTTCACGGCCACCGATAACTCAAATGTGATTTTCGAAAAACGGTTGTTTTGTTGGGTTGGCAAACTTCGAAAATACAAATCTGCGCAAAAAGAGTTGGAAACAACGCAGTTCGCCTTAGAAACGTTTGTTCCGAAATGTTCCACCATCGTTTCAAGGCCACCGATAACACAATTGCGTTTTCCGAAAAACGTTTGTTTTGTTGGGTTGGCGAACTTCCAAATAAAAAACCTGCGTAAACAGGGGTGAAAATAATGCTGATCGCCTCAGAATCGTTTGTTCCGAAATGTTCCACCATCGTTTCACGGCCACCGATAACTCAAATGCGTTTTTCGAAAAACGGTTGTTTTGTTGGGTTGGCGAACTTCGTAAATACAAATATGCGCAAAAAGAGTTGGAAACAACGCGGTTGGCCTCAGAATCGTTTGTTCCAAAATGTTCCACCATCGTTTCACGGCCACCCATAAATGAAATGCGTTTTTCGAAAAACAGTTGTTTTGTTGGGTTGGCGAACTTCGTAAATACAAATCTGCGCAAAAAGAGTTGGAAACAACGCGTTTCGCCTCAGAATCGTTTGTTCCAAAATTTTTCACCATCGTTTCACGGCCACCGATAAATGTAATGTGTTTTTCGAAAAACGGTTGTTTCGTTGGGTTGGCGAACTTCGTAAATACAAATCTGCGCAAAAAGAGTTGGAAACAACGCAGTTTGCCTTAGATACGTTTGTTCCGAAATGTTCCACCATCGTTTCAAGGCCACCGATAACACAATTGCGTTTTCCGAAAAACGTTTGTTTTGTTGGGTTGGCGAACTTCTAAAATACAAACCCGCGTATAAAGGGGTGAAAATAATGCTTATGGCCTCAGGATCGTTTGTTTCAAAATGTTCCAACATCGTTTCAAGGCCACCGATAACACAAATGCGTTTTCCGAAAAACGTTTGTTTTGTTGGGTTGGCGAACTTCCAAATAACAAACCTGCGTAAACAGGGGTGAAAATGATGCTTATGGCCTCAGAATCGTTTGTTCCGAAATGTTCCACTATCGTTTCAAGGCCACCGATAACACAATTGCGTTTTTCGAAAAACGGTTGTTATGTTGGGTTGGCGAACTTTCAAAATACAAACCCGCGTAAAATGGGGTGAAAATAATGCTTATGGCCTCAGGATCGTTTGTTCCAAAATGTTCCACTATCGTTCCAAGGCCACCGATAACACAATTGTGTTTTTCGAAAAACGGTTGTTATGTTGGGTTGGCGAACTTCCAAAATACAATTCCGCGCAAAGAGAGTTGGGAACAACGCGGTTCGCCTAAGAAACGTTTGTTCCAAAATGTTCCACCAACGTTTCACGGCCACCGATAACACAATTGCGTTTTTCGAAAAACGGTTTTTTTGTTGGGTTGGCGAACTTCTTAAAAACAAACCCGCGTAAAAAAGTTGAAAATAATGCAAATGGCCTCAGAATCGTTTGTTCCAAAATATTCCACCAACGTTTTGCGGCTGCTGACTTTTAAAGGCCTTCTCCGAGGTAAGCCTTAAAATCATGCGTTGGAGGACTTGCCACTACAAAATTTCTAAGAGAAGGGTTTAATGCGGTGCTGTTCTCTTTAGTGTTTTATGTTCTTAGAGGACCTTCTATAGTATGACGGCTTGCAGAATTCCAAAGCCGTCCAGAATTTAAGGGCAGTAAGTATGAACTTATGGAGTTGCCTGTTTAATTCCCTAATAAATTGACTTTTATGAGCTGCAGGCTGCCTTAGATACATTGGTCCTAAAATGTTCCATTTTTGTTTTGCAGATTTTACCTATGAAAAGGAGTTTAACAGAACACCTTGGTAAGTATAGGTTGGCGGATTTTTCGGTACAAAATCCTAACATTGTTACTTCAAATTGGTGCAGGTCACCTTGGATACGTTTGTTCCACCAACGTTTTGCGGCTGCTTCCTTTGCAAGGCCTTTTTCGAGGAAAGCCTTATAATTATGTGCTGGCGGACTTGTCACTGCAAAATCCTGGAAAAGTGAATTGAAAATAGTGCTTGTCGCCTGAGAGACGTTCGCTTGAAAATATTTCATCATTGTGTACCACTTTTTTACCCAAGTGTTGATACATACATTTATGGAATCACGCTTTAATATCTGACTTGTAAATCACATCCGATCGTAAAAAATCAGAAATGTGTTGCTTAGAATTACCAATTGTTTACTTCTGTTACAGTTGCTGTGTAATAAGAGTAGGAACTGTCAAACATTTTTAACATGCAAACGCGATAAAAGTAACTGTAGGAGCTCTTTATTATTGTGATTAAGCTACGAATCATTTCACCCTGTTAATTATAGGACTACATAACTATGTGAGGTTAAAGTTGTAAATTACATTACGAATCAATAGAAAATAAGGCACATTCTGACTTAAGTGTTAGACAACACATAATATCACGCTTGTTAATCAGTCAAACTAAATCAGATCCGATTGACATGAATCAGCATTAGGATGTTAAGAACTACAAATTGCAAACTACGTTAACAATTGCATTTTAATACAGGTGGGAAAAAACAAACTTTCTTAACATGCAGGCGTGATAAAAGATTGTAAGAACTATTTGTTATTGTAACAAAGCTACGAATGAACTAAACCGGTTATTTTGGGGGCTAAGAAGAGGTTCAAATTGGAAATTACAATACAAATCAATGGAAAATGGGGCACATTCTGACTTATGTGTTGTACAACACATAATATCACGCTTGTTAATCAGTCAAACTAAATCAGATCCGATTGACATAAATCAGCATTAGGATGTTTCGGATAACAAATTGCGAACTACGTTTACAATTCATTTTAATACAGGCGGGAAAAACCAAACTTTCTTAACATGCAGGCGTGATAAAAGATTGTAAGAACTATTTGTTTTTGTAACAAAGCTACGAATTAACTAACCCGGTTAATTTTAGGACTAATGAGAGGTTAAAATTGGAAATTAAAATACAAATCAATGGAAAATGGGGCACATTATGACTTATGTGTTGGACAACGCAAAATATCACGCTAGTTGATGAGTCAAACTAAATCAGATCCGATTGACATGAATCAGCATTAGGATGTTTAGAATTACAAATTGCAAACTACGTTAATCATTGCATTTTAATGCAAGTGGGAAAAACCAAACTTTCTTAACATGCAGGCGTGATAAAAGATTGTAAGAACTATTTGTTATTGTAACAAAGCTACGAATGAACTAAACCGGTTAATTTTAGGTATAATAAGAAGTTAAATTTGGAAATTAAAATACAAATCAATGGATAATGGGGCACATTCTGACTTATGTGTTGGACAACACAATATCACGCTAGTTTATCAGTCAAACTAAATCAGATCCGATTGACATGAATTAGGATGTTTAGAATTACAAATTGCAAACTACGTTAACCATTGCATTTTAATACAGGTGGGAAAAACCAAACTTTCTTAACATGCAGGCGTGATAAAATATTGTACGAACTGTTTGTTATTGTAACAAAGCTACGATTCAACTAACCCGGTTAATTTTAGTCCTAATGAGAGGTAAAAATTGGAAATAACAATACAAATCAATGGAAAATGGGTCACATTCTGACTTAATTATTGTACAACACATAATATCACGCTAGTTTATCAGTCAAACTAAATCAGATCCGATTGACATGAATCAGCATTAGGATGTTTAGAATTACAAATTGCAAACTACGTTAATCATTGCATTTTAATGCAGGTGGGAAAAACCAAACTTTCTTAACATGCAGGCGTGATAAAAGATTGTAAGAACTGTTTGTTATTGTAACAAAGCTACGAATGAACTAACCCGGTTAATTTTAGGACTAATGAGAGGTTAAAATTGGAAATTAAAATACAAATCAATGGAAAATGGGGCACATTATGACTTATGTGTTGGACAACGCAAAATATCACGCTAGTTGATGAGTCAAACTAAATCAGATCCGATTGACATGAATCAGCATTAGGATGTTTAGAATTACAAATTGCAAACTACGTTAATCATTGCATTTTAATGCAAGTGGGAAAAACCAAACTTTCTTAACATGCAGGCGTGATAAAAGATTGTAAGAACTATTTGTTATTGTAACAAAGCTACGAATGAACTAAACCGGTTAATTTTAGGTATAATAAGAAGTTAAATTTGGAAATTAAAATACAAATCAATGGATAATGGGGCACATTCTGACTTATGTGTTGGACAACACAATATCACGCTAGTTTATCAGTCAAACTAAATCAGATCCAATTGACATGAATTAGGATGTTTAGAATTACAAATTGCAAACTACGTTAACCATTGCATTTTAATACAGGTGGGAAAAACCAAACTTTCTTAACATGCAGGCGTGATAAAATATTGTACGAACTGTTTGTTATTGTAACAAAGCTACGATTCAACTAACCCGGTTAATTTTAGTACTAATGAGAGGTTAAAATTGGAAATAACAATACAAATCAATGGAAAATGGGTCACATTCTGACTTAATTATTGTACAACACATAATATCACGCTAGTTTATCAGTCAAACTAAATCAGATCCGATTGACATGAATCAGCATTAGGATGTTTAGAATTACAAATTGCAAACTACGTTAATCATTGCATTTTAATGCAGGTGGGAAAAACCAAACTTTCTTAACATGCAGGCGTGATAAAAGATTGTAAGAACTGTCGATTAGCATTATTTTCACCCCTGTGTACGCAGGTTTGTTATTTGGAAGTTCGCTAACCCAACAGACAACTGTTTTTCCAAAAACGCAATTGTGTTATCGGTGGCCTTGAAACGATGGTGGAACATTTTGGAACAAACGATTCTGAGGCGAACCGCGTTGTTTCCAACTTTTTTTGCGCAGATTTGTATATTTGAAGTTTGCCAACCCAACAAAAAAACCGTTTTTCGAAAAACACATTTCATTTATCGGTGGCCGTGGAACGACGGTGGAACAATTCGGAACAAACGATTCTGAGGCGATTAGCATTATTTTCACCCCTGTTTACGCAGGTTTGTTATTTGGAAGTTCGCCAACCCAACAGACAACTGTCTTTCCAAAAAGGCAATTGTGTTATCGGTGGCAGTGAAACGATGGCGGAACATTTTGGAACAAACGATTCTGAGGCGAACCGCGTTGTTTCCAACTCTTTTGGCGCAGATTTGTATTTACGAAGTTCGCCAACCCAACAAAACAACCGTTTTTCGAAAAACACATTACATTTATCGGTGGCCTTGACACGATGTTGGAACATTTTGGAACAAACCATCCTGAGGCCATAAGCATTATTTTCACCCCATTTTACGCGGGTTTGTATTTTGGAAGTTAGCCAACCCAACGAAACAACTGTTTTTCCAAAAACGCAATTGTGTTGTCGGTGGCCTTGAAACGATGGTGGAACATTTTGGAACAAACGATTCTGAGGCGAACCGCGTTGTTTCCAACTTTTTTTGCGCAGATTTGTATATTTGAAGTTTGCCAACCCAACAAAAAAACCGTTTTTCGAAAAACACATTTTATTTATCGGTGGCCGTGGAACGACGGTGGAACAATTCGGAACAAACGATTCTGAGGCGATTAGCATTATTTTCACCCCTGTTTACGCAGGTTTGTTATTTGGAAGTTCGCCAACCCAACAGACAACTGTCTTTCCAAAAAGGCAATTGTGTTATCGGTGGCCGTGAAACGATGGCGGAACATTTTGGAACAAACGATTCTGAGGCGAACCACGTTGTTTCCAACTCTTTTTGCGCAGATTTGTATTTTCGAAGTTCGCCAACCCAACAAAACAACCGTTTTTCGAAAAACGCATTTGTGTTATCGGTGGCCGTGAAACGACGGTGGAACATTTCGGAACAAACGTTTCTTAGGCGAACCGCGTTGTTTCCAACTCTTTTGGCGCAGATTTGTATTTACGAAGTTCGCCAACCCAACAAAACAACCGTTTTTCGAAAAACACATTCCATTTATCGGTGGCCTTGACACGATGTTGGAACATTTTGGAACAAACCATCCTGAGGCCATAAGCATTATTTTCACCCCATTTTACGCGGGTTTGTATTTTGGAAGTTAGCCAACCCAACGAAACAACTGTTTTTCCAAAAACGCAATTGTGTTATCGGTGGCCTTGAAACGATGGTGGAACATTTTGGAACAAACGATTCTGAGGCGAACCGCGTTGTTTCCAACTTTTTTTGCGCAGATTTGTATATTTGAAGTTTGCCAACCCAACAAAAAAACCGTTTTTCGAAAAACACATTTCATTTATCGGTGGCCGTGGAACGACGGTGGAACAATTCGGAACAAACGATTCTGAGGCGATTAGCATTTTTTTTACCCCTGTTTACGCAGGTTTGTTATTTGGAAGTTCGCCAACCCAACAGACAACTGTCTTTCCAAAAAGGCAATTGTGTTATCGGTGGCAGTGAAACGATGGCGGAACATTTTGGAACAAACGATTCTGAGGCGAACCGCGTTGTTTCCAACTCTTTTGGCGCAGATTTGTATTTACGAAGTTCGCCAACCCAAAAAAACAACCGTTTTTCGAAAAACACATTACATTTATCGGTGGCCTTGACACGATGTTGGAACATTTTGGAACAAACCATCCTGAGGCCATAAGCATTATTTTCACCCCATTTTACGCGGGTTTGTATTTTGGAAGTTAGCCAACCCAACGAAACAACTGTTTTTCCAAAAACGCAATTGTGTTATCGGTGGCCTTGAAACGATGGTGGAACATTTTGGAACAAACGATTCTGAGGCGAACCGCGTTGTTTCCAACTTTTTTTGCGCAGATTTGTATATTTGAAGTTTGCCAACCCAACAAAAAAACCGTTTTTCGAAAAACACATTTTATTTATCGGTGGCCGTGGAACGACGGTGGAACAATTCGGAACAAACGATTCTGAGGCGATTAGCATTATTTTCACCCCTGTTTACGCAGGTTTGTTATCTGGAAGTTCGCCAACCCAACAGACAACTGTCTTTCCAAAAAGGCAATTGTGTTATCGGTGGCCGTGAAACGATGGCGGAACATTTTGGAACAAACGATTCTGAGGCGAACCGCGTTGTTTCCAACTTTTTTTGCGCAGATTTGTATATTTGAAGTTTGCCAACCCAACAAAAAAACCGTTTTTCGAAAAACACATTTTATTTATCGGTGGCCGTGGAACGACGGTGGAACAATTCGGAACAAACGATTCTGAGGCGATTAGCATTATTTTCACCCCTGTTTACGCAGGTTTGTTATTTGGAAGTTCGCCAACCCAACAGACAACTGTCTTTCCAAAAAGGCAATTGTGTTATCGGTGGCCGTGAAACGATGGCGGAACATTTTGGAACAAACGATTCTGAGGCGAACCGCGTTGTTTCCAACTCTTTTTGCGCAGATTTGTATTTTCGAAGTTCGCCAACCCAACAAAACAACCGTTTTTCGAAAAACGCATTTCATTTATCGGTGGCCGTGAAACGATGGTGGAACATTTCGGAACAAACGATTCTGAGGCCATATGCATTATTTTCACCCCTTTTTACGCGGGTTTGTGTTTTGGAAGTTCGCCAACCCAACAAAACAACTGTTTTTCGAAAAACGCAACTGTGTTATCGGTGGCCTTGAAACGATGGTGGAACATTTCGGGACAAACGATTCTGAGGCGATCAGCATCATTTTCACTCCTGTTTACGCAGGTTTGTGTTTTGGAAGTTCGCCAACCCAACAAAACAACTGTTTTGCGAAAAACGCAATTGTGTTATCGGTGGCCGTGAAACGAAGGTGGAACATTTTGGAACAAACGATTCTGAAACGAACCGCGTTGTTTCCAACTCTTTTGGCGCAGATTTGTATTTTCGAAGTTCGCCAACCCAACAAAACAACTGTTTTTCGAAAAACGCATTTGAGTTATCGGTGGCCGTGAAACGATGGTGGAACATTTTGGAACAAACGTTTTTAAGAAGAACTGCACTTTTTCCGGGTCGATTTGTGCATTTTTACTGGTTTGAAGCTGGCCAGCTTGTTATCGAAAAACGATAACGAGCCTGGAGCCGCCCTCGTTGAGGAACAAATTGGAACAATTGTAGAACATTTTGGAACAAATCATTCTGCGTCGATTTGTTGTATTTTGAACCTTCTCTGGCAATGTGGGTTGGCCAACTTCAGGGAGGTCATCAGCTCCACTCTTGTGGAAGGGTTGACAATCCAGGAAATTCTCACATCAGTTCTTCAGGCCCCCAACACAGCACCAGTCGTGCACCCAATCAGCTTGGAAGGGAAGTTCTCCTCTCCACTGGCCAGACAAATCGAAGAGTGGTACCGAGTCAAACGAGACTTCCACTCGAACACAGACAAAACATTCCCCGGGCTGTGCACCTACAACAGAAACAACAAAACAATCATTAGTCTCATCGTCAAGGAAAAGATGGAGCACAGACCACACGTTAATGATGTAGAAATAGCATTAAACATCCTGAAAGCCTGGCTCATCAACAGAAACATCACCGAGTGGAATCTACCAGAGTTTGACTATTACAAAAGTCCAGAAAACAATTTAGAAATAATTCCACTACTCTACAAAGTATTCAAAGACACAAACATGACCATCAATATCTGTCACCACCACACCCAGCCAGACCCAACTAAGGTGAAAACTTGTGAAGAAAGTTGTCGCATTTGCCAAACAGTTGAGGAGAACAAAAGGGTCACAGAAATTCTACACACTGCAATCTCACCTGAAGGGGAAACACCACTAGAGATGGCATCACTGCAGAGAGCAGACAAAAACTTAGCCCCAATCATCGCAGCAGTAGAGAAAGGCCAGAAGCCTTCAAGATGTCATCAAGTTTGGGCGCAATACCTGAACACTTTGGCACCAATACAATTCCTTAACACTTCAAAAGGGAGTACTCTACAGGAGATTCGAGGACCCAACAGGAGACCCTGCAAAAGAAACACTCCAATTAATATTACCCAGAGCCAGTGTAAAATTCACAGTCAGGGAATACCATCAAAACTTGGGAGAAGGAAATCACTTTGGTGAAACAATGACACTCAATTACTTACGTAGGTTTTTCTGGTGGCCCAGAATGGCCGATGATGTAGCAGCACACATATCCAACTGCGACACTTGTCAAAGGTTCAAAAAACCGAGACACCCCATCAAAAATGCAGCACTCAAAATATTCAAGGAAGGAACACTCCATGGCAGGTGGCATGTAGATATTTGTGACAAAGTACCTAAAACAAAAGAAGGATACGAGTACATATTAGTGGCAATAGAGGCATTTTCAGGCTGGCCAGTTGTAGTCCCACTTGTTAATAACAGGAAAAGTAGCGATATACATCGGCAACTTTGGCCCGTCCCGTACATTAAGAAACGTACGAATTTCACCTATGTTTGACCCCGACGGAATTAAAACCTGAATCTGGGGTTAAAATTAATGTCATTTTCGTCATCAGCACCCTTAAAAACATCAGAAACAATGCAAAAACTCGAATAAAAAGAATGTTCAACAAGCTAGGGCCCACCCTTCCGTCGAACCGAGTTTTCCAGCTCCGCTTCGCTGCGCCCGGCAACTCGGTTCGACAGGGGGCCGGCCCAGCTTGGCCTGCCGGCGGCCTTTTCTCGGGCCTTCGGCCCTCGCATCAGACCCAACTTGGCCAGTCGAAGGCCCGGGCCTTCGGCCCGCTCGCATCACACACACCGTGAGCGGGTAAAGCAAAGTTATCGATGTACCATCGTGACTTAGGCCCGCCCTTCTATTCACAATATGCAATAGTCCTTACACTTTTTACTCCAACTGTCCTTCGAATATGCCCATTTCATTTGTCTCTTCGCCCTCATTCCGAAAATACCCATATTTGCCATGCTACTGCAACTCCTTGCAATAGAGGCACAGCAGGAGCGCAAAACGAGTCCGTCGCACTTTTTTCCCCTAACTCATGAAGGCGGGCTCCTGGACCCCCTTCCGACCCCTCGTTGAAGAGGTCTTGCCAAGACCTATCGAAAAATTAAGTAAAAATTTTCAGTCGGTCGACCCCCCTTTTTTTAAGATCCCGATGTGACTAATAGACGAAGTCGGGCTCCTGGACCCCCTTTCCGACCCCTCGTTGAAAAGGTCTTGCTGAGACCAATCGAAATCTGCAATAAATTTTTTTAGTCGGTCGACCCCCTTTTTTGAAGATCCTGATCTGGCCACCTTGTAAAAGCGGCCGATGGGGTCGGGACCAGGTCCATTCATCTTGTCTCGTCGCCCCGATTCCAAAAATACCCCTATGTGCGCTGCTAGCACCAATAATGGCGGAAATCCCCCTCCCGCTCATGTAAACCATGATGCACCTGCAGCAGCCCTTGTGCGACCCGGACGGGATTTGCACCACCGGATTATTTGTTTGGAAGGTACTCCTGAAGTACCCTCCAAATCTGGTTACTCTAGCTCAACTCCTTCCTTGTACACAGACGCCAACAACAACAACAACAACAACAACAACACACAGACACAAAGGCAAATGCATAGGCCCTCCCCCTATTTTTGAATAGAAGGGCGGGCCAAAAAATACCCCGCTGGGATTTGAACCGGGTCCGAACTTCTCCGATTCGCTCAAAACTGGCACCATTGTTTTTTTCTCGTCGCCCCGGTTCCAAAAATACCCCTACATGCCCTCCTAGCTGCATCCGTTGCCGAGATCCTCCTCGACCCCATGTAGACCATGATGCACCTGCAGCAGCGCCCCCGGGGCTCGGATCGGATTTGCTGCCACCGGGCGGGTGATTCCGTGCGTAGGGGCCGTTTTAGCCACCTAAGAAAGTCAAGTAATCAATCCTGCTTGTTCGGCCGGAATTTGGCCTAGATGGCATCAATTGAACCCCAGGAAGACACTCTGAGCGTGGGCGAGCTAAAAGTTGACTTTCGTTTCCTCCCCCTATAAAATATGAAGAAATTAACTGAAAATATGACGGAAATTACGCTTCACGGAAATTACAAACAGGTGTTTCTGGCTCACTGCAACTGCATATCGCCACAGAAATATGCCATAAGTTTGGCACACTAGTTCGACGTCAAGACACATCTTTTCACGTGTAGGATGTCTTTCAAAACCCAATAGACGATGAGCGAGAGGGGCATACGGAAATTACACCAATTGTTACAACCCACCGATTTCACACACAACTTCCACTCGCACACTCAGCCCCCTCACTTTTTCACCACCGAAATTCGTTCATATGGTAAACAGACCGTGCTGATTCTGAATACGGTGGTGGTTTTGAGCAGGAAGCACTCCTAGTAGTTTTTTTGGTGCTTACTTTGAAACCGCTAAGGTAAAAGTCGGAGTACGGTGGACATTTAGTACGCGTTCTGAAAGTACAGTTCCAATCAATATACGATCTTCAAATTCAAGCAAGATAGTCACTATTAGTTAAAGATTTGATGGGTGTGTGTGGAATTCGAGGATTTGAATGGAACGCAGGGTTATAGAGCCGCAAAGTTGGTGTAAGGTGCGAATGGACATGACGGAACTTACAAAATCGCCCCTTTTGGCCCCTCTCCCGCGTCACATGTTAGCTTTGAAAGTCCGTATCCAAAGGGAACAAGCTATTCTA
Source organism: Thrips palmi (assembly GCF_012932325.1). NCBI lineage: Eukaryota > Metazoa > Arthropoda > Insecta > Thysanoptera > Thripidae > Thrips > Thrips palmi. The sequence goes on along the minus strand of NW_023144632.1, from coordinate 412,808 downwards.
GTGCCAAACAAGATTCTTAAGTGTATAAATGGACTGCACTCGAATAAGTTCGCTCTGGGGAGGGTGTGGACACGAAAACGCCCTCTACGCGCGGAATCACCCGGGCGGTTCTTAGGGTCACCCAAGGAGGCTGCATACCAAATTTGGTCAAGATCGGACCACGGGAAGTCCTCGGACGAACGGACGGACGGACGGACGGACGGACGCACAGCAGGGATCATACTATATGCCCGTCCCTCCGTCATTTTTTTACAAAAAATGAACGGGACGGGCCAAAAATGATGCTAAAGAAATTGCAACTGCATTAATAACCCATGTTTTCTCAGTTTACGGAGCACCAGTCTCTATCCTTTCGGATCAAGGGACACCCTTTGAGTCGCAACTATTCCAGGAAATAATGGACTTGTACCAGATAAAGAAGTATCGAACAACAGCCTTTCACCCTTCAGCCAACGGAAAAGTGGAAAGGTGGATCAGAACCCTCAAGCAGCAGTTGGCAATGCTTGTAAATAAAGTCCAAAAAGAGTGGGTGAAATATTTACCTCACATAGCTCAGGCGTACAGGAACTTGCCAAATCCAGTCCACAAGTTCTCTCCGTATGAAATGATGTTTGGCACAACAATGAGGACTCCACTCACACTGAATCAAGGAAGCCCACCATGGACAAAGGACGTTGGAACCATGCCACAGCAAATCAGAGAGCGTCTGGACCAAATCCACGAACTGGTCAGGGAGATGCAGGAGTCGGCTGCAACAAAAATGAAACAACGATATGACAACACTGCAATGCTGACCCCATTCAAGACAGGAGACAGGGTCTATCTCTACAGACCAAGAGGGATCAAAGGAGTCTCCCCAAAGTTAACATCACCATGGGAAGGACCCTACACTGTACTGAATGTCTTAAACGACTGTAACGCAAGAATTCAGAAGGAAGCTCACCCATATACCATGATGATAGTCCACACCGACAGACTGGCAGCATATCCAAAATCCGAGGAAGAAACCCAAGCTGCATGGCTCACATACGTCTGAGTCATCCAATAACCAAAGACGACATGTCAACGGGCCAGCACGACTGACCAAAGGTGAAGGAAAGGGCAGCCTGGCCTTGTCCAGGTCTCCGGTATGGTCTGTGGCAATCACCGCCAGCCACCCGCTTGTGGTGCAGTTGTTGTGAAGCTTGCTGTCACAGAACCCGATGGTGAGCTCTCAACCTGACGGCGCTGCTGGTCGTGACTGAGCCGCTCCCGACGAAAACTCCACTTACATCCCGACCCGGTCACGGAACCAGGCCGGGAACGGAAGAGGCAACTTCCAGCCCAACTACGCCGGCGGGGCCGCACCAGGGGGCTATCCCCGACATAAAGCCGAGGCCTTTCCCTGGCAACGACCCCGGGCCCCCGTACACAAAGGGGCCCGCCGGTACCTGGTTCCACTGGCCAGATGGAAAAGACTGTCTCCCGGATCCCAAGCCTGAGAACAGCCCCCGAGACCCCGACACCACAATGATGCCGAGAGTCCCGCCCGGAAAGCCGTGAAACGGCAAAGGTTGGAACGTCCACCAACAGAACGCGGCGGATCTTCTTGAACCACTTGACCCACGACGTCGGTCACAGCTGGGCATCTTCCGGAACTCGAAAATCGGTGTCTTCAAGTTCAAACGTCCCGAGCAGCCACCCGAGTTCAATTCTTCACGGACGCACTCCAACCTTGTCAACAAACAGCTGCGAGGCACCGCCTGCTCGCAATCGGCACTCTGACGCCTCGGAAACAGTCGAGTCCACATAACCTGCAACAGGAGAACCAAGCATGAGTCGAACCGGCCATGGAAGCACCGCCTGCTATGACGAACCGGAAGCAACCGGCCGCCATCTTGTCCTTGCCCGCCATCTTATATCAAAGTCAAACTTGAATCTAAACCCAACTCATCTACTAAATCGGAAATCGGAAAACATCTGCAAAAATGGCCCCCCGAACTTGGATTGCTCGGAAAGGAACCAACGAAAAGGACCCCACCCACGAATTGAAGGATGGAAAGGTAAAAAAAACTTACCAAATACCCAAAACCAGCCACCACAAAGAATGGGCCAGGGAATCGCCACTTCAGCCAAAGGACACTCTAAAAATGGACACGGATAGGACTACGCCACTGAAACAAAATAATAAGCAAACTAAAGAAACCAAAACATCACCACTACGATGGGTCCTACAGAAAACAAACGATCTCCAAAGTACGAATAAAAAACGAACGATCTCCGAGGTCCGCGAGAAGAACGAACGATGTGTCAGGGCACGGATAAAAAACGTTCGAAGCGACAAATTGGTCTTTTCGAGATAGAGCATGATGAAAGTTTGTGGCATGTACATAATTCCCATGCTTCATGAAATAGATTTTTATGATGTATTTTGGAATACCCATACCTTAATGCGCTAGATTCGCACATCAGACCCTTTGGTACTGACACAAAAATATAATCGTATGTATTGAATCATGAAGTCAACATGCAGTGGTTTCATTACATCCTCAGTACGGTATCAAACAAATCAGAAAACAGGTACTTAATTGTTTTTGAGAAAGCCATGTGATTCAGGAGACTTGTGCATTTCAAAATTTGCCGCTGCCGTTAATGGTATGAGAAACCAGGCGGTCTAAAAATATGTTAGGTTAATGTTTTTGTTGTTATGTCATGTTGCAAATGATCCAAACATTACTAAGAAACTGCTTGGACTTTGATCATTTTAATTATGGATTACTTATTGCCCTGAAATCTGTTAGCAGTCACATCCTTAACATTCATTGTGTATTGTATGTTAGCTTAAACAATACTTATGCTTTTGCATCAATCAACATTGCTCCTGAATTTTTGGTTTTCCACTCTGCTTAGAGTCAGGTTTTACATTATAGCACAAATTTTTAAAAAATGTTCTCAAACAGAACTATCAAGAGTTTTATTTTGTTACATTGTTGTGGCTAGTTCTTATTATACATGTGTAACTGTTTCCGAGATGGTGTGCATGCATGTCACTCAGACTACTTTTTGTCTGACAGCTTCTGTAATTTTAGTTTCCTTTCTTGCAGGCAGTTTCACTTTTATAGCCCATCCCTCTGCAGACTGATTGATAGTTTACGGAACCACTCATAAAGAGTTCCGAAGTGATGCCAGTATTTGTGCTATGATCAACCAACGAGGAAGTGAGCCATGGTGGAGAACGATTTCAAAACAGATTCTTAATAAAGATATTTAAGTACTAACCAATAACATTCCAGAGAGTCCAGTTAGTTGTCCTTTCTTTTTCCAACTTAAGCTGACAATAAAGATAAGCATTTTATTGAGTTATTCTTTCTATTTATGCCCCATTCAAACTGGCTAGGGACAAATTGTTAATGAGATAAGGGCGCTTGCTCTCTGCCTTTTCTCAAACCTTTAGCAATCATCAATGTAATGAACTTCCCTTTTTAATAAACATATTTTCTTGTTTTCCTTAAAAATTCTTCTGAAGAGAATGTAAATTATAATGGGGTTAAAAGTAAGTAAAACTTTTTTCAAAATTAATTTTTTTATTATATCCAAGTAATACCTTCAAAGGCAACAAGGGATCAAACAATATGAACACAGAATTGGCTTTTTAATGCAATTAGGAACTGATAAATTAAGAGATCAAACAAAAACTAGAAATAAGATTAGTCAAGAAAAGACTGGAGCTACAAACAACTTAACATTTATTTACAGTACACGAATGCAGACATGTTTGACTTGGTCTACTATCACATCACAAAGAGTACACAAAAACTATAACACCTTCAAAAGCTACAATAAGGTAAGAAAATTTCTAGTTTTACATGAATGGCACACATACCAGAAATAGCTGATCAGAATGTCTCATTACAGTACACGAGCTAGTAGGAACTGAAGGAAAAATCAAGAGATCAAACATAAAAGAGAAATAAGATTGCAGTCGAGGACTAGAACAACTTAACGTTCACTTACAGTACACGAATGCAGACATGTTTGTCTTGGTCTACAATCACATCACAAAGAGTACACAAAGCTATAAATACCGTCAAAAGGCACAATAAAGTTCAAAACTTTCTAGTTTGTCATGACACATATACCAGAAATGGCTTTGGAAACTGACAAAGAAATCAAGAGGTCAAAAGTATTACACATAAGATTATAATCTAAAAAAGACTAACAACAAAAATAACATTTTCTTGGACAGTATACAATGAAGACATACTGGTCTTTGTGTATTATTACAAAAGAGTACACAAAGACTAAGAAAATAAGAGCTTCAAACACCACAATAAGGTGAGATAGTTCTAGTTTGACACAAAATGCACACTTATCAAAGCATTGAAAGTAACAAAGAAGTCAAGAGATCAAAGAACAAAAAATAAAATATGATATTAGTCTTGAAAGGACTAGTTCAACTATAAAAACCAATGTAAAAAATAAAAGTATTAAAGTTGCCTTAAACATAGCACAAAATTATCACAACAGCAATTGACTTTGTCACGACTAGATTTGACTAATTAATCGTAAGCTTCACTGTCTGTTGTGTCACCATCATCTTGGGCATCATCATCTTCATCACTTTCTTCTTCTTCATTTTCCACGGGATCATCCATATCCTCTTCATCATTTTCAAATATATCTTCAGTGTTCGTCACCTGGGGTTCTTCTTCTTCTTCATCTCCACTGCTGTCTGGCCCGTCAACATCCTGAGGCTCTGGGGCAAGAAGTGACTCATAGAAAGGTAGATGGGCTGCAGGAATCTTCTCATGTTTTACAAACCATCCCATTGACGCCTTCACTTTGGGCTTTAGCTTAAGCCTCCCAGTGTAGGCAACTTTTGGCTTGTATGTAGACCAGTTCACTTTTCGCCCAGGCCTCGGCACCAATATATTTGCCTCTCTTGGGTCCATCCGGAGATTCTTCTTTACATAGGCCTTGCCTGGGGCTGAACTTCTCATTTCGATTTCTCTCAATTTAGAGACATTCTGACTAGCCCAGTTAAACTGTTCAGCCAAAGGTCTAAATGTAAAGATATGCTGCCTCTTTACTTCAAAAACTTTGTAGAATGGCTGTTTTACTTTGGCTGTCTTGATCAGGCCGTGCCATTGGCCTGGAGTATAAATTTCTTCCTTTTTGGTCTTTTTTTCAATCCTGGCGTGCACTGAATCACATTCCATTTGAGTGTGGCCTTTAACTAAGTAGCGATGACAAATAGTTATATTGAACTTCATGACAGCAAGATAATACATCGAATAGAGAAACTGATTCTTATTCTGAGGCCCACAGGAGTCACTGTAAAAATGGAAGACTGTTTTGCCTTTCCCAACTTGTCCTTCAATCCAATTCAGCAAGAAGCTAGCAATTTCATCTGCTCCTTTTGCCCCTACTGATTGGTCCCACACATAGCACACTGTATCCTTATCAGTACAATCATATACTGTAAAGTTATAACAGGAGAGTTTACTCTTATAGAAAGCACCCGACACTTCTGTTTTGGGACAGAAAAAGACACTTTGCATGTCAAAAGTGGCTACTACCATATTCTTTTCAGTTTCTCTGCTTGAAGTCTTGTCATCTCTTCTCATTTGTCGTACTAATTCCTTGTCTTGAATGTGTGTGTTATGTGCAACAAGCTTTTCACCAGTCTGTTGGTCTTCAGGTAGATTCTCCCATTGAGCACAATCACCACATCTGTCCTTTTTGGGTTTATAAAAACCCAAGTTGAAGGAAGAATTAAATATGTCTCTGTATTGTCTTATATTGGCAGTGAAAGGTTCATCTTTTCCTCTTTCACTGAGATACATCCTGTGCATTTTAGCACAGGACAGATGAGTGTCAAGGTATCGCTTTCTTGAATCCGCTCGACAATAGTGACTCTTCATAACAGGGAACTTTTTAATGTGGTCAATAACGCCTTGAATGAGAGCTTGAGGCATCCTTCTTCGAGAGTTTTGATGTGAACCCCTCTTATCGGGGCTATTTTTGGTGAGTGCTGATCTGACAACCGTAGCACTGATGTCAAAAGTACTCAGAAACATTTTCCTGCATACTATTTTGGTTTCATTAGTCACCGGGTCAACAAGAGTGTATTCAAAATTTTGTTTCCTGAACGGATCTTGATCAACATCATCAATAAATGCTCTTCTTCTTTTAATGGGGACCTTGTTGACAATTTTTGCAATATAGAACCACTGTAACATCTTATCCTGCAAGTTCCAGTATTTGTTGAATAATGCCTGCCTCTTTTCAACGGGAAAAGATTCTTCACACTTATGAGAGCAAGTAGATCCACATCCTGGTTTCAGACTTCGTGCATTTCTTTTCTGTCCTTTAGCATTCACATATTCTTTACCAGAATTTACAGCTATTTTATTGAGAGTTGTCTTCCATTGACTGCGATTAACTTTTCTCTTTTTAGGAGGTGTATGTTCTTGTATTTGATTGGTCCGTTTTCTAGCAGGCCTGTCATTTGTGGGTCTATTTTCTTCAGTAGCATCAACATTTTCTTCCTGACTCTGCAAAACAACTTCTTCTATTTCCACTGGATGAACAACATCTGGTATTTCACCATCTGCCCATGCGTCCACTGTCTCAATAATAATGTGAGGGGGATCATTTTCCAATGGAGAGATGTCCAAATCAGTCAGTGACAATAGTGGTTCTTCTGCACAAGCTGGCTGCAGTTCTATTTCTGAAAACATAAAAGTAAAGTTCTGAAAGTGAAAAAAAAATACTGCATAGGAGGAAGAACTTAGTTAATGAAAATAATAAAGAATCTTGAATGGGATTGTGAAAAGACTCCCTTGCAGTTCAGAAACAAACTAGCTAAACAACTATGAAGAGTGTGCAACAAGCTTACCTGTATCTAAAGGAATCATAAAGACATTAGATTCAGATGGGAAAAGTTCTTTTCTCATAACTGCAGTTCCAGTAGGTTTCTTTCCTGTGTTTTCTTCAGGTGTCGTCTGAATTTTGTTGTGTGATGGTGGCACACTGCACTTAGCTGAAATGTAGAAAAAAAAAACATTATAAAATTTTTAAACAAATTCTAACTTTTTCATAAACCTGAACCTTCCTATATTAACATAAAAATTATAGGCAGAGCAAACCAACCTGGCCTATCAGATGGACCAGCAGGGATATTTACATCAGGTGTATTATGACAAATCGTGTCAAGTGCAGTACCAGCATTTTCAGTAACGGTTTCTTTAAAGAGCCACTGTTTCACCTTTTCAACTGAAAGTGAAAGAAAACTTTAGGACAGAGGCACATGGGTAAAATAAATAATATTTATGAAAAGATAATGTAGCTTACCACTTTGACAAGGATTGGAAGGAGGAACAGCTAGAGAAGATCCTGCCACAAAGAATAAAACTTAGTTTCTGTTTTAAAATGCATTAAAAATTTCAAATGGCACTCAATTTACCACTCACTTTTGTGTAGTTCATCATGTTCCTTCAGCCATTCACGGTTGAGCAACATAAGTTCGGATGGAGAGAATGATTCTGGGGAAGAAACACCTGAAAAACAAAAAAATAATAGTGGCATTTTTAGTAAAAGACAAATAGAATAATTAGGAAAGAAGAAGGCACCAAGTTCTTAGAAAACATTACAGGCAACGCACAAAAAGTATAAGATAAATATTAAAAATAACATAACAAAAAATAACGACAAAAAAAAATTAGAAGGGCTTACCTGGAACGCCATTTGTCCTAGACAGCTGAGAGCTGCCTTCTTGACGGCTGCCCTGCTGAAGGCCTCCTGGTTGCTGAGGGCTGATATCAATATTGTCTCTTGGTCCAAATGAGGGTTGAGGGCTGCCTTGCTGAGGGCTGCCTTGCTGAGAGCTGCCTTGCTGAGAGCTGCTCTGCTGAAGGCCTCCTGGTTGCTGAGGTCTGAGATCAATATTGTCTTTTGGTCCAAATTTCATCCTTTTCACAGCAGCTATGGATTGCATTCCATGGGGGACAGAGCAGGGCTGTTGAGAACCTGGAAACCAGAAATTATTTGTACTTTTGACAGACTCAGGAGATCTTGTTTTGTTGATGACAAATTACCTTTGTCATTGTGTGTCGTGCCTGAACCCCAGAGTCGTTTAGGATTGCTTGACTTGGTTGATTGTGTCGGCTGTTGACTAGCTGTAAGAATATACTATGGATTAGGAATAGCTTGTCAACACCTTGACATTTCACACCCATCTTATGTTTTGAGTGATAAGGAGCTACTACATTGTGCTCATCCCTTTCACTCACTTACTTGAAACGAGTAATTTGTTTCATGGTTTTAGATGATGAGTATCAAGGAAATAAAGAGTGTTCCTCCGATAAAAGTTACGAGAGTGACTAATTTTCTTGTACTTTTGAGAGAGCCTTACCAAGGAATAAAAAGAGCTGTATGAAATCTGTTAAGTTTATGGAGCACATCAAGATGTGCACAATCAAAGAAACATAACTATATTTCTGTAAGTTAAACAGTATGGCACAAGGCTGCATACACATTGACTACAAATTTGGCTTGTTTGAAAGGATCACTGCAACTGCAGCTATGTGCCATACTGTTTAACACACAGAAATATAGTTATGTTTCTTTGATTCTGCTCACATTGATGTGCTCCATAAACTTAACAGATTTCATACAGCTCCTTTTATTCCTTGGAAAGGCTCTCTCAAAAGTATAACAAAATGAGTCACTCTTGAAACTTTTATCGGAGGAACACTCTTTATTTCCTTGATACTATATCTATATCACCTTTATCATTGGTAAGGACTTGTTGGCCATATGGATACTATCTGTGATCAAAATGAGTTCCAGTCTAGTAGAAAACAGTATTTCTCATGCTCCAGAACTATTTTTAGTCTGCTCATCAAAATATATATGATGATACAACAGAAATAAAATTGTCTGATTTAACTTATTTAAATTGACAAATTTATTTTGCCTATATTACTTATAATATGGGAAAGAAAAGAGTTATATAAGTTTAAGGGCATAAGGAATCATGTTCCCTAAAATACTGAATCACATTTTCTTTACAGAGAACAAACATATTGTTTACAAGTCCTTACCAATGTCATTGCAAAAAACCTAATGAGTGGGGAGCAGTGAAAGTTGATAGTGATGAGATCATTGTATGAGCACCTAGAAACTACAACAAAAAAAAAAATAGACCTTACTTGTTAAACCCCTTGTGCTGGACAGCTGAATGGTTGGTGGGGCATCACTGACGGGTTTGGCCACTTTCAGAGAAACATTGCTGGATTCCTTCCTAACAGCATTAATGTTATCTTTCAACTTTTCAGCTGCAATAGATTGCAATAATCTACTGGGGACAGAGCGGAGCTGTTCAAAACCTGGAAACCAGAAATTATTTTCACTATTTATAGGACTCGGGTGATCTGCTGAGGCGCAAAGATTGATATTCGTGTAACAGTTTGATTACAGCTAAAAGCAGCAGTGACTTTGGCTTTACAGAAAGTTTCGAGCCAAACAAAAGCATGATGATGATGAGTGCTTTAGATTTAGTGCCAAGAGTCTTTAAAGCCACTAGCTACTGCAAATAAACCGTTTCACACACAGCAACCTAAGGGAGCATGCGATACTTTTGACAACAGCACAGGTTAGTTGCTACTTACTTGCTTCTGGAGCTGCCACATTTTGGCCTAGTTTTACTAGGCGCATACTCCGGCTACTCATTGTAAATTAATCTTATTCCTGTAACATATCAATAGTAAATCAATTCTTGTTCAAGGCATAAAATTACTGATTCATTTGGCAAAGTTACGAAAGTCTCTAAAACACTAATTTATTGTGAATTTTGGGCGGCTGCGATTCCTTAGCAGTGGCTTTAAGTGAACATCAAAATCGGTCTCAAGCTCAAACGAGAAATTCTCTTGGGAGCCTTGCCAAAGCACCAAAAGACAGTTTGTTTACGAAGAAAGCGAAACACTATTTAGCATGGTTCAAAAGATTGACCAAAAAGAACTCGAAAAAGAAATAACAGAAAACAAGACGTTTATGTTGAAAAACAAATTCTATCCAAACATTTGTGAAATAAAGAAGAGACAAGGGGCTAAATATTAACAAAGATTGCCAGACCGCAGAGGTTATGCGGCCAACGCTCAGACAATAATTACTGGCTGCGTTTTCGTGTCTGGGAATAGTTTCATCAAGGCAAACAAACGAAAGTAAAAGCAATCGTAGATGAAAGATTCAAAATGGCAAAATTACTTGCCTTCTCAGACAACTGCATCGATAAACTAACTTCTACGGCATTCCCTGTGTAGGCATGGCTTGATGCTGGTAAGGAGGGAGACGACGACGCCTCGGGCCAGCCAGAGGGGGTGGGGGTGAGAGGTGGCACATCGTACTTTCTCGGCCGGACCTTAGAGGCCGTTCGTCGTCTCGGCCATTCACACATCGGCGAAAAACGACCATTTCTCATGATTTAAGCTTTATCTACATCAAGACCTTAAAAAACCAGAAGGATTTACTTTCCTATAAACAACTGTTAGTCAAATATCGCAAAATATGTCGCTTCGAACGTTTTTTATCCGTGCCCTGACACATCGTTCGTTCTTCTCGCGGACCTCGGAGATCGTTCGTTTTTTATTCGTACTTTGGAGATCGTTTGTTTTCTGTAGGACCCATCGACTAGCAAAACTATTTGAAAAAGAGGAGGAGAAGGAAAGAAAAGCAAGACAAAAACAGCACCAAGAACTACTTAGAAAGAAAAAGCGAGACGCAGAATTTAAGAGAGAGCAGTTCGAGCAAAGAGAGAAAATCAGAAAACAGAGAATTCAGGCTCAACGAGAAAGAGAAGCCAGAGAAAGAAAAGAGTATGCAGAAAAACTCAGAAAAGAGGAAGAAGCACTAAGTTGGTTTGAGGACCCAGGGTACACAAATTTGCTAGGAGCATGGGACTCAACTTCGGAATCAGAAATTGAAGTCATAAATTTAGAAGAAAATGATTCAGACATTGAGGAAATCTACTGCACAAGCCCAAAAACAATAAAAACTAGTGAAAAAGACCCAGAGTATGTAAAGCAAGTGTTGGAATGTATGAGAACACAAGAGAAAGAAATGATGCCAGAAATAATGGCAATGGAACTCCAAATAAAAGCTATAGAAAAGGGAAACTCACCACAGAAGGAGCAGCGGGATCAGCAGCCCAAACCCGTCCTCGACAGCAACATAGCATGGGAAGCAGCTCAAAAAGACACGACGATTCCAAATCAGCCAGCACAACAGGCGGAAACTCCCTCACAAAAATCCACATCACTGCAGCAAATAAAAACAAAACATGACAATAAAGCAATAGAAAACCAAGCAGGGCAGTCAAGGAAAAGAGGAAAATCCAAAAAGTTAAGATGCACCAAGTGCCACTCAAGAGGGCACACTACATCAGAGTGCAAACTCACCGAGGTAAACGAAGCCAAGTAGGGCAAGCAGCAGCAGGAAGTAAAGAACGTCAGCAGCAAGTCCAACGCGTCTTGTCCCCGAGCAAAAGAAGTAAACTACTTCGACAACGGCTCAGCCAAGACCAGAAGAAAAACAGCACCAAACCTGAAACAAAGTAAATAATTAAAAAAAAAAGAATAACAACAACAAAACAAACAACAACAACTGAGCAAGGGAGCGTCAAGTAGGCCCTCGTAGTCAACATAATACCAACCAAAAGAAACACAAAAGTAAAAGAAGAGTGACACTCACCAGAAAATAAACGAGTCCGAACACTCAGGTCAAACTCAAACATGCAGAAGTATAAAAGAAATATATGATTTAAAAAAAAATGGTAAAAAGAAAAGAGACAAAGGAGAAGGCAGACAATCAAAGGTTAATGGACATGCCCATGCAAGTTTAGTGATTCAAGCACTTTACATAACAAACAGGAACCAAGCACAGTAACAAGAGCAAGATTACAGCACTTTACATAACAAACAAGAATCAAGGCACAGAAACAAGTGCAAAGTTAATACATAAGTCACCCGAGCGTGAAACTAATACACCGCTACAAATCAATCATCAGGCTCGTCATCATCAGAATCCGAACTAGAGTCTGGGTATTCAAATCCACATTCAAAGCAACTGGCCAAAGAGAACTTAGGGTCCTCAAACTGCATTATGCCAGCTTGACGTTCTTCGTAATCCAACGGAAAACGAAAGAGTTTGATTCCCCTTGGGGGAATGGGGACATCATCGACATCAGAATCATCGTCGTCAAAGAGCTCCACATCAAGATTTAAAGCCGCCTCCTCGGCCGCAGCAGCAAGACAAGCCCTCCGAGCATCCCGATGACCTCGTTCGAGCTCCAACTACAAAGGCGGGAATAAAAGGAAAATACAAATAATGTCATGACATATGCCAAGTAAACCACCCGCCAAACCCACTAACGTTACAATATATGCCAAGTAAGCCACCCACCCAACCCACTCACCTCAGATACGGGCACATCAACAAGGGGCAAAGGGTCCATGGTTACGAGGGGAGCACCAGTGGCCGGGCCAACCCCAGGCCCCAGCCAAACAAATTCCTCCTCAAAAGAAGGAAGCAGATAGGGGTGCACTTCAGCCTCGTCCCCAAAAGCACCCTCGGGCTCAGGGTCAGGAAAGCCCAGAAACCCAGCATCAGGGTCAGGAAAGCCCCAGAACCTAGCATCAGGGTCAGGAAAGCCCAGGAACCCAGTACCAAGGTCAGGCAGACCCCAGAACTCAGCGTCCGGATCAAGAAAGCCCAGAAACCCTGGCTCGAACCCAAACCCAGGCACAGGCACCAACTGAACCCAGTCGGCAGGTGCAAGATCAAGCCAGGGTTCAGGCGCAAACCCAAACCAGGGGTCATCCAAAGGGCCCAGGAAGTCAGGGATCCCAGGGCCAATTTCGAGAGGAACTTCCAGCTCGGGCAGGGGCACGGGCACGAAGTCATAGAGATCTTCTCCGGGAGCATGGTCTAGGGCCAGAAGCGGGTGATCGGGAGGCAGTACATGGTACAGGACTTCGGGCTCCAAGGGTGGGTGAGGAACCGGGGGAACAGGGATCTCCTCCTTAAAAGGACACACGGAATTTAAATAAAAAGAATAACAGCCTACAAGAATAGCCCAGACCAAACCAACTTACAAATACTCTGCACCCACAAAAAAGGCACAAAAACTTCGGCCAAGTTTGAACGAGGGCGATAGTGTCCCATTCCTGAACCTCGACGATATCATTTGGAGGTGAAAGTTCGTAACACAGAGGAAGCCTGCCTTCTTCACATTCGTGCCCACATGCACCACACAACTAAAGGGAAAACAAGATGCAACACAGAACGTGCAAACATGCAGGACGCAGCAAGACGCCACACAAATCGAGAAGTACTCACGTAACCAGCATGCGCAGAGGGCGGAGCACAGCGGCAAACAACAGCGCGCGCCTCGAAGGACAGCGTGATAATCACCGGCTCCTCCATAGCAGCCAGAGAAGGGAAAAAAACCGGCAAACAAGCAGAGACGCCTCGAAACCACAATGGCGGCCCTCCGGTACGCACTCGCTGGTGGTCCAAAAAAAATGAAGTTGCTCGGATCGTCCAACGCCGCCCGGATTTAGATTCTACATCGAAAAATACGAAATACGTGTTTTTTCCTTTTTCGAAAAAATGATTTTTAGGACCTCCGCAGAGCCCTCAAAGTTTTTAACAGTGCTATTAACAGGAAAAAAACCGTAACTTAGTCATTTTTTGACCGATTTTCAAAAACGAAACTGGGATTTGTTCGTTTTTGAATGCTTATTACGAAAAAAATATGCCTACTCCTCTTTTTGGTTTGCCTAACTTTCAGGGGCAAAAAATGACTAAATTTCGGCCCAAATTGGCAAGAGTTTCAGTTTGTAGGCCGCTACAGCCATTCCAAGACCACCCTGTCAGCATGGCGGGGTGCCCCTACCACTAGGCAAGCCTCATGAACAGAATTGCTGTGCCGAGTGCGATTTGCCTACCTCCCAGAGGCATCAAATTGTGGATTTTTTCCGAAAATCTATCAATAGTGATGTCTCTTGGGCCCCTGGACACTCAGATGGGCACCCTTTCACACGGTTCGGTACCCGCACTACGTGATAAGAACAAAAAATAGGAATGGACTGTTGAGCACCTCATGCATACCTCTCAGGAGCAGAAAAACGTGAAAATTTAGAAAATTCCTTCATTTTGATGGCTTTTCTTGTGGCCTTGCGTGGTTTGCGGTCCCTCGCGTCAGCAACGTCCATAACGTTCATGTCACGTAGTGTGGGTACCAAACCGTGTAAAAGGGTGCCCATCTGAGTGCCCAGAAGCCCCAAGAGCCATCACTATTGATAGAATTTCGAAAAAATCCACAATTTGATGCCCCTGGGAGGTAGGCAAATTGCACTCGGCACCCTAATTCTGTTCATGGGGCTTGCCTAGTGGTAGGGGCACCCTGCCATGCTGACAGGGTGGACTTGGAGTGGCTGCAGCGGCCTACAAACTGAAACTCTTGCCAATTCGGGCCGAAATTTAGTCATTTTTTGCCCCTGAAAGTTAGGCAAACCAAAAAGAGGAATAGGCATATTTTTTTTCGTAATAAGCATTCAAAAACGAACAAATCCCCGTTTCGTTTTTGAAAATCGGTCAAAAAATGACCAAGTTACGATTTTTTCCTATGAATGGCACTGTTAAAAACTTTAAGGGCTCTGCGGAGGTCCTAAAAATCATTTTTTCGAAAAAGGAAAAAACACGTATTTCGTATTTTTCGATGTAGAATCCAAATCCGGGCGGCGTTGGACGATCCGAGCAACTTCATTTTTTTTTGGACCACCCTACCCTACACTCGCTACGAGGGGGACGCCGACTGAGGAGAACACCGCCGGGCCAGGCGACGCAGGGCTTGGCGACTCCGCGGCCGGCCAATCGAAACGCAAGAATACGTCAGCTGACCCAACCAGCCAACCAGAGAACGGCGCAACGACACGGACCGCAACGCGACGACGCCGGCCGGCCCGGCAACAACGACAACAAACACACGGCGGCTAGCAACCGGCGGCCGACAGCCGACGAACAGCGCAACACGACTGCGGTGCGTCGTGCCGGGCCGCACTAGGAATCCGACGCGCGGAGTACCGCCAGACGCGGGCGCGCGCACAGGGTATACGCGCGGAGTATCGCCAGAAGCAAGCGCGCGCGCAGCAGTTCTACGCAGGGAGTATCGCCAATCGCGAACCCGAATAAAACCACAATAAACATTGTAAACCTGACTGTACAGACATGGAAAGAAGTAAAACTATTATAAATGCTTCGCATTTCCTTCATTCGGAGAGGAGTGAGAGTACAAACAGAGTTTAGCAACTAAAAGTCTAAATTCACAGAACCACTGTCGACTTGGCGCGCGCCTAGCGAGCCAAAATGATCTTCATCGTGATGAACATCGCCTTCTTGACCATCGTCGCTGCACTGATGGTGCACTACTTCATGAAGCAACGTCGCCCGATGACTCCAATCATCTACCTGGAAGGAAACATCGCAGCCGGAAAATCGACTCTTGCAGCCAACCTCAAGAGATTGGAGCTTTTTCCAGTATTGGACGAGCCCGTCAGGGATTGGCAAGACGTGGAAGGACACAACTTGCTAGAACTTCTCTACACCGACCGAGCCACTTGGAGCTACCCCTTCCAAGTACTCGCACTAGCCACGCTTGGCCGCCGCCAAACCAGCTTGCTGACCAAACACCCAGAAGGATTGACTGTCCTGGAACGCTCACCCCAATGCTCACTGAGAGTGTTCGCCCAAGGCCTCGCCGAGATGAGTGCCATCGGCCAAGAACACATGGCCATTCTACGGATTCTGCGCGACGCCGTCGCCCCACCCACTCAACGACCCATACATTACATCTATGTACGCACGCCTCCGGCCATAGCATACCAACGATTAAACCGCAGAGGCCGCACAGAGGAAGCAGGTGTCACTGTCGAGTACCTCACCCTGCTACACGACCTGACTGACACCTGGCTGCTACGAGAGGAAACCAACCCAGTTCACGTCCTGGATGGAACTCTCACCCCTGAGCAACTGCTGGCAGCCGCTCTGGACATTATCCAGAATCTGAGAGATGACGTCACGCCAGCCCAGGAGTCCCAGCCCATACGCGAGGAGTAGTTCCATGAGTTAAGTATTTGCACTAACAAACAGCTGGTTAAGTTTCTTAGATTTCAAGGTGCCTACAGAGTAGGATTAGCTAGATAGTCAGGACGGCATCAGGCAAACCAACCAGACAGAGTAGGGGTTGGATACTTAAAAGCGCAAAACTGTGTAGAGTGTTTTTCTGTTTGTTTCAGTTGGAGCTTCACCAGAACTAACACAAATTTTGGTTGGCCCACAGGCGGAACATCCCAACTTCACGCGGTGTTGCAAATCGTGACGACGGTTGTAACGTCCGTTTGGAGCTGTTGGAGTCTACCTGGCGTCTGAGATGTTAAAGGCCAACTGTTCTTTATTTTTGTTTTTTTTAACAACAAGCCGACCCGCGGGCTTAGGACTGGACACCCTAACGCCTGGCACCCAGAAGGTGTAATGGGGAAGCGAGCCTTTGTAGCATCACATCAAGACAGCGAGCAGTCGTCATCAACTCAAGAAAGAAAAACTCAAGAGATTATCAAAATTGGACGTTTAATCAGACTTGTGAAACCACGTTTAAAATCGAGTGAGAGAGTGGGAAAATAATTCTAAAACCTTGAACCAGTACGTCTAAGTTTAAAGTCAGTGTTCAACCTGAGGCTCGAAGAAAAGGGTGTACGAGGAAAATTTTGAGAAACTTCGTTTCTTTCATTCAGGAGGGAGTGGTGTTATGATATGAAACAATAGAGAACATAACCAAAGCACGGCCTGTAGACGGTCATTCCCCAGTTTTCTAACCACTGCCCTAGTGATCCTGGCCAGGACCTCAACCCTTCTTCTTTCCGTTCTTCCCTCAAATACCCTGGTTCCTAAATCCCATTGGCCATGCACCCCCACTCTCCACCATACTGTTCTTCCCTATGTTCTTCTGCATCTGTAATATAAAGGCGCGCTGTCTGGCGCCAGCCACCATTCTGTACACGGTCACCTTGTTGATAATACAGAAGCTTCCGTCTCCACGAGACCTTCGACTACCCTTTCCCTCCAAGTCCCTTACACTGCCACACTATAACAATTTCAATGAATTTTTGTGAACTTTAATGAATTTTGGTGAATTTTCAAGAAATTTGGGGGAGTGGCTCACTGTATCCCCGCACGCCTGAACCAAATCATTCTTTATCAATTTTCTCATTAAACATAAAATAATCGTCAAAATTACAAAATTATATGAGATTATTTCAAAATATTACTAATTAATTGAAATTAATCAGTATTAATACAAGTAAATAATTTATTATTATTTAATCTCAAACGTTTGGAGTGAGGTGATGTCTTGAGTGGACTACTTCCTGTGGGTGAATTGACATTGCGAGATTGGCGGTGGAGATGTGTTGGGTCAGGCTATGATTGGCACGAGTAGCGTAATATCAGCTGCGTTAGAGTAAGAACTCGTAACGAGAGTGCAAGATCTGCCGCGTTAGAGTAGGATCTGTCTCGAGTAGCGTAGGATCTGCCGCGTTAGAGTAAGATCTGTAACGAGAAACATATGATCAGCTGCGTCAGACTAAGAACTTGTCACGTGAAGTAAGATCTGCCACCTTAGAGGATGATCTGTCACGAGCAACATAGGATCGGCCGCTTTAGAGTAAGATCTGAAACGAGTACCGTAAGATCTGCCGCGTTGGAGAATGATCTGTTACGAGCAGCGTGAGATCTGCCACGTTAGAGTAAGATATATCGCGTTAGAGTATGATCTGTCGCGAGTAGGGTAAGATCTGTCGCAAATCCGTTAGGTTTGGTTAGGATAGGTTGGACTTTTTAGTTTTAGGTGTATATGCCTCTCGCCCGACGGCTCGTTTCCAATTCAAATATCAGACGCAATCACGATCTGCAGATTCGGATTTAGTTGGGTAATTGATAGCCTCGAGTCACGCTGTCCACCCGCCTGGGAGCAGTCCACCACAAGCATCACCTTACTGCAAACATTTATGATAAAATAATAATTTAATTGAGATAATACTGATAAATTTCAATTAATTAGCAATATTTTGTAGTAATTTCAGATAATTTTGTAATTTTGGTGATTATTTTATGTTTAATGTGCAAATTGATTAAGAATGATTTGGTTCAGGCGTGCGGGGATACAGTAAAGCCATCCCAAATTTGGTGAAGTTTTTGCAATATTTCAGTGAAATTTTAATGAATTTTTTTTTGAATTTTAATTCAAGTGTACATTTTTTTCTGAAGTTATTTCCCTTTGGGTGGGTGTTTGCAATTAAGCATGATGAGAATGGAGAAATCATAAGATACAAGACCAGGTTGGTCATAAAGGGATGTTCCCAGAGAAAAGGTGAAGACTACAATGAGAACTCAATCTATGCTCCGGTTGCAAGAATGGCAACTCTCAGAATCCTACTGGCTACCATCAATAAGAAAAATCTGTATACAAATCAGTTGGATGTCAAGAATGCCTTCCTGAATGGGAATCTTAAGGAGGAGATATACATGGCTCCCCCAGAAGGACTGAGAATCAAAGGAAAACTAGTGTGTAAGCTCAATCGTACCCTCTATGGCTTGAAACAGGCACCAGCCGAGTGGAATCATAGATTTGATGAATTTGTTCGGAAATTAGGTTTCTCCAGATGTGAAGCTGACAGGTGTTTGTACTTTATTGGCTGAGCGATAGCGAAGCCTGTTACTCCAGTGGGGTTGAAAAGTTTTTCCTGTCTGTCTGTCTGTCCGTCTGTCTGTGTGTGTGTCCGCACTACTCCTCCTGAACGGCTCGGCCGATCTCGGTGAGATTTAGCACACTTTTTGGGTATGTCCTTGGCTCGGCACACGCGAAATTTCACCATCCTCGCTCAACTAGTTCAGTTTTTATAGCTTAAAAACACCTAAAAAACGGGGAAAAATAGAGCTTTCTGCAGATAGATCACTTCTGGCTTGGAGAAAGGGGGCCAGCCTCGACATGTTTAAAAGTGACAAGGGTCAAGATCGTGTTATCTGAAGATAAAACAACTCTATTTAGAATGTAGGGGGGTCTGGGGGGGCGGAGCCCCCCAGCATTCAACAAGTTTAAAAATAACCGACAATGGACAAGCCATTGCCTGCCGCAGGCAGGCTAGCGCCGCAGACCAAGGTAGGTACGCCAGGCGTGGATTGGAGGAACAGGCAGCGAGACATCGCGAACCCTGTTACGACAAGACGCGGTCTGGCGTAAACCTACCTTGTAAGACAAGGACGTAATGTGTGTTACCTTCTCTTGTATGTAGATGATGTAATTCTAGCTGCAGATTCTGAAGAGTGTATAACTTCAGTCAGGAGAAAACTGATGTCAGAATTTCAAATGAGGGATCTAGGAGAGTTAAAATATTTCTTAGGGATCAGAATCTCTCGGTCTGAGGGAAAACTGTACATGAGTCAAGAAAATTATCTCAAAACAGTACTGAGACGATTCGTTGGTTAAAACAAGTTAGCATCAGTAAAGATTCCTCTACCATTGAAAGGAAATCATGCTGGGAAACATAATCCAATGCCTGATGATTTACAGCCCGTCCTAGGAGTAAAGCCTTACAGGGAGTTGATAGGAAGTTTGATGTACGCCTGCATGGCTACCCGCCCAGACTTGTGTGTAGCTGTTAATTATTTTAGCCAGTTTCAAGCGAGCCCACTGATGTTGCATTGGAGGGGATTGAAGAGGATACTGAGATATATTCAAGGTACGCTAAATCATGAATTATGTTTTACAAGCCACTCTAATGTCCCATTGGTGGCCTATGCAGACGCTGATTTTGCCAATGAGTTTGATCGAAAATCATTATCTGGATCAATTGTAGAACTGTTCGGTGACTTAATTATTTGGAACACTAAGAAGCAGAATACTGTTGCACTGTCATCAGCAGAAGCAGAATATGTGGCACTTGCTACAACAACTGCAGAGGTCTTGTGGGCAAAACAGTTAGTCATAGAAATGGGCATTGAAATTAAAGGACCAATAACGTTGTTTGAGGATAATCAAGCTACCATAAATTGCCTTGATAGTTGGACTGCTAAAAGAATGAAGCATATAGATATAAAATACAATTTTGTCAAAGACCTACAACAGTCTGGAGTAGTTTCAGTAAAATATATCCAAACCTCTGATCAAAAGGCAGATGTGATGACCAAGCCATTAGCGTTCGAGATGTTTCAAAGGCATTTGATTGGGCTGGGTATGGTAATGAAAGATAATAACTCATAATGTGACAAATGTTTGTACATGTAATGTTAACTGATGTAAATAAATCTAAGTTACAAATAAATGTAAAATTGAGGCGGGGTATTGTAAGATGCAATTTTCATACTGAACTAGGAGCTGTTATGTGTAGTATGAGAGGGCAGTGCCAATCTCCTGTCTTGTTTCCGTTTCCTTGGTGCTGTCGGACTACTCACTGTCTCTGTGCTGTGTACTGTAGAAGGTTGTCCTGTGTGTCCAAGTGTGAGAATATATATCTGTTGCAATCTAACTGAGTGCGTGTGTTTCACTAGATCAAACCCCATAACCAATTATCACAATAGGTATGAGTGATAAATTTTTATCAAGACTATGATGGGGATGAGCCTCTCGTTATGTTTTTGGCTGAGCGATAGCGAAGCCTGTTACTCCAGTGGGGTTGAAAAGTTTTGTCTGTCTGTCTGTCGGTCTGTGTGTCCGCACCACTCCTCCTGAACGGCTCGGCCGATCTCAATGAGATTTTGCACACTTTTTGGGTATGTCCTTGGCTCGGCATACGCGAAATTTCACCATCCTAGCTCAACTGGTTCAGTTTTTATAGGCGAAAAACACCTAAAAACGGCGAAAAATAGAGATTTCTGCAGATAGACCACTTCTGTCTTGGAGAAAGGGGGGCCCAGCCCTGACAAGTTAAAAAGTGACAAGGGTCAAGATCGTGTTATCTGTAGATAAAACAACCCTATTTACAATGTAGGGGGGTCTGGGGGGCGGGGCCCCCCAGCATTCAACAAGTTAAAAAAAAACCGACAACGGACAAGCCATTGCCTGCCGCAGGCAGGCTAGCGCCGCAGGCCAAGGTAGGTACGCCAGGCGTGGATTGGAGGAACAGGCAGCGAGACATCGCGAAGCCTGTTACGACAAGACGCGGTCTGGCGTAAACCTACCTTGTAGTTGAGTGACACTCTTGAATTAATTAAATTCAGACCTATGCTGTGCTGGACAGTTTAACCTTATAGTGTGTGAGTCGGTTTTGGTAATGATATCTTACCACAAGGAGCTGCTCAGTCTGTATTGACTTGCCGAGTGCCCCATTGATTTTTAATAGAGTTTAGGCAGTGGAGAAGCTTCTCTCATAGTTATTTTGATGAGATTTTAAAAAATTTTGCTTTAATTTTGAGTGGAAGAGTCACCAACTTTATCGGCTCTTATTCCAACGGAACAAGACACTAAATTGTTTGTACTCTAAGAATGTCTTATGACTCCTTTTGTTTTCACTTATGAAAATGAAAGCACAATTGGTATTTAGAGGCCAGAGTATCTTTTCTTTAAAGGAGTGGAGAATTTATGAAGGAAAAGTTGACATTTTGTTTCTGTCACTTCAGAGACCTGTTTTTTTTTATTTAGGAACTTATTTTGAGAAAGAGTGATAGACTCTCAGCAAGAATATGAAGGGAATGAGCCTCTCGTTATGTTTTAGTGGAGTGACACTTTTGAATTTATCTATATTTGAGAAAAGAAATATGGACAACATAACCTACTAATGGCTGGGTAGACTCTAGTGATAAGTAAAGTTGTACAGGGCAGCTCGAGGGGCAAACAACTTGAATTTAGGTGTACATTTTCCGTGAAATAACGGTGAAATAACGTGAAATAATGGTGAAATAACGTGAAATAACGGTGAAATAACGCCAAAATAAGCGTGAAATAGCGTGAAATAACGGTGAAATAGCGCGAAATAACGTGAAATAACACGAAATAACGTTGAAATACCCTTGAAATAACGTTGGAGTAACAATGAAATAACGTGAAATAACGTGAATTTGAAATAACGGTGTACAAATTTTGACGAAGTTGTTTGCCCCTCGGGGCAGCTGCTCTGTCTGTATAGACTTGCCGAGTGCCCCATTGATTTTGAATAAAGTTTATGTAGTGGAGAAGCTTCTCTGATAGTCATTTTGATGAGATTTTAAAAAATTTTGGTTTAATTTTGAGTGATAGAGTCACTCATTTTCTCGGGTCCAAATCGAACGGCAGAGGTGACTGAAATGTTTGTACACTAAGATTGTCTCCTGACTGTCTTCTGTTTGTCTTCTGATTGTCTTCTGTTTTCACTTATGAAAATGAAAGCACAATTGGTATTTAGAGTCCACAGTATCTTTTTGTTGAAGAGAGTGAAGAATTATTGAAAAAAAGTGGAGTTTTAAACACTACACTGTAAGATTTTCCTCTATTTTAGTGAAAGAAGGCTTCTGTCTCTTGTTTTTTAATTAGAGCTCAGAGAGAACATTCTCAAAGTCATCATTGCTCTATTAAACGGCCTGCCTGCTTCTCCGTGCGCAATTTAATCAGACTCTTTCATTATCATTTTTTTTTGGGTTTTGTTTTATATTCCTTTTTTTGTATTTTCAACTATTATATTTCTTTTTTTGTCTTTATCTCTTTTTTTTAAATTTTGGGGGGATTTTTCTCTTTTAAGCCTCTCTCATTGCCTGATAAATGGCTTCTTTGATAAAATCTTTATGATAAGACATCAGATCTAATCTCACAGAGATAGGGAAAGGAGACAGATAACTTCTCATTGCTCCAGCCATCAGATTATCTGAATGGTCTCGAGTCATCTGGACTACTGATTGGGGTGTCTTGTATCCAATCCTCATACAGTATTCCTTGCAGTGAGAAATAAAATGGTCAAAGTTAGACCTGGCAAGGATTGACATTTCCGTCAAATTCATGAGATGGTACTCTATATTTTCTTTGAGGTTGTAAATCATTTTCCACGTAGAGAGAGCAAGGGAAATTTTAATGGGAGATTCTTTTTTCTCAACACACACTGTAATAAATGTTTTATTTTCATCTTTGTTAATTGAAAGCGTGATATCCCCAAAGGAAAGAGGTTCTAGCTCAGTTCTTTTTTCCAGTGCATTTAAAACATGCATCTGGACTTCTCTGGACATCATGATGTTCAGTTCGGCTGGACTCATTCTATGGTAAATTCGATTACCCTGTTTGTTGGTTTCACCGAAGAACATCACAAAGGGGGAAAAATCAGTGGCTACATCTAGACCGACTCTAATAGTTTTAGAACCATTCTTAGTGAGTGCAAAGTCCCTTGGGATGCAATGTAAGGGGAATTCTGAGGGGCTAGAATTATTTTTTAGACTGACATGTATTTTCATGACAGTGGGGGTGTTGTTTAACCCCAATTCCTCCACAGTCTCATTAGCCATCATTTGATTATAGGCCTCATTACACATCTGGTCTAGCAAGTCAGAAGTGGTACTAGACTCACTAGAGGAGTCATACAAGTCTGAACTTGAAGACTCTACGGCTGTTGGGGGTGGGGCAAGGGGGAGGCTCGAGGACAGTTCAAAGTCCATGAGCAAGTCCTCCGGGATCTGGGGGGGGGGGGAGGGGAGGGAAGGGGGTCTCGCCACTGGGCACCTCGACGGCGCACAGTGGGACGAAACGCGTAAAAAGCGGCGAGAAGTGGCATTTTGAAAATTGAACGGCAGGGTCCAACAAACTAGTCGGTGTTTATTGTAAAGGCCTTGGCTATGCGTGACACTTAACAGTTTTACAATATATGACCTGAGCGAGCCACAGCGGAGCGCCAAAGATGACGCATTTTCAGCTTTTCGTTCACTTACTACAATAGGTGTACAGTGTTCGCTCTGGTGGCCGCCATATTCAGAATAAAGGTGTCATATTATATGTTTTTGGAAAGCTGACATCCTCACCAATGTTATTCAGCAGTCAGGTTTACTCTTGGGTCACCCGGATAAAAATACATTGCCGTTAAAAGTGCTACAAAATTGGCGTCTGAACGATTTTTACAGTGCGATAAGTTGAGTTGCGAACATTTGCGCACGGTTCTGTGACTTGTCGGTGATAGGGCAGCCAGTCCACTTTGTGGACCGAATGCCACCGAATGTTTCGGATGTTTCGCGTTTTGAGAAAATCGCCTCCAAAAGAGCGTTCTAGACGAAACCCGAAAAAAGTGGCGATGCTCCGATCGTCTCCAAAATCGCTACCCGGGGGTTTTGGGGGATGAGAAACTCGTTGCCGTCAACGTCGACAGTTGGAAATGAACGCCAGGGGCCGATCCAGCATTCAAGGAGGGGGTTTACTGTTCGGAGCCCACGGAACGATGCCAAAATCACTACAAGGGGGTTTTCGGAGCTGAGAAATTCGTTCCTGTAAACGTCGAAAGCCGGAAAAGAACGTCAGGTGTGGATCCAGTTTTACCCTTTCCTTGATTGCTGGATCCGCCCCTGGCGTTCGTTTCCGGCTTTCGAGGTTGACGGGACCGAGTTCCTCATGCCCGAAAACCCCCGTGAAGCGATTTTGGCATCGTTCCGTGCACTCCAAAGGGTTCACCCCCTCCTGGAATGCTGGATCCGCCCCTGGCGTCCGTTTTCGGCTTTAAATTTTGACGGATTCAAGTTTCTCGTACCCCAAAAACCCCGGGTAGTGTTTTTGGAGACGATCGGAGCATCCCAGAATTATCGCCACTTTTTTCGAGTTTCGTCCCACTGTGCGGCGGCCTGGTGGGAACTCAATGAAGTCGACGGGCGCGGAGGCGGCCGCGTCGACGGGGACCTCGAGGGAGTCCAGCAGAGGCATGCTGGGCGCGTTCTCCTCTGAGGCCGAGAGCACACCGACGGTGCCTCACGTTCGTCGGCATCCTGGGCGCACCGGTGGTCCGACGGCGACCCCTGACGGGTTCGTGGTAGTCTAGCACCACCTTAACACGATGCTGAAGTCAAAAGTCCCGGACACCTAAGTGGAACGCAGCCAGAGGCCGATGATGATTTTGGGCTCCAACTAAAAAGTTGCTTTGACGGACTCCTTGTGGTACATCCTCGTATCTCCGGAACCGCTAGTCCTAGAGCGTCGGTGGCCTCGGCGTTGGACTCCCCGTGTCCTGGGGACCTCGAGGACACCATCGGGGACCACCTTGGTGGTGGCGACAACGGTGTTGAACCGTGTGGCGGCACAGCACCCACGTTCGTCGGCATCCTGGGCGCACCGGAGGTCCGACGACGACCGCTGACGGGTTCCTGGTAGTCTAGCACTACCTTAACACGATGCTGAAGTCAAAAGTCCCGGACACCCAAGTGGAACGTAGCCAGAGGCCGATGATGATTTTGGGCTCCAACTAAAAAGTTGCTTTGACGGACTCCTTGTGGTACGTCCTCGTATCTCCGGAACCGCTTGTCCTAGAGCGTCGGCGACCTCGGCGTTGGACTCCCCGTGTCCTGGGGACCTCGAGGACACCATCGGGGACCCCCAGGTCGCAAATCCGTGGACCTCGGCGTCAAGGCCTTTGTTTCCAGACATTATCGGGGAAAATTTTCCCTAGATATTATCTGGAAAATTCTATTTCCAGATATTATCTGGAAATGCCGTTTTTTTCTAGATATACATCGAGGATTTGACCATTTCCAGATATTATCTGGAAAAAGTAGACATTTCCAGACAATATCTGCAGACAATGTCTGGAAATGGGAAAAAATATCTGAAAATTTCCAGACATCGGTTTCACCGTGCAATGTAAATCGATTTGAAATTAAAAGTTCGGTTTCAAAGTCCCATGTTTCCAAATTCTCCACGAGAGGCCTCTCGTTAACTCCGGAGTTAACGCGACGATTTTGCGAGGACACCACGGCTCAACATAGTTACGAGTGTGAACCGAATGGGGAGACTATGGCGAGATGGAGCGAGCACCTGCACGGTGGGTAGGCGTATGGCGGGCGTGCCCAACTTCCAGTTCGCAGGCGTTACGGAGGCAGGTCCATGTTTCACTGCCTGTGTGTTGGCGCTGGGCTACGGTACGCTGCTTCCACATGAGTGCCAGCGCCTCAGAAGGCCTACCTCACACTGGAGCACGCTGCCTTTCCACCACAGTCCTGTGGAAAGAACAAAGAGGGGCAGTTTTCTGCCCCAAACATGCATTTTCACGGTTTTTGTAGCTGCTGCTAGGGCTGCCCTATACACAAACTTTTTATGACGGAATATTTTAGTTTGATCCTTTATCTTCAAATTCCACCCCTGGGATCGGTCAAAATAGATGTCCATCACCAAAACCCCAGAGATACAAGAAATGACTGCAAAAATGGGAAAACAGCCATGGTCCAAATTTGAGCAGGCCAATTGGGAAACCGACGCCGGATTCTTGTTCCTCGGCCGATTTTACATGAGAGGGTCAATTTTGGCCACGTGGCTCTCTTTGTGGCCGAATAGCGAGCTCAGAGTGAATCTTACGCAAATCTAACTCCGTCTCTTACTACCCCGAAATTGTCTCATATTACCCCGGCTTACGGTAGATGTTATTTTCGTCACGTCGACCATTTTCGCTTTCATTTGTTTTTTTGTGCGATGAACGGTTCTTGAGATTTCGACTCCCTTTGGTTGCCCACCTGGACAAAGTATCTAAAGGGGGACTGGAAGCTCGGTAAGGTTTGGTTGTGTTTCAGCGAGGCAAGCCTCGGAGGGTCAACCCTACCATAAATGTGCCATCCGCGCCCCCACCAGATAGATGGTCCGACCCGAAGACGTCTTCGGGGTCGCCTGTCTCGCCTTCGGAGGCTCCTTCGACCACGAGGCCGGTGCGGTGGGTGCCTGGAGCGGTCGGACCCGAAGACGCCCGAACCGGAGCCGAAGTAGAGCCGATAGGGTACTTTCGTAGAATCCTGAACCGGAAGCAAGCAGACCAGCAGACGCCAAATTGGCCGGAAACTAACCTCTCTTCGGATCCAAAACTATGGCCGAGCTGTACAAATATTGCTCGCGAAACACATATGCACTGCAAACAAGTATCAAACGACTGTTAATGTTCAAGTGTGGCCGATACCTTTGACGAACGTCTCTTTCCCATGTCAAGTTTGGATCTACTTCCGCCAACATGGCGTCTGTGTGCTTCCGGTTCAGGGATCTACGAAAGTACCCTTTTCGTTGTGCTACAGATCCTGCAGTTTTCACGATTCCGAAAAATAAATTCAAAAGTGAATTCCTCTCGCATTTAAGCAAATCATATCCAAATTTGAGCTTTCTACAATGCTGACCCACAACTGGTTCCAAAAATCAAATGTGGGCCAAAACAGACTATTTTTGGCTGAGCGATAGCGAAGCCCTTGCCGTGTTTGGAAGCGCTGAAAAGTGACTGGTCGTGAGTCTGTCTGTGTGTTTGTACTCACCAACGATCCTCAGCAACTACGGCTATAGTTTCAAGATTTCGTATTTAACGTCGCCTTAGTACCCCCCAACACGAGTTTGTTTCAAATCGTTGTTTAGTATCGTTTGAAATATTCAAAACATACTTTTGAATAAGGTTATTAGCATGGTTAGGTTGGCAGCACTGAGCACTCACGAATTTCTCATACCTGCGGCCGTGGCTCTCAAATACGGGACAGAAGCAAATAATACAAAATAACGAGCAGAAGGGTTTGGAAATGAGATCGGCCATAGTTTTTCCACATTCTAGAATGATTAAAACCCTTTTAGAGTATCAACACAGCGAAATATGGAGAATGGCAGTGAAAATGGTATACGTGTTTCGTTCCCCTCGCCGCCCTCCCCCTTTCGAGGGGAATCTTCTTCAGGTCAGTGCACTTTGACAGAGCAGTGTAAAAAGAATGTTTTTATTTTGTCCTTTTGTATTGTGGGCATCTACTTGTTTCATTTTCTATAGTGTCATCCTCTTTTTTAAATTTTCATAGTAGAGGAAATCAGGGAAATGCATAAATAACTTGTGTTGAAATTAGCAGGCATACTTAGTTTGGACTCGAGAAATACATTCTATTGCAATGCTGCAAGCTGACAAGAGTGCAAAAGTACTAACATGTGTTTATTAATAGAATCAATGTATGGTTGTGTATATTTAATCCTAATAGAGTTTGAATTGATATTGGGTTCAAAGAGACGACTCAGGTTTTGAGCGGTGAGTCAACTAGTGAATGGATTTAATGAGACGATTCCTTTCACTTCACTGAAGTTAATATAACTGGTACTACTCAGTATTGCATACCTGAGTAAGATAAATTGTGTCGGTTCATTAAGCCTTGGGTAGCCTTGGCTTTGGACTCTATATGACGAATCACTGGTTTTGACAATAATTGGTCCCCGTTAACTGGTTCAGATCAGCCTACCCTAAAGTGACTCACTTAATATTAACTGTGATAACGTATGCTAATCAATGTTGTTTTATTCACTGGTTCACAATGAAAGAATGACAAAATGTTTCATAGATATTACTTATAAAATTGAGAAATCATTAGTTAAGAAAAAAGAGATATCGAATAGTGCCCCCAATCATACGAGTAACCAATTAAGCGTTTCAATGCTGGCAATTGAATGTTACTCGACTGGGGGATTCACTTTGGGTGTGGCATCAGGGAATTGGTGATGACAGAGGGGCTTCATAAAGACAGTGTAGGAATGTACAGAAATTGAGTCTAGATAGTTGTTTGTAGATTTCAGTGTACTAGTCACAAAGCTACTTTTATTTCAATGCCAAACCTACACTTTCACCTAGAGCTACGCAATTTGGAGCGAAATTTTCTTTTTTAGAGTCATGCGTTTCCCTGCAGTTTTCAGTGCGCTGACTTTAATATTGACTTCAAAATAGTCCATGTTAAAAAATTTACTAAAAATTTCAAAATTTTTTTGTAAGAATCGTTTTACTTACATTCAGTCTAAATTTTCATCCCAAAAATTTTCATACTTCGCGGTCTGAAATTTTCAGACGACGTTAGTCTGAATTTTCAGATCAACATGTTGTATGAAAAATGATACCAGTCGGTCTTTTTTATCAGACTAAGTGTACGAAGAATATAAACGTCGCACTAAACGATGCCACTCTGTAAGTAAAGCTAAAATCGGCGAATTTTTGCCATGGGTTTATCGCAGACGCTCAGGGGATCGTCCCGGCTAAAAAAAAAGTGCACGGTAGCAGTCCCTTTTGAAAAGGCAAGAAGAGGCTGGGTGACTGCTGAATTGCGAGAGAGAGGGGCCCTTACCCCAAACCCGCACCGACCCGTGGCCATGCGCGAGAGTGAAATTGTATTCTTTGTTATTTAGCTTATACTGCCTTTTTAACCCTGAATCTTGCTTTGGTGCGCTCATGCCCTTTTAGACAATCACTTGGAATAAGTTTGTAAAAAAATATTCGCGATTTCGCCTTCAAGAGGCAATTTTAGCCCCAAAAAGATCATCCATGCGACACTGCGCCACCTAGGGGATAGAGCAATAAGTGTCCATTCGGAGCTCTGAAACATTCTCATGCTTTTACGGCACTAAACGAAAATTTTATTTGAAATAAACATAGTATTGATAAAAGTTCTGAAAAAATCAAAAAATGTAAAAAGGGGACGGTTTTTTTCACTCTTTTTCCGATTTCACAAGTATAAATTTTAGTTTCGGACGACAATGTACAAAAACTTGATAGCCATCGCTCTAAATATTCAGACTTGCTAGTCTAAATTAAAATTTCAGACATCAGGTCACATTTTTCAGACAGTTGGTTTTAAATTTTCGTACCATTTTAATTTACGTTTCAACCAAAGTAAGACGAAATCATCTGAATTTCATATTTTTTTAACAGTGTCCCCCGACCCAAAAATTTTAAACCCATTTTGGGGCAAATTTTAAATTTAATTGCACATTGATTCTTGAAGTTTTTTTAGTGCTGATAGCAAAAATCACTTCCATTTGACATCAGACTTTTATTTTCATCCGAAACAAGGTCATTTTGGACCAAAATTTTCAAGTCGAGTCTTATATTGTTTCCTGCAGTTTTTTTGGGGTGCTGAACTCAAAAATGACTTCCAAAATTTTTCCCCGACTCACACTTCCCGAATTTGAAACCAATTTTGGACCAAAATTTTTAAATCGAGTTTGACATTAATCCCAGTAGTTTTTGGTGTGCTGATAACGAAAATCACTCTCATTTCGACTCCAGACTTTTATTTTCATCCCAAAATTTGGTCATTTTGGACCAAAATTTTCAAGTCGACTTTTATATTGTTTTCCCGCAGTTTTTGGGGTGCTGAACTCAAAAATGACCTTCAAACTTTTCCCAGACTCACATTTAACCGAATTTTAACCAATTTTGGACCCAAAAATTTTTTAAAATTTAGTTTGGCATTGATCCCAGCAGTTTTTGGTGTTCTGATAACGAAAATCACTTCCATTTGTACCCCTGGTCTAAAGTTCACTCAATATGAGTCCTTAAGATGCACATTTCGTCTTCTCAAGCAAAGTCCAAAGTGCACAAACCATGTCAATTCGCATCGCTCAGCCACACTACGCGCCCAGACTAAACGGCGCGTACCCCTAGTTAAAACAGCCACAGCTTAGTAAATAAGGATGATAGACGGAGCTACTATGCTGCAAAACTTAGTCCAAGGACCCTAGTTAAAGACCGCACATGCACTTTTGTCACCAGGTCAAAATAAAATGCTTTTATTTGGAATTTTCAAAAATGTGACCCACAATTGATTGTTTACCTTAACTAAAGAAGTCGAAAGCCCCTTCAATGCTGAGCTGGCACTCGTAGATGTTTGGAGGGAAAACAAAGCGGAGTAGGCAAGCAGACACGGATGAACCGTTCTGAAAGAAGATCGCCTCCCAGTTGATTCTGCGTGGACACAGTTTTCAAACCAGAGCAACGTAAAATGAAAATTGGT
The DNA here is from genome assembly GCF_012932325.1 of Thrips palmi. Lineage (NCBI taxonomy): Eukaryota > Metazoa > Arthropoda > Insecta > Thysanoptera > Thripidae > Thrips > Thrips palmi. The sequence goes on along the minus strand of NW_023144632.1, from coordinate 381,794 downwards.
TCTCACCGACAAGAGTTTACATTGTACATTCAAACATAGTTAAGAGATGGAGCACGTGAACCATGGCCCTGCTATGCTTTTCCAGAACACATATTAGAGTGGCCCACCTTTTTTAAAAGTTTTGAAACGTGTGGAGTGCCGTCCAGATACTGAAAGAAGATTAATATGATCAGATTTGTACGATTCGTAAGGGTCCAACATGTTTCTGCAGTTTTGGAGGTGTTCGATTCGTCCGATCGAATTTCTTTGGGGATAATTAGACGCGCCTGATCAGAAGCTTCCGATGTCATCTCTGGCGTCCAAATCGAGTGGATTGCCTTCTTTTCAGAAGCAAAACACCGAAATTCACTCGAAAATAACGCTTTCGCCGTACAAAATACCCAGTTTGGAATCGGGTCAGATTTCTGTCGGTACTATTCCACGCGCCTGATCAAAACCTTTCGATAACCGTCCCTGGCGCCCAAGTCGGGTCCATTGCCTTCTTTACAGGTGAAAACAAACCATTAATATTCGCTTCCAAATTTCGCTTTTGCCACAGAAAATGCCTTGTGTATGTGGGGGTATTTGTCCTGCGTAACCCTGCGTTACACAGGGGGACGGGGGATGCGAGCCAGCGTGACGTTACGCAGTATACTTTCAAGCACAGAAATCCACTACACTGCCAAAAAATGTCGTGTCAATGCTGTTAATTTATAATCAGTTTTCACTGTAGGTCAATTCACAGCGTTTACTGTGATCTGCTCACGCGATTGACTGTGATCTTGTTCGCGGTGTTCACTGTGATCTGGTCCACAGCAAACACTGTGAGTTTGACGCCGCTGCACAGTGGGCCACGAAGCCGGTTTAGGCGGACATAATTCTCCCTGGCCGCACCAATGGTTATTTTGGCGTGTAACTTCGTAGTCGGGGGGGTTTTGAGGGGCGAGAAATCCGTTTTAGACAATATCAGACTCCCAGTGCGAAATTTGATATTATCTGATAGAAAGGGACCTGTAACGCCAAGACATGGTCACACCTTTTCTACGTTTCCGTGAATAAAACAACGCAAAAGCCTTAACAAGCATACTCGCGTTGAAGACAAACTCTGACATGCACAACTCTAATCATTACAAGCAACTACTATGCAGCAGCGCCTCCGTTGTGCAGGGAAGCGTTGCGCTGCGCGGGGCTGTTTTTCGCCTTTTCGGCGATGTTTAGGAGACCCTACAACTCAAAGGTGCAAGTAGGTGCAGCTAAATTCTTTTGGGTAATGTTCCTTGGCATGTTGGCTTCCGCAAAGACTGAAGGAGGCCGTTAAACAACGTTAAACAAAAAAGTGCCGCCTCTGCAAAGATTAAATTTTGACAATTTTGTCAAAGTGTATTAAAAACAAAGCTGGACACCACAAAAATCGTCCAAAATCAAATGTAAATGTATGTAACTTTTCGTAAAGAAACGCCCTTTCACGTGGTGTCAATAAAAATGATGCTGCACAAAAATTAATAAGTTTTTTTTGCGTTTGAAATCATGCATATTTACTGCACCAAAGTAGCGCAAATCGTTTGGTGCGTGTTTGACCACCTGTATGTTGGCTAAAAGGTGTCCCTGTGTTGAAATTCTGCCCAATCCTGGTTCCTTGGAGTATTGGGAAGAGTTATCACGAACAAAAACTTAAAGATTTGAGTGTTAAAAATATGGAATTATGTCCGCCTAAACCGGCTTCGTGGCCCACTGTGCGCTGAGCACCGAAGTACTGGAAATCAGGCTCCAATGCACGGCGTTTACTGTGGCCAGATCACAGTGAATCCTGTGACCGAGATCACAGTGAACGCCGTGAACTAGTTCACAGCAAACGCCGTGAATTGCATAACAGCAAACTTTGGTAATAAATTAACGGCATTGACAGGCCTTTTTTTGTTGTTCAGTGTACGCTGAGCACGAACCTTCCACCCCTTCTTCCAGCGTAACGTTTCGCAAAGTTTCTCACACTCCCTCATTACCACCAGCAGTTTTTACATGCTGATAACGAAATTCACTTCCATTTTCACTCCAGACTAAAATTTCCGTCTCAAACAGGTCATTTTGAACCAAAATTTGCAATGCAAGTTTAACATTGTTTCCTGCAGTTTTTGTGCTGAGCTCGAAATTGACTCCCAAATTTTTCGCAGACGCTTAACCGAATTTTAACTAACTTTTGACCAAAGTTATTGAATCGTGTTTGACGTTTCTTCCAGCAGTTTGTGTGCTAATAACGAAAATCACTTCCATTTTGTACTCTAAACCCACACCTTCAGATTCCTATGATGAAAGGGCCATCGTAACATACGTTGAAATGAGAACATTCGTACTACAATCAAGTTCATGCGTAATACGATGAAATTCATGCGTAATACGATGATATACATGCGTAATACGATGAAATTCATACGTAATACGATGAAAATTTAGCATATTGCGTATGTGCAAATTTATGCGTACCTTACGATGAAAAACCATCGTAATACGTAAAAAAATGATCATAAGATGTTGAGTGTGCACATGTCACCCAATATGAGCTAAATAATTGTCCATTTTGTCTACTCAAGTAAAATCCGAAGTGCACAAACTTGTATGTCAATTCGCATCGCTCAGCCGGACGTACTACGTGCCCACACAAAACGGCGCGTACCCCTTGTGAAAAAGGTGGGCCATCCTACACTGTAAAAAAAGTACGGAAAAGGTACGGGACATGTCTGGTCAACAATTTGCCTGAAACGTCCATACTAGCCAACCACGGAACTCCCGTGCTTTTTTTCCGTGCCCATTTACATGGGTTCATATGGAGTAAGTACGGAACGTTCCGTACTTTTCTCTGTACCTCCGTACTATATGTTTCTGTACCATTTCCGTACAAAAGCACGGAATTTTTTGCAGTGTGCTGTGAAGCCCTGTGCTGTGGTGGGCCCACCCGCGGGCTCTCAGAAGGGCTGCGTCACTCACGTGCCGATCGTGACGACGGACCCACACGACCCAAACCTGTGCCCGGCCGGGCAGGTTTGCAACAATTTGCACTCGGGCCAATTCGTTTATGTCCGCGCGGCCCCGGCTGATTTCAATTCACCCTGCATTTCCATAGAACCTTTTCGGCGTGTCGCGCGGCAAGAATAGGAAGTCTAGTGGCAGTCTACTGAAAGTCTTCAGTCAAGACGAGCGCCTACAGAATAGAAGTGGTAACTTGTGTGTGATTCCACTTGAGCAATCAGGAATTTGGGGATGCTCGGTTAAGAGGGTTCATGTTTCAAGCTATTCTTTTTGAGTGAAATTTTACTTTTCTTCGTAATCTTCGTTGCAACTAGTCAGGAAAGTTCTCCGCGGTTTTACTATCCGCGCGTTGTCTGTTACTACTTGCTAAGAGGTGGACAGGCCAATGGGGCATTCCACGTTAAACCATCATGTTCCAATACGTACTTGCTCGGTTCCGCTGCACCCGGCTCCCGGTCGGCGGCCCGAGCGCAGAGACCGGCGCGGCTCGTCACGGCCAGGCTGCCTCCGCAGCCAGCTTCGCCCGGCGCGCCGCTGCGTTCAAACGGACTAGGCAGCGTCCGCGAAACGCCTCTCGCGGTTTCGCGAGGATCGAGGTGCGAAAAGTCGACCGGGGCATTTTGAATCAGTTCCGTATCCAGTCTAGTGTGTACACGCGAAATTTGGCGCTGTTGCCGTACTCCGTTCAGTCGCACGGGTAAATGACTGAAATGTGGACTTTGCGTCACCTACCCTTCGCCGCGGTGGTGGCAGCCGGTCTAAAATGTGGTTAGGCACTTCCCTTGCACCCTTGGCAACATACCTAGACGGCGCCCACGTTAATCCGCCGCACGCGGGCTGCCTGGGGCGCGCGTTTGTGTGACGGTGCACGCGGTCCGCGCGCCGAGGCCAAAAACTTTGGGGCCGATGCGCGCCCACTTAGGGTTGTCGGATCGCGCTCAAATTTGGCACACCTTCGTTTTAGACTAAGACCTTCATTTCTAGCCTATCGTACAATCGAATTTCAAACTTGTGAAACACCCTCCTGGAGGGTGCATTAGGCAAAGTGAGGAAAAATGAGTTCTCTTCTTCCGCTTCATGGATCATTTACAACATGCCTGTCAAAAATACGATAGAAGCGTCATTCTTCAAAGAGACTCCCGAAGAGTCAACCGTGTTCCTCAGTTTGCGGAGTCTTTGAACGCGGGAACCGCACGGTGACGTCCCTACCGATGTGAGCCCCAAAGACGGAGCTAGGGATATGCGAATAAGGATTATAAATTTGGAATCGAATCTAAATAACAGGAAAAGTAGCGATATTCATCGGCAACTTTGGCCCGTCCCGTACATTAAGAAACGTACAAATTTCGCCTATGTTTGACCCTGACGGGAATAAAACCTGAGTCTGGGGTTAAAACAAATGTCGTTTTCGTCATCAGCACCCTCAAAAACATCAGACACAATGCAAAAACTCGAATAAAAAGAATGTTCAAAAAATACCCCGCTGGGACTTGAACCCGGGTCAAAACTTCTCCGATTAGCTCGAAACTGGCACCATTGGTTTTTTCTCGTCGCCCCGATTCCAAAAATACCCCTACATGCCCTCCTAGCTGCATCCGTTGCCGAGATCCTCCTCGACCCCATGTAGACCATGATGCACCTGCAGCAGCGCCCCCGGGGCTCGGATCGGATTTGCTGCCACCGGGTGGTTCTTAGGGTCACCCAAGGAGGCTGCATACCAAATTTGGTCAAGATCGGACCACGGGAAGTCCTCGGACGGACGAACGGACGGACGGACGCACAGCAGGGATCATACTATATGCCCGTCCCTCCGTCATTTTTTTTTACAAAAAATGAACGGGACGGGCCAAAAAAGGTTTCGAATTGAACTCGAATTGAATGTGGAAAAAGATGTCGAATTGAATCGAATTCGAACTGAAACTAAGAAAAATTAGTGCGTTTCAAAACAAATGTTCTGTAATAAAAGAAGGGCATAGAGCAGAAACACAAAAAGAAGAAAAATTAGATATCTGATCCTGCTTTGGTATGAAAATAAAACGTTGTGCGCGCCAAGTTCAACCGTTCTCGAGGAACCGATTCCAGGGGGTGGCAACGGCCTAGGGAGAATGTGAAGCGATGCTCGCGCCGTCAGTGCACAGGTTGCGCACTTGTTCGAGATTATGAAAACTAGACTGTCTTTTTCAAAACGCTTTGGACCGATGGAAAGAGCTTGAAATTTAGGGTGCATTAGGCTAATTGCTCTTCTCGAAACTCCCTCCTTACTTCAGCTGATAAAATTTTTTCCGGATCAAATGCGCCTCGTTATTGATCTTCTACAATCCTAGGGACCCCATTCCGCCAATAAAAACAGGGGGCGGAAATTATGATCCATCCTACTGAAGACGCTTTCTGTGATCTTTACATTGGAATGGACTACGAGACAATATTTACTGAGTTCTCCCAAACGAGGCGAAATTTGGCAACGGTTCAAGCGGAGCGGACGTCTGCATAGACTCTGTATTTCTGTAGTACATTTTTGGAGGTACCTCCTTTTTCCAACAAGTGATGAGAAATTGAGTTGATTCTTTTTACAAAAGATTTATGAAGACACAAGTCAAAACATCTCCTTTTGACATTTTGTGCAGTGGAGTTCTGCCCACTTCGGTTGAGTTACCTTCATATTCTGATACGATTAAGACCGTAAACGGGGTCAAGTTGAATAATATCCATTTTTATGTGGATTTTCTCCCAAACTGGTAGGAATTGGGTCAAACAATTTGGTGTGATGATGCACACCATCCTGAGGCACAATAAAAAGGTAGAAAACTCAATTTGGAGATATCAAATTGTTTTTTTATTCCGCTTTGTGGGTCATTTCTTTCTGATGAGTCATTGCCTTCACAAACCCAGAATATGACCTTAAAAAGGCAAAGACGAGTGATGAAATGGCCTTGCCATTGTTGGGACCTTTTAGTCAACAGTGTTGTTTATTTTGCACGGCGCGAGACACGTGCCAGGCAACCGACTTGATTCCGCGAAGGTCTTGTCATCGTGTCGCACGATTTGAGGTGACATGTCACGACATCGAATGACCAAAAAGGTTAAAAGCAGCTAGCGCGCACGTAAAGCAGGCAGAGCCATCACAATGATCGCTGCGCACGTCTTAATATTCTGCATCGTCGGCGTTGCCGCTGCAAGCTGCCTTTCAGGTAAGACCCCTTCTCTCGGCATAGAGGAAATGACATATTCGCAATTAGAATGTTTTTTCTCGGACAGTGAGAAATCGATGCTGAATCCTGAATCTGCGCACTGGAAACTTACGCTTGCACCACTGAGCTGCGGATCTAGACGCCGCCTTTGGCGGCACTATGTATCACTTTTTGCCCCTCTCTGAATCGGCTTTCTAGGTGCTACGGGAGTACCGGGAACGTTAGGGTGGCCCAAAAAAAATCGAAGGTTTTCCGATTGTCTTATTCCGCTCAAAAATCGATTCTTGACCGAAAAAAAATAACCCCTATTTTTTGCGTTTTGTCCTGAGACGATTTTGAATACCGGCTCAATAGCGAAAATGGTTTTTAACCCGTTTAAAGCACCAAAATTGTCATAACAATTACAGTTTTTATCGGATTTTCAAAAACGATACGGCAAAATGTTCAGTTTTAGACGGCGAACAAATTACATTTTCACCCATTTTTTGTCAGACTTCGTCTTCAGTATTCTACTTGCGATTTTCGCTCAAAAAAACACAAATTGTTCACTATTTGGAGATAATTTTCTTGTTTCGGACGGCCGAGTTGCGTCCCTATCCACTTTCTTATCTTACCCTATCCCAAAACAAACCGACTACGTGAAATATAGCCGTGCAAATCAATTTGCCTACCATCTAGGGGCAAGCATTTCGTTGCTTTCAGTTTAAAGAAAAGTCTGTTGAGCTCTGAGGCCGCAATTTTCCTCCGATTCTCAAACTCGAGAAATCATTTTGTTTAGTTTTTTAAGACGAACAAAAAAGATTCTGGTTATTTTTTTGTCAGACTGCGTTTTAAGGTCCGTCTCTGCTTACAACGTGCAAAAATCGCCCAAATTCGAATTTTTTGCCCACTTTTGGACCGTTTTTCTCGTCAGCGATCCACGTGACCAGCCAATGATCACTCTTTTACCTTCCCTAGCTTTTCTGGAATGGCTGGAATTAAGAAGAGCCAGGTCCTAGACACGAACTAACAGGTCCAGGCATGATTTGGCGGGTTTTTTGCTTGTAACGTGCAAAAATCGCCCAAATTCGAATTTTTTGCCCACTTTTGGACCGTTTTCTTTTGTCCAAACCTGTCACAACTTCTCCATACCGGTCAGAACTAGACAAAATCGGTTGCAACACTCCCACTTTTACTGAACTATTCACACGAGCCCAAAACCGTCCGGGCTGGCCTTATTTATTCTTTTTTTAAGAAGGAAAATTCTAAACGACCCGCCAAATCATGCCTGGACCTGTTCGTTCGTGTCTAGGACCTGGCTCTTCTTATTCCAGCCATTCCAGAAAGGCTAGGGAAGGTAAAAGAGTGATCATTGGCTGGTCACGTGGATCGCTGACGAGAAAAACGGTCCAAAAGTGGGCGAAAAATTCGAATTTGGGCGATTTTTGCACGTTTCAAGCAGAAACGGATCTTAAAAAGCTGTCTGACAAAAAAATGACCAGAATCTTTTTTGTTTGTCTTAAAAAATTAAACAAAATGGCATCTCGGGTTTGAGAATTGGAGGAAAATTGCGGCCTCAGAGCTCAACAGACTTTTCTTTATACTAAAAACAACGAAATGCTTGCCCCTAGATGGTATGCCAATTGATTTGCACGGCTTTATTTCACGTGGTCGGTTTGTTTTGGGATAGGGTAAGGTAAAAAAGTGGATAGGAACACATCTTAGCCGTCCGAAACAAGAAAATATTCTCCAAATAGTGAACAATATGTGTTTTTTTTGAACGAAAATCGCAAGCAGAATACTGAAGACGAAGTCTGACAAAAAGTTGGTGAAAATGTAATTTGTTCGTCGTCTAAAACCGAACATTTTGCCGTATCGTTTTTGAAAATCCGATAAAAACTGTAATTGTTATGACAATTTTGGTGCTTTAAACGGGTTAAAAACCATTTTCGCTATTGAGCCGGTATTCAAAATCGTCTCAGGGCAAAACGCCAAAAATAGGGGTTATTTTTTTTTCGGTCTAGAATCGATTTTTGAGCGGAATTGGACAATCGGAAAACCTTCGATTTTTTTTGGGCCACCCTAGGGAACGTCCTACACCCCACCTTCGACGCGGAACTTGTGTGTGCTCGTTCAAGGGGCCCTATTCAGAAGATCTTACCTGGGCGTTCCCCCCCGAGAGAATATCATCTTAAACGCCGGCGAGTTTCACTCAGTTTGATCATTTGGGACGGATACGAGAGAACGCGGAATACATGCACTATCGGTAACTTTGATCGTTCACCATCAGATTTAAGTGAATGAAATCGGAAATTAAATTAATTTGTAGTTTTATCAAATGATCAAACTGAGTGAAATTCCCCTGACAAGACAAGATCTTTTGAATAGGACCCCTCGAGTTATGCATTGCACATGGTTCCGTAGAGAAAGCTGCCTCTCCCTTTTTCAAAGAATTACAGATGCAGAAAAAAATACTTTTCACTTTTCGTGCATACGCCCTAACAACGCCCAATTTCCTGCACACCCACTTCTGTGCGCCCTTTAGTTTGTACTTTGTTGAAATACTTTTGATCCAAATTTATTTTTGTGTTTTTTTTTTCTGTTTTTCAGATGAACCTGTGAAGAACAAGTTTTATGGTGAGCTTTGAAGTCACAAGCCAGAAGCACTCTCTCGCCTCTATATTTGTCACAGAGAACCAAGTGTGTGGGGAAAGGTGAACTGCAGCAACTAAATTTAGAGGGTACTTTGGAGGTAAAGCGCATGCTAGAGGCGCATTTTGGAAACGTCCTTCGGTGGACGGGTAACATACCATAAATAATCTTTTATCAAGCGAAACGTTCGTGTTGAGTTTGTCCGCTGAAGGGCGCGGAAACGGACGCGTGGTTGACGATTCTGAGCGGAACACAGAAACGTCCCAAGGGTAGAAGATAAGGGCAGGGTTGAATTTACACTGGTTCAAGGCATAAAACGCTCACTTGGATCGGACACTGCTTCATCTAGCCATGGCATACTACAGTACGCAATCTCGATTCACCATTTTTGGCCTCAATGTTGACACGCGATAAGAACAGTCACGAAAAATTTAAGATCAGAAAAGATCCGACAACTTTCTTGTTCGCAAGCGACTCTGAAATTCACGCCAGTATTTGGTGTAAATGTCTTGTTACGCCTATTTTTTGAATTACTTCTCTCATTAAACACATTTTCATTCACGCCTCGTGACGGCGGCGTGCCTCACGTATTTTATCGTATTTAGGCTTTTGTTTCGATACACGCCGATTTGTGACGTAACTTTACCGCTATTTGTCCGCCCATTGCGTTTTTAGTGTGGAAATGCAGAGTAAAGGGGTCCATCTACAGAAATGTTGCAATTTTATCTCCCTGCGCCTTTGTGATGAAACGGTTCGTCCTAGAAAGACGCGGTTTGTGCCTTCAGATGATGCTGTTGGTGCTTTACATGAAACCGTTAGGTTTGAAATTTTCTTACGTTTTCAGATAACGGTGGCCTCTGGATGGTGAAAATTGTAAGCTCCGTAGCTGTCCCGATGCGCAGTTCATTAAGTTTGCACCTCACTGGTATTCTCTGACAAAAGAACCAAAGTCCAGCTTGACGTTTTCGGGCATAACAACTTAAGGCCACCTAAGTCCATGTGGACCAGAAAACTGGGGTGAACTTGTGCTCTTTTGTCAGAAAACGACTGGACTTATGTTAAGATGTTTTGTATGAAAACGAGCGGACTTAAGTTGTTTCGTCACATAACGGCTGGACTTGCGTCAAACTATGATATGAACATCTGAATATTTCGATAACAAATGCCATAACTGGTCATCGAACAATTGGTGGGTCATTCCACGTAAAGTCGACAAGGCCTCTGCCACCATGGTCACCGAATTGATTCTTCTTTTCAGGGTTTGTTACCCCCATGGTACTAGTTCATGACCGGTACAAAGTTTTTCGAATGTAGCCCCAGGGGCTGAGATATAGCAAAGAACTTTTTTCTCAAATTGCTGCACCAGTGCAACTTTGAAGGTTGATAGCGTCGCTAATATGCATCGTAGACCAAATCCGAGACCAGATTTGGAAAGGGGAAGAAAAATCAAATCTACTAGTAAAAAAAAATTTTGTTTTGAAATTTTTTTTTTACTTTCAAACTTTTACGAAGTTTTAAAATTTGCACAGTTTGCAAGTACCTTAACCAAATTTGGCTCCCGTTGGCTTAAAACTTAGCTTAGACCCTCCTCTAATCGAAACAGTCAACCACAAAATACGTTTTGTGCCGTTCTCGAGAACGAACCATTTCCGTGGAGCTCTGCAACACTCCACTGTAAAACGGTATTTAGCCCACCCAGTTTGGGCTGGGCGCCCTTCCCGATCGAACCCTGGCTCCGGACCCAGTTCCAGGGTGTCTAGCGCCCCTTCCAGAAAGGCAGCCCATCGTGCCGCGCCGCGCTGGGACCCTGCGGGTTGCCTACCCATCAGGCGCTCCAAGCGAACCGACACACATTTCCCCCGTCTGGGTTCCTCTAGGGGCTCCGGAACATTGGGCGACGCCCCCCTCCAAAAAAAAACCCATTCAAATTAGGAAAAAAGCAGGTAAAGCTTAGGAAAAAAATTTAAATCTATAATCTTTTATGTAATTTTGTCAGTTCATGTGAACGGATGACACAGCGGCCCGCGAGGGGCCCTCGTCAGCTGGAGTGCGGCGAGTAGACCATCCCGGGAGGCTCTAATCTTTTCAAAACAATTTTTTTCACTACTAGATTCGATTTTTCTTCCCCTTTCCAAATCTGGTCTCGGATTTGGTCTACGATGCATATTAGCGACGCTATCAACCTTTAAAGTTGCACTGGTGCAGCAATTTGAGAAAAAAGTTTTTTCCTGTATCTCAGCCCCTGGGGCTACATTCGAAAAACTTAGTACCGATCATGAACTAGTACCATGGGGGTAACAAACCCTAAAAAGAAGTCGACTTTACGTGGAATGACCCTGGTATCCTTTCCTAAATACCACGTTGTCTTTCACCTGAAATTTCATTACCATATTTGTCCTGAATTTGTCATTACAAAGCTTTTAACTTCAGGGTGAGTTTTCTCAAAGTGTCAATAATTTGCAAGTAGTTTCGGCAAACCAAGGGGATCTTTTTTTGCCAGTGAACTAGTGGGCGCAATCGTCTGGGTACGGAGATATTTGGTGTTTTGTTATTGGCCTTTACGCCTGCGAGGTAGGCACCCGCTGCCACTGAGGGTGGCAGGACCTCTCGACGGTGTGTCGCGGGACTAGCAGTACTCGTGGGAGTGCCACTGACTTCGTGGAAGTATCCGAGCAATCCTGCTTCCCTCGCAAAGACAGCCGTAAGATCCACTGTAAGGGGGGGCCACCTCGACAGCCCCTTAACAACGGCGGCAACCCCTTCCGAAAGTCATCTTCAAGGTCCATCTCACCCCTACGAGACTCGAAGGCCCCCCCCCCCTTTCTCCCACCTCGTGAGGTCCATCAACCCACAGTGGCAGCGGGTGCGTAGCTCGCAGGTGCAAAGGCCAATTACACAAGGTAGGTGTACGCCAGACCGTGTCTTGTCGTAACAGGCTTCGCGATGCTGCGCCAGTTATGACAATCCACGCCTGGCGTTACACCTACCTTGGCCTGCGGCGCTTGCCTGCCTTCGGCAGGCTAGGTTTCTTTTCCAGGCATCCGCATACCAATTTGCGTGATTGAAGGTCAAAACAGCATTTGATTTCGTGCCTAGGGCTGCATTGGCCTGACTTTTAAACTTGTCGAGGCTGGGGGGCTCCGCCCCCCAGACCCCCCTTTCCTCAAGACAGAAGTGATCTGCCTGCAGATAACTCGATTTTTCGCCGTTTTCTAGGTGTTTTTCGGCTATAAAAACCGAACCAGTTGAGCTAGGATTGTGAAATTTCGCGTGTGCTGAGCCAAGGACATACCCAAAAAGTGTGCAAAATCTCACCGAGATCGGCCGAGCCGTTCAGGAGGAGTAGCGCGGACACACACACACACACACACACACACGCACGCACGCACGCAGACAGGAAAAATTTTTCAACCCCACCTGAGTAACAGGCTTCGCTATCGCTCAGCCAAAAACACTAATTGTCTCCGTACATACACTCTTGCGCCTACCAGTTCAAAGGTGAAAAATGATCCCCTTGGGTTGCCTAAACTACCCCCAAATTATTGACACAATGAGAAAACTCCCCCTTTACTTAAAACTGTGTCCTGAAAAATTAACAGAATTGGACTTATGTCCTCTTGTCCGAAAAGTAGTGGTATGTCTCAACAAGATCCAGGATAATCGTTCCCGAGAGCTTTTTTTGCGAAGGCACTTTCATACTTAAATTTAGTCCCGCCGACTCTCATTAAAAGTTTAAAGCCTTGTACCAACAAAGAATTATCTTTTGTCCCGAAGTTTTTACTCCCCAATAATCTACGTGTGCACTGTGACTCACCAGGCACACCAGGGGACCAACGGAAAGTCGCAGCCTTAATCTGAGGGCTGCAATGCATTCCGGATGGAAAAACAGCCTTAAACACCAAATTTGAGGGATGTGTGTCCAATGGGTAGCGTCAGATTAGAACCCAAATTACAAGAAGGTGGTCGCGTATTTTTTGTGTATGTAAACTCCGTATCCAATTTGCCCATCCGCCTCCCGGTTGCCCTGCTAGCTATCAGAAGTCGACTGTATTTTAAACGTTCACAAACTTACAAAGAAAATACTTCTAATCTACGTAACGTAGATAGAATGTTCTTTGTACCAAACATATGCTCCAAATATTTCGTGTTTAAAGCGTTTTGGCTTTTTGGTGGCCTTCCGTGCAGCTCGCTTCTTCCCGCGTGAGTTCGACCCCAAGCACGAGCAAGGCTACTACGTGATGCCCCGTACCACGGCCGAGGCCAAGGCGGACGGCTGGGCGGCCGTGCCGGGACTCCGCAACGACGCCACGACCCTCTGGGCCCGCCGTGGAGACTACCGAGTGTGCCTGCTGTTCGACAAGCAGGGCAGCGTGGCCGGCATCCAGGTGTCGGTGAGTCTGCTTTGCAAATCCAAAATTCCCCCGCAGGTTCACTCTATTTTGCCTGGACCGCAACGTCTCGCTAGTGGCGCCAGCAGAAATTTCATTCAGGAGGAGCCACTGATCGGTGTGACCCACGCAAACAGTGGTCGAATCACTCTGATTTTCTGGTCAGAAGGGCGTTTTTAAGGGGGCAGTAGCGCCGTATATCATTTTTGGCACAAATTTTGACGAAGTTAAAAATGTTACAGAGTCCTTTTTTTCATCGTGGGAAATGCACTTATTATTAATGAAAACAGAGTTCTTCAAGGATGACTTTGGAATAAAATTGATATTACTTGTGAGATATCACAGTGATATCAATATTGATCTACTGTCATTTTAGTGTGGTCAGCGAAGGGCACAAGACAACACAACATACACTGGCGGAAAAAATTAAGGGGACACTTTTTCAAAGTGACCTCAAATGTCGAGTTGCAGAGGTAGAAGGCTGCAACTTTGACACAAGTTGCCTTCAAGTGTCCTGAAGACGCGTGCAAAGTTGCACTGCCGAGGTTGGACCGGGAGGCCGTGATTAACCCCCAGCAAATTTGAAGTGCAAAAAAACGCAACTTTAAAAGCGGCCAGCCTGGCTCTCGGGGGTCAAAAGAATCGGAAAACGGTGAGCGATTGCCCTTGACGTCCTTTACAAAATGTGACCCCCGGGAGACTTCTAGGACAAACCCACCCCCTACAACCCCCACCCCCTTAGAAAAGCCACAGTTCTTGAGGTACTATGCGTGACAAAAGTAAGCGACCCCTCCGGCCGGGCCTGGCGATACCCCGCGCCCAGGCCGCTGCCGAGACAGGCGGACTCCTCGGCAGATGGACCGACGCAGGGCTGCGCTGTTGTCAAACTATCACTGCAGGTGCACAATAGCTTTATTACCCCCCGACGAGTGAATGACACCCTGGGCCAGCCGCCGGTCTGGATGCCACAGAGCGGCCGAGCGGTTCTGCTCCTGCTGCTGGCCGGGTGCTATTTTTACAAGTCAATTTCATGCAAATATGACTATTTTTGACACCACTACCAAAATGCGTCTCAATCTGAGCTGATTATTTCATTGTAAGGTATCTAGTAAACTTTTTCTTACTTCATCAAAATGATCTTAGAAAATTAATTTTTACATGTATAAGTCGGAAATTGAGTCCTCAATGCAGTGGCCAACATTCCCAACATGTCAAAATCGATACCTCCTAACAACAGACACGTACTTCGGGCACGCTTCTCAAAACTCACGTACTTTCGGCAGCTTGTGCAACAAACACGCAGTTTCGCCGTTTCTAGTCAAAAAGCACGCAGTTTCCGCATTTTCGTCCTGGCGGGCACGGAAATGCATTTTGGGTATTTTTCATGGTTGGGCTAGTGAGGTACAGTCACTAAGTCACCATTAATAACCTCAAAACGGTTTCAGGAGTGATCTGCATTGAAATATTACAGGAAGTTTGGAGGTTAAAGGTGGGCCTATATTTAACGACAGATCGTTCCTGAAACCGTTTCCAGGTTATCAATGGTGACTTAGTGACTGCACCTCACTAGCACAACCTAGAAAGTTACCCAAAATGTATATCCGTGCCCGCCAGGACGAAAATGCGCAAACTGCGTGCTTTTTGACTAGCAATGGCGAAACTGCGTGTTTGTTGCACAAGCGGCGGAAAGTACGTGAGTTTTGAGAAGCGTCTCCGAAGTACGTGTCTGTTGCTAGGAGGTATCGAAATAACGCCCTAGAAAATTTGCATTCTAGAATTAGCCGGGTTGCCTGCAGGCTATTGTGTCGCGGATCTCATTCACTGCCTGGCTGCGTGAGGGTGCTGACAAGCTGATTTATTGCCCCTTGACTCAAAATAAAAATTTTCAAACAACTTATTTTTGGATTTCGAATTGAGTGGATATGGGTTCCTTGCGAAGCTGCGAGTCCAGTGATATCTTGAAATTTTGTTCTACGACTATTTGAACCGAAATTCCAGACCAAGTCCAGTTGCCTGCGCATCGGACTTCCCAGGCCACAGGCCGGGTCCTCTGCCTCTGCACTTTGGCACATGCTGCCCCCCTCCCCCTCACGGCACCTGCAGTGATAGTTTGACAACAGCGCAGCCCTGCGTCGGTCCATCTGCCGAGGAGTCCGCCTGTCTCGGCAGCGGCCTGGGCGCGGGGTATCGCCAGGCCCGGCCGGAGGGGTCGCTTACTTTTGTCACGCATAGTACAGCACTGAGATCGGGCTGGCGTCATCCTCTTGGTCACCGTGATAAAGTGGATACCGCGTATGAGCCTGTGCACCCCGTGGTCGACCTCGGAAAGACCGAAACACTTCACCCCCTTTCAACCCCCTGCGATTTGAGGAATTTCTGCTTTGCGGAAGGGGGTGAAACTCACCGGGGTTTTAGTAGACGTGACCCTATATATTTCTAAATTACCGAAAAATACCAATTTTACCGGGGTCTCATTAAAATAACGATATTTTACCGTATTATACCGTTCTTTACCGGTAATATTACCGGCCTTTACATCCCTAAGGGCATTGCTGCTAGTCTTAGCATATCTTCAAGTACTTTGGCCCGTGACCAGTTTTTCAATCCCAGATTTTCACTTTACCCTTCTGATCACTTTCCGTACCGTCAAAGCACTCCGTGTTATACGGGTTGGAGAAGGGATATATAACGTTAAATTACGGTCGCCTGTTGTAGAAGAATAATTGATTGTTTTCCTTCTGCGCACAGGCATCAAAGGCCGCTCTGAAGAAGTCGGGAATTCCATTGCAGTACGATAAGAACGACTATTGGTTCTCTCAGACGCTTCTTGGAGTTGAAGTCTACAGCGCAACCGCTTATTTCGTGACTACTCGTAAGTTCGGCTGGATGCTTTGCTCTCTCACCGGACTTATGCTAAGATTGGCGTTAGGGGCTGCCACAACTAACAGTACGAAGCTAAGGGCATCTGAAGCCCCCATTACTCCCCCCCCCTCTCAAAAAAAGGCAAATGCGCTTAGAGTTTGACCAACCATAAGGGAGGGTGGGGCAAGTGACACTTTTTGGATTTTGGCACTCACTCCGATACTGTGCGAGAAATGAATCAGCTTACACTGCAGAAGGTTGCTTTGATCCTTCCTTGATCGCAAAAACACGTTGTTGCGTTTTGACAACACCCATTTCTATTATTTAAATAGCTTCCCGCAGACCTCTGCATTTGTCACTTGGTTCCCCAGCCGGGGGCACCTAGTGACAGGTCAGAAGTCAAGACGCGTTTCGCGGATCTCCCATTTAGGGCCTTTAGGACTCTAAACTAACCATGCTAATGACCTGATTCGAAAATATGTTTTGAATATTTCAAACGATACAAAACAACGGTTTGAAACAAACTCGTTTTCGGAGGTACTAAGGCGACGTTAAATACGAAATCTTGAAACTAAAGCCACCGTTATTTAAGAGAATCGTTGGTGAGTACAAACAGACTCTCAGACAGAGACGCACGACCAGTCACTTTTCAGCGCGCCCTAACACGGCAACGGCTTTGCTATCGCTGAGCCCAATAAGTCATTGTGTAAGCTCGATCAACCTGTTCGTTTTTTGTATAATTTGGTACATGTGCCATTGGGTCAGCTTGTGTTTTAAAAAAAAAGATCGACCTGTTCGTTACCGTAGAACGGGGTAATATGAGACATGAAGGAAAATCGAGACAAAGCGCACTTTTTTCGGTTTTTCTCGTGTAGCTCTCTAGCTGTTGTTCAGAAGACCACCGTGAATTTTTTTTCCTGATCTAGGAGGTTGTGGCCGCTCACAGGTAACGCACGAAGGCAATCAGAAACTCGCCAGGATTATTTAGAACCGAAGGAAAAACTTCTTAATTTTAACAAGTTTTATAAACTTAGTAAAACCCTCCCCAGAAACCTCGGTAAGAACTTGGGCTCTCGTCCGAACGAGGTTTAAATCTGTAGGCAATTATGTCAACATAATCAGGACAAAATTCGGTTCCGTTATGTCTACTCTCGGGCTGCCTGTTCCAGATGGAATACAATTTTGTTACCTTGCAGGGAAAATAGAGACGCCTCTTTTCGCTTGAAACATGAGGCCAAACATACTCTACTGTTAATACTTTCAAGTAATAATGATTTTAACACGAATTTGTTTTACTATCTGATCGGCATCTATGCTCTTCGTTTAGTATTTTCATGTGACAGGCACAACTCATGACTTCTTATAAATTTTTCAGCTCTCTTTAGTGACACCCATTTTTCTCCCCTCCAAATTTTATATCGTCTCCATTATAGTTTCCAATCATCTTTAAAATGAATGAAAAGAACTTCAAAAGCTCCAAACCCACCTAAATGATTTGATTATCCATACTTTTTTAGCATTTCTTTCTTTTGTTTTTATTCCCCAAAATTGGGCGGGGGGGGAAAATAAAAAGGGAACGCGTTCCGGGGGTTTTTTGGAAAAAGGTCCCCCTAACTCCCAACCCAAAAATCTAAATTTTAGTGGGGGGGTTTTCCCCCAAAAGGAAAGGGAAAATTTAGGCACCCAGCCCCAAAATTTTGAAATTGGAAAAAAATTCAAAAAAAATTCGAAATTTTCTTTTTTTCCCCGGTTCCACAAAAAATTGGCCCCCGTTCGGGGCATGGCTTCCAAACCCATAAACCAAAGCCCCAAAAAAAAAAGGGTTTAACCGGTTTGGGTTGTTTTTGGGGGAAAAGTTTTGGTCCCTTTTAATTTAAGGGTTCGAAAACCCTCAAAAAACTTCAAAATTGGGAAAGACCAAAACTCTTCAAATTTGCCGGGAAAAAATTTTAAACCTTGGTAGGCCACGTTTGGGAGTTCCCCCTTTTCCGTAATATTGCAGGCCCTTCTTTTTTGGGGAACCAGTAAAATTTTGGATTTGGTTTTCAAAAAGGAAACCAAATTTTTGTTAATTTTATTTTTGGTTTCCGGTAAAAAAAAAGGCCCTTGGCGGGGGGGGGAAAAAAGGGCCAAAAGGGAAAGCGCCTCATTTTTTTTTCTCCCGACCTGGCCCACTTGCCACAAACCGTCCTAACCCGAAAAGGGATTTGAAAAAATTAAAACGGGGGCCCCACCAGGGAAAGGTTAAAGGGCGGCAAAAAAAGATTTTGAATTTTTTTTTAAAAACAAAATGCAAAAAAATTTTTTGGCGAAAGGGTCACCCCTTTTTTTTGGGGCCCAGGTTAACCAAACCCAATTTAAAAATTTTTCCCCCAAAAACCCCCAAATTTCTTCTTTTTGGCCTTCAAAAATCCCTTTTAAAAAGCCCAAAAGAAAAAAGGGATTTAACTTGTTTTTCGGATTTAAAGCTTTTTGAGTATTTATTCATTTCGAAAACCCTTTTTCCAAGTTTTTTGGGTTTTAAATTTTTGGAATTAAATTTCGGGTGCCTGGAACGTTAACAGGTTTAAAAAAAAAAAACCTTTTTCCCAAAGGAAAGAAAAAGGTAAGGAAAGGGGGGGGTTTCCGGGTTCCTGGGAAAAGCTTTTAAAGGAAAAAATTTTGAAGGAAAAATTTTTGAGGATTTTTTTTTTAAAGAAGTCCGATCGTGGAACACGACCGATGCCGATTTCCTCCATTGTTTGGTCAAAGGTAGTCCTTGTGAGTCTAAGAAAGGCCACAAATTTTTTGGGCCGAAATATGCACCGTTCAGATTCTATGGGAAATTTTTCGTTTCCTCGACCACTTTTCACATAATATGGCCAAAATTGAAAAATCGCCTTTCTGAGGCCTCTATGCACTCGATTGAGCTCAAAATGTGGTATCTTATGTAAAATCACGCGAGGAACACTAATCCGGTGCCCGTTTGTTTATAGGACAACCCAAACAGATGTTATGACTTTTTTTCAGGTTTTGTAGTGGTTTTTACTTTTTTTGGGGTTTTGGTGTTCGGCATCGATTTTCGCCAATCCGATGAGTGGATTTTATAGATAAAGGACCAATCTATCATACTACGAGATAAAAAGTTTGTGTACGCCGCGTGAAAAGCAGTGGCGCTGCAAAAATTGAAAAACCGTCATTTCTGGGTAGTTTTAGATTAGATAAGCCACCTTTCGCGTGACCGTCTCCGCCCCATATTCAGTCTAAATATTGTCCCAAGTGATGTCAGAGTTGGTGTGAAATTTCACCGCTGTAGCTCAAGTAGTTTGGAAATGGCAGCTTTCTAAAGTTTTGCAATCACGTAAGGCATTTACTTTAAGTAGAATTGCGGTAAATGTGAAGACTTGTCACAGATGGGGTAATAAATGAGATAGATGAGTGCGTCAAAGTTCTCTCAGCTTTTTGGACAAGGAATCCGATTTTGCCGGTACAAAGACCCTAGGTGTACTCTAAAACTACTTTTTCGTGCAAACCACATAAAAATGGCCTTTTTTCCTACTTCAGAGTTGGCCTAGGGTCTTCGTACCAGGAAAATCGGATTCCTTGTCCAAAATTACGCTGAGAGAACTTTGACGCACTCATCTATCTCATTTATTACCCGATCTGTGACAAGTCTTCACATTTACCGCAATTCTACTTAAAGTAAATGCCTTACGTGATTGCAAAACTTTAGAAAGCTGCCATTTCCAAACTACTTGAGCTACAGCGGTGAAATTTCACACCAACTCTGACATCACTTGGGACAATATTTAGACTGAATATGGGGCGGAGACGGTCACGCGAAAGGTGGTTTTATCTAATCTAAAACTACCCAGAAATGACGGTTTTTCAATTTTTGCAGCGCCACTGCTTTTCACGCGGCGTACACAAACTTTTTATCTCGTAGTATGATAGATTGGTCCTTTATCTAAAAAATCCACTCTTTGGGATTGGCGAAAATCGATGCCGAACACTAAAACCCCAAGAAAAGTAAAAACCACTACAAAACCTGAAAAAACAGTCATAACATCTTTTTGGGGTTGTCCTATAAAACAAACGGGCACCGGATTCGTGTTCCACGCGTGATTTTACATAAGATACCACTTTTTGAGCTCAATCGAGTGCATAGAGGCCTCAGAAAGGTGATTTTTCAATTTTGGCCATAGTATGTGAAAAAATTTCAGAGAAAACGAAAATTGCCCATAGAATCTGAACGGTGCATATTTCGGCCCAGAAAATTTGTGGCCTTTTTTAGACCCACAAGGACTACCTTTGACCTAAAAATGGAGGAAATCGGCATCGGTCGTGTTCCACGATCGGATTCTTAAAAAAAAATGCCTCTATTTTATCCAAGCGTTCATTAAAAATACTAATTTCTTTAACAAAAAATCTAACAAGTGATTTGGAGGGACAAACACATAATGTAAATGGACGAAAACTGACTTCTGCGAATCCTTCAATCATCCCACGTCATTCGAACTTCGCATGTTTTCAGACCTTAAAGAAATAATGTTTTTTTGTCTCAATTATTTTTTGGTTTCGTCCACTTGTCACGTGAAAGCCTAATAAAGTTGATCATTTCGAGACTATATCAAAGCGTGTGTTGCTATTTTTAACACACTTATTATGGTTTTCACCTCATTCTTACCTTCTAAAAAGTTCTCAGTGCCGGCGAAGCGCAGAATCTCATTTCGCTTTTTTTCTTGTTCCAGAGTGTTATTATCAACAAACCAGCGTGCTTTGATAGGTGGGTTGACACCTACGGTCTCTGGGTCCTCCATATCTTTTTCGAGGACAAACCTTGGGATGTGAAATGCGTTTAAGTAATAAAAATCACGAAAACCAGACTAATATCTAATATCAGGAAAAGTAGCGATACTCATCGGCAACTTTGGCCCGTCCCGTACATTAAGAAATGTGCGAATTTCGCCTATGTTAAACCCTTGCAGGATTTGAACCTGCGTCTGAGGCAAAATAGATGAAATTTTCGTCATCAGCACCCTCAAAAACATCAGAAAGAATGCAACAACTCGAATAAAAAGAATGTTTAAAAAAAACCCCACTGCGATTTGAACCCGGGTCCAAACTTCTCCGATTCACTTGAAATTGGCACCTTTGGGTTTTGTCTTGTCGCCCTGTTTCCCAAAAAATCCCCCTACATGCCCTCCTATCTGTATCCGTTGCTAAAATCGTCCTCGACCCCATGTAGACCATGATGCACCTTCAGCAGCCCCCCCGGGGGCTCGGATCAGATTTGCTGCCACCGGGGGGTTCTAAGGGTCACCCAAGGAGGCTGCATTCCCAATTTGGTCCAGATCGGACCACGGGAAGTCCTCGGACGAACGGACGGACGGACGCACAGCAGGGATCATACTATATGCCCGTCCCTCCGTCTTTTTTTTATAAAAAATAACAGGAAAAGTAGCGATATACTGTGGTGATTGGAAGGTGGTTTCTGGTGTCAAGACTGAGGGAACCAGGAGTAGGCCGAAGACGAGTTTATTCACACAGAGCTCGAGTACAACTGGCACCGAAGCGCCTGCGTTAAAACCGTTGTCAATGCCCGTTTCGACACTCTGCGCATGCGCGACCGCTGGACTGCCAATAGCGGTGCTGACTGCGCATACCCAAACTGGCTCTAAACTACAATTACTCCCCCTTTTTCCTTTAGAAGGACATGAACCCCCCCAAGAAAGGCAAAGTGTCGAACAAGCCAAGGTAACGTTCACAAAAAAATTGATCTTTGAAAAGGAAAGCCGTCTTGAGATGTCTCGACGGGGGGCAGCACCGTACTGGGGTTCTCGTCATAACTCGGAGTCCTGGTACTTCTTGAAGTGCTACCGCCAGGACGCAAGCGTAAGGAGGCTTCCCCGGGCATGACTTAGGGTAGGATCTCCCTCTTGACACGCTCGACGTCACCGTGGTGCCCTGGGGCTGGCTAGACCCAAAAAAAAAAGAATCTAATCCGGAACGGAAACTTCAGGAACTGAAACACGAAACAAGGGATGACTAGCCGTGTGTAGAAATGAAGGGGAAATTTATCTGAAAAGGAAAAAAGGGGTTTAAAATGCAGGGTAAGGGAGTATGGGGCGATTTTTAACAGGGGCGATTCGTAACAAATGAGTTTATTAATTTAAGTGGAGGGGGCAGAGGAAAAAACTGAGTATGGCCCCTCTTCCGCGTTAAGTACAGGGGCTGAACAATCGAAGCGGATGTGATCGGTGCTCAAGTTTAGTTTTGGAGGGCGTCTGAAATATTAGTACACCGAAAACAGGCAAATCTTTTATTTTGAGTTCTAGGAAGTTTCTGTCTGAGGCTCCCCAGGTATGAATCACCATCGAAGTACCGTTGGGGCCTTGAAGCGTGACCCCTTTACAATGTAACCCTGTGGCATGAGTTGCTTTTACTTTGTCCAGTGATAGTTAGGGACGTATTTCTTGCGTAACAGGCATTTGGGGTGATTCGTAACAGAACCGTGTAAAAACAAGAATTCAGGTAGTTTTTGCAATTAAATGCTTGAATTATTTCTCGAATCATCTGCTGCCTTATTCCAATACATTTACACAGCTCAAAATGCATTTTGAAACGAGTTATTCTATTCTTTCCTCCAAAATTAAAAAAAAATGAGGTTAGGGTTGACATAGCCGGTCAATTAATGGTGAGGCGGTCAACGGCATCTTGTAATGTAGATTTTTAAAAGGGGTCTGCAGGACATCCGAAGAACAACTGCTGAAGGAGACAACATTCCCGACGATGTTTCATTTAATGTGTAGGATGTTTTGAAAAGCCCCCTGGCTGTTACAAATCACCCCTGCTGGGGCGATTCGTAACAGCATGCAAGGGTTTCGAAAGCGTCTAAGATTTCAAAGATTACGGACTCCAGATTGATCGAATGGAGCTGCACAGTCTAGATGAAGGGCCAGACTGCTCAAAATGGCACGAGTTTGACACCGATATGCAGAATGTTCTTAATTTTGTATAGAGAATTCCAAAATCGTTACAAATCGCCCCATACTCCCTTAGTGTTTTTAAAGTAACACGAAGGGAAAAACAAATTTGGGCGCCAAACTTAAGAATAAATTGCACTTTGAGACAAAAAAGGGGCAAATAAAATTTCAAATGATAGCGTTCAAAATTGTCTTTTAACGCCAGTAGGGGTGAAGCACCCGGAGGGTACATCATCGGCATCATTGGGGGCATTGACCACGGGGCGTGGACCATGGGATGCATCTGGGCCATCGGCGGCATGGACGGCAACCGGGGGCAAAAAGGGCGGCAAAAAGCACCTTGATTTTGGCCTCCTTGGGCCGCGTTTTTTTGGGGCCAAAAAAAACCGAAATGGGAAAACCGGCCCCAAAAAATTTTTAGGATTTTTTTAAGGGTGAAAAAGAAAAATTTGGGGAAAAAAAATAGAACATTTTTGGTTCAAAATTTTTTTTGGGGATTTTCAGCCCCAAATTAAATGTTTTTTTTTTGGAATGTTTTAAAGTAAACAAATTTGTTTTCTTTTTACAAATTAAGGGAAAGTTTATAAAGTTTTAAAATTAAAAACCCTTTGGCCCTTGGGGTTTTTAATTTTGGGGGTGGAATAAGCGTTTTAAAACGCAAAAAAAACAAAGCCGAAATTTTTTATGGGGGGCCCTTTTCTTATGTGTCGGTTTGCCAAAATTTGGGTTTTCCCCCCAAAAAAATCCTCAAAAGTTGGGGGGCCCTTGCCCCTGGGGGTTTTGATTCCAAATTTAAAAAAAACCAAAATTTTGTTTTTGTTCCGGGGTTTAAAAGCCTCCCTGTGGGGTTTTTACCCCAATTTTTCGAAAAGGAAATCGGGGGAATAAAAACTTCTTTTTTTTCCAAAAATTTAATAAAAAGGGGGGGCCCAAAGTTGGGCCCAACTAAAATAGGGTTTTTTGGGGGTTTTAAAAAAAGGTTTTCAAAAACCTTGGGTTTAGAATTAAGAAGCGAAAAATTAAAAACATTTTGCACAAAATTTGGAAAATACAACCCAAGGAATTTTTACCCCCAAACACCCCGGGCTGCCCCTTGGGGTTTCCCTTTTCTTTTTAAAAATTTCTTGAAAAGGGAAACAAACCCCCAAAAAAAGCCGAAATTTTTGTATTTGGTTTAAATTTTGCGGTTTTTTTTTTTTGCCACCTCGGCTCGGGGCTCGGGGGCCCTTGGCGAATGCCCAATTAAGGGGGTTCGCCCTGCTGCTTTTTTTTGGGGGCGCTTCCCCCTCACCCTTGATTCCTTTTAAAAAAAAAAAATCAAAATTTTTTAGGATTTTTCAAAATTTCTGGGTCATTTAATGTAGAAAAATACAAAAATTTGAACTGTTTTGAAGCAATGCACATGATATAAGCACGCCAGCGTAACGGCTGGGGTCTCAAAAGATGCGAAATTTCATAAGCTTTCGTTTAAGACTAATACGAGCCCTGAAGACAATGCCTCCTATAGAAAACATGTGAAAAACTGCATGAAAAACCGTCGAAATTTCAGTTCTCGATGAGTTTGCTGGGAGAAGTCCTCTTTTTCAAGTGCTTTTTCGAAAACTGCCTCAAAACCGACCTGAAACACTTATTTTAATAACAACTCATAGTTCAAAACCATTTTCTATCAATGTGGCCACCACAGGATTTTTTTCCGCGTTTGGAGATTTCTGGATCATTGTGTGCTGGTTGCGGTGTTGCTGTTGACCGCGCTGCTGACTGCGTTGCTGGCCGCGTTGTTGCTGCTGGCTGGAGCCGCGGCGCTCGTTGGGGCGCTGCCTGGCGTGCTGGCCAGGGTGTTGGCTGGGATGCTCTCCAGGTTGACCACCTTGGCGACGCTGTCGGCGTCGACGCTGAGGATTGGGGCGCTGGGCCTTGCGCTCGCCCTCGCCCTCGCCTTCGCCTAGCCGCTCGCGCACATCGCGCTTGGGGTTCTCGGAGCGGGACTCGTGAGACTCAGGGGCAGGGTTGTTAACGTTACTTTTTAAAGGTAACGCGTTACCGTTACCGTTACTTCAGGTTTAAGTAACGGTAACGTCGTTACTTTACCGGCTTCTTGAAAAAGTAACGCGTTACTTTTACAAGTAACGCAGTAACGCCGTTACCGTTACTTCAAATCCTAAAATTCCGTAAAAGCTACAATTTTACAGGTTAAAAGTGCTGGGGTGAATTAGGATTATTGGCTGAGCGATAGCGAAGCCTGTTACTCCAGTGGGGTTGAAAAGTTTTTCCTGTCTGTCGGTCTGTCTGTCTGTGTGTCTGTGTGTCCGCACTACTTCTCCTGAACGGCTCGGCCGATCTCAATGAGATTTTGCACACTTTTTGGGTATGTCCTTGGCTCGGCACACGCGAAATTTCACTACCCTAGCTCAACTGGTTCAGTTTTTATAGCCGATAAACACCTAAAAAATGGCGAAAAATCGAGTTTTCTGCAGGCTGGTCACCTCTGTCTTGAAGGAGGGGGGGTCTGGGGGGCGGAGCCCCCCAGCCCCGACAAGTTAAACAGTAACAAGGGTCAAGGTCGTGTTATCTGTAGATGAAGCAACTCTATCTAGAATGAAGGGGGGTCTGGAGCCCCCAGCATGCAACAAGGTAGAAGTAACCGACGATGGACAAGCCAATGCCTGCCGAAGGCAGGCTAGCGCCGCAGGCCAAGGTAGGTACGCCAGGCGCGGATTGGAGGAACAGGCAGCGAGACATCGCGAAGCCTGATACGACAAGACGCGGTCTGGCGTAAACCTACCTTGTTTTAAACAAGGTAGGTTTACGCCAGACCGCGTCTTGTCGTAACAGGCTTCGCGATGTCTGCTCGCTGCCTGTTTCTCCAATCCGCGCCTGGCGTACCTACCTTGGCCTGCGGCGCTAGCCTGCCTTCGGCAGGCAATGGCTTCTCCATCTCCATCGTCAATTTTCCTAACTTGTTGCGTGCTGGGGGGCTCCGCCCCCCAGACCCCCCTTCATTCTAGAAAGAGTTGCTTCATCTCCAGATAACTCGATCTTGACCCTTGTACTTTTTCCCAACCGAGCTCCGCCCCCCAGACCCCCCTTTTATCACGACAGAAGCGATCTGCCTACAAAAAACTCGATTTTTCGCCGTTTTTTAAGTGTTTTTTGGCTATAAAAACTAAACCAGTTGACCTAGGATGGTGAGATTTCGCGTGTGCCGAGCCAAGGACATACCCAAAAAGTGTGCAAAATCTCACCGAGATCGGCCGAGCCGTTCAGGAGGAGTAGTGCGGACACACAGACACACACACACACACACACGGACAGACAGACAGACAGACAGACAGGAAAAATTTTTCAAACCCACTGGAGTAACAGGCTTCGCTATCGCTCAGCCAATCAAAGTAAAGACAGTAAAATTTAAATGTTTAACATGTTTTAATGTACTTTGCCTACTCATCCCAATAGTGCCAATTCATTGCCAAAAGGACTTCAATTTCAAGGGTAGCATCACCCAATCTATTTCGAAGTGCAATAAACGAGCGTCCACACTCAGAAAAGAATCGTTCAACACTAGCACTTGATGGCAGGCCTGTGTTCAGTTGGAGGAACATTTCCGCAAGCCTTGGAAAGTCGCGCTTGCCATTCGGTGCCTTGGCAAATGAGCTGACCACACCTTGGCCCGGGATGCGGGTGGCCAGAAAACGTTCGACTTCTTGTTCAGGAGTCTCCAGGGCGGCTGGGGAAGCCGGGGCGACGGGCGTGATGCCGAAAAAAGCGTCCTCCGCGCTTACTTCTTCGGGCTCGTCCTCCGCCTGCCATTCCGCGTCGCCCTCAACATCGGCGACACGTCCAGTGTTCTGGAGAGCAAAAAGAAAACTTGTACAAAACCGAACTAACTTAACGTCCACCCTGCGTGAAAGTGAGCTTACTTAAGTAATATTACCTGACTCTGACTATCATTCTCTTTCTGCTGACTGTGCTGAGTCTGAGATTCATCAGAAGGTAGCTCGATGCGCTCCGCTCTCCGAATGAGAGCGTCTTTCAGCTCCGCCCGTTTGGTTTCATCCTTCTCCCAGTCAAGTTTAAAGCAGGGAATTAGTGCGGCAGCCAAACGCAGCTCCTCGTCTTCTAGGTAGTGGCTGAACCGTCTTGAAGTCCGGATGGCTGTTATAAGAGTTCTAGCAAGGACATCACAGTACTTTAACGGCTTCCCATTCATCGAGCGCCGTAATTTCAACTGGGCCTCCATGCTGAGGACAGTGGGAATGAGATATCCCGCAAACATATTCTTATCTCTTTGCAAGATATCCAACGCCATGGCCACTGGCTGCATCACGTGCACGAATTCACGTAGAAATTTGATTTCTGTAGAGGTCAGCAACGTGAGTCCAGCACCTTCGATGACGGTTTTAAATTTTTCCTCGTCTTTGTCAATTAGGCGCACAATCTGAAATATTGAAACGAAATTGTAAATTAATTTGCATAAAAGAACAGAGTTATTTTTTATTATTAAATGCTAAAACTTAAACGGTACCTGGAGTTTTGCATCGAATTCGGAGTTCCACCGAGTTTCTCCCGAAACCTCGAGTTTCACTCCAAAACCATCCTGGATGGCGGTGGAGACAAGTTCAGATCTACTCTGCTTACGCCACCACTCCCGCAACGTTGTTTCCGTTGAGTCGTGGAGTTTCTTGTAGCTCGCATTTGCAGTCAGTGCCTCCTTAGCGTCCGTTGTGGCCAGCAGATTGATTATGTGCGCGGCACAGCGCTGGTGATCCGGCAGCGTTACTCCGTCAAGTTCAGCGCTGTCTAGCGCGTCTTCTAGAGAGATGGGCTCACACAAGTCCTGCTCTTCCTCGTCTTCCTCTTCATCATCCATTTGAGCACCTGAAATTGACACTATTAGCGTTGGAGATAGCGGACCGATTAAGTTCAGAAAATAAACAAGAATGTTACTTACTTCCATTTTGCTGGCTATTTGTGGCATTACTTGAAAACACCGTGAAGGCTTTCCTGTAGTTTGCTGCACTATCAGTGGTGCATTTTGTGGTCTTCGAAGAGATCCCAAAAGTTTCATTTATTTTACTCATTTCATATGCCAACTTTTCATGTGTATGACTTCCTTTTAGTCGTGTGAGGGCCAGCCCGGCTCGCTCACGTTGCATGGTGTCCGGGTCAATCCATGAAACAGTCATACCCAGAAATCCACGGCGAAACTTGGACCAGCCGTCCGCTGTAGTTGCCACGTAGCGCACTTTCTTCAATTTTTCAGTTAGGTTTTTCTTCATTTTCTCATAATGCTTGTCCAGCCTCTTACGAAAAGTCTGACGACGTCCCACAGAAACATTGGAAGGACAACCTAAGAGGATTGCATTCTGAAAAACTTCAGAATCTACAATAGAGTGCGGCAACCTATGGCGAATTATCAAATTGTCCGTTGCCCTGTCAACATCAGATTGGGTAACACGCTTCTTAAAAAATTCGTCTGGAGCCGCCGCATCAGATGACTTCCTTTTGAGCGCTACTTGCGTTTGTTTAACCTTCAGTTGCTCAATCTGGTCCTTCGTGAACTTGTGCACTTTCTGCAAAAAGACAAGAATAATACATTACGGTAAATGAACAGCAACGCGCTAGCTACTCCACGCGCTTAGCGCTCAACGCGTTCCGGCCTCGGCTATACTCCACGCGCCGCCCGCGCCAGCCAACGCACTCAGGCGAGGGGACCCGAGTTACGGGAGTATCGCCGCTGCCTCGCAGGCCGGCGGCGCTACCCCACGCACGCGTTCCGCAAATATGACAATTTAACAGGTTTAAAATGTTTTATTGACTTGTTAAAAGCACCGAGTTAAAGCGCGGCGACCTGGCCTTCACCAGAGTCCAACTTTCAAGTATTTTCAATACTTTTCCCAGTGCCGAAACTCTACGCACTGACCGCAGCACGGCAGGCTGCCTAACCTTAATTTTGCTTTCACTCTCGCAATGCCAATTAGTTTAAGTTCTGTGCAAATGTGCACACACAGTTGTTAAAATAAAGTTAGACTTACGGACATACCTCTAAGTGTTTCTTGAGGTTTCCATTCGTTTTGAACGAGCATGAGAGGCGATTCTTTCCGGGTGGGCACTTCTTACACTTGGACCAAAAGTTGTCTTTGTCTTTTTCACAATGAGGCATTTTTTTTAAGAAGTCCGATCGTGGAACACGACCGATGCCGATTTCCTCCATTTTTTGGTCAAAGGTAGTCCTTGTGGGTCTAAGAAAGGCCACAAATTTTTTGGGCCGAAATATGCACCGTTCAGATTCTATGGGCAATTTTCGTTTTCTCTGACAACTTTTCACATAATATGCCCAAAATTGAAAAATCACCTTTCTGAGGCCTCTATGCACTCGATTGAGCTCAAAATGTGGTATCTTATGTAAAATCACGCGAGGAACACGAATCCGGTGCCCGTTTGTTGATAGGACAACCCAAACAGATGTTATGACTGTTTTTCAGGTTTTGTAGAGGTTTTTACTTTTCTTGGGGTTTTGGTGTTCGGCATCGATTTTCGCCAATCCGATGAGTGGATTTTATAGATAAAGGACCAATCTATCATAATACGAGATAAAAAGTTTGTGTACGCTGCGTGAAAAGCAGTGGCGCTGCAAAAATTGAAAAACCGTCATTTCTGGGTAGTCTTAGATGAGATGAGGCACCTTTCGCGTGACCGTCTCCGCCCCATATTCAGTCTAAATATTGTCCCAAGTGATGTCAGAGTAGGTGTGAAATTTCACCGCTGTAGCTCAAGTAGTTTGGAAATGGCAGCTTTCTAAAGTTTTGCAATCACGTAAGGCATTTACTTTAAGTAGAATTGCGGTAAATGTGAAGACTTGTCACAGATCGGGTAATAAATGAGATAGATGAGTGCGTCAAAGTTCTCTAAGCGTAATTTTGGACAAGGAATCCGATTTTGCCGGTACGAAGACCCTAGGCAAACTCTGAAGTCGGAAAAAAGGCCATTTTTATGTGGTTTGCACGAAAACGTAGTTTTAGAGTACACCTGGGGTCTTCGTACCGGCAAAATCGGTTTCCCTTTGGGCCCTTCGTTGAAAATTGGGAGCACTTGAAAAAATCTTCCTTGAAAAATTCCCAAAATTTGCCCCTCATTCTCTTTTAAACCCGATCTGTGACAAGTCTTCACATTTACCGCAATTCTACTTAAAGTAAATGCCTTACGTGATTGCAAAACTTTAGAAAGCTGCCATTTCCAAACTACTTGAGCTACAGCGGTGAAATTTCACACCAACTCTGACATCACTTGGGACAATATTTAGACTGAATATGGGGCGGAGACGGTCACGCGAAAGGTGCCTCATCTCATCTAAGACTACCCAGAAATGACGGTTTTTCAATTTTTGCAGCGCCACTGCTTTTCACGCAGCGTACACAAACTTTTTATCTCGTAGTATGATAGATTGGTCCTTTATCTATAAAATCCACTCATCGGATTGGCGAAAATCGATGCCGAACACCAAAACCCCAAGAAAAGTAAAAACCTCTACAAAACCTGAAAAACAGTCATAACATCTGTTTGGGTTGTCCTATCAACAAACGGGCACCGGATTCGTGTTCCTCGCGTGATTTTACATAAGATACCACATTTTGAGCTCAATCGAGTGCATAGAGGCCTCAGAAAGGTGATTTTTCAATTTTGGCCATATTATGTGAAAAGTTGTCAGAGAAAACGAAAATTGCCCATAGAATCTGAACGGTGCATATTTCGGCCCAAAAAATTTGTGGCCTTTCTTAGACCCACAAGGACTACCTTTGACCAAAAAATGGAGGAAATCGGCATCGGTCGTGTTCCACGATCGGACTTCTTAAAAAAAATGCCTCAATCGAAATCAAAATGCGGGTTAAATGCCGCCCATGGCATTCTCGCCCCGTCATTCTCTTCTGCAGTCTCCATTATTACAACAGGCTAAGTTCTAACTATCACGGCACTGCACGGACAAAGACGAAGCTAGCTGGCTGACGAGACGAGACGGCACGCAACAAACAGGCAGGCAAACAACAACACGAACGGCAGGGGTGGGGGGGACTCAGCCCGCCGCAACAACACGGCGCGCGGCGCGCGGGGAGAGGGGGACAGAGAGAGTGTGGCGGCAAATTCAAAGTACGTAAGTGGGGAGGGAAAGGGAGAAAAATGTAGGTTTGTAGCTCTTTTTGATGCCTCGCGGTAACGGTAACGCCGTTACTGCGTTACTTCTCTTCGGTAACGGTAACGACGTTACTTTACTCATTTCCAAAAAAGTAACGCGTTACCGTTACCTTTACAGTAAAGGTAACGGTAACGCCGGTAAAATCTTTACTCTTTAAAGTAACGTTAACAACCCTGCTCAGGGGAAGGGGACCGGGATGAGTACGAGGACTCGGACATGGCGTCAGACCTCTTGACGATCTGGGACTTGATCATCACTGCGGGGCAGAAGGGGAGAAGGGAACAAGGATTAACGACGGAAGGTGAGCCACTGTCCGCGGTGGTCAAACATGCTTCCGTTAATCGCTGCCAAGCGGTCCACATGAACAATGTGACGACGCGGCTTGCGGCGTTTGCGGCCCCTTACAGGCCGTGTCGGGACGACGACCTCTTCAATGCGCGCAATGCAATCGTTAATCAATTTGACGATTATGAAGGGTCCCTCCCAGGAGCTGTGCAGCTTGGGACTCTTTCCCTTCCTCCGCCGAGGATGGTAGAGCAACACAACATCGCCTTCCTTGAAATACATCAGAGAGGACAGCTTGTCGTACACTGAAAAACCAAACGTGGTCTAGACCACACCAACTGATGCGGTCAAAATGGCATCCATTTGACCACACCAGTTGGTGCGGTCTAGACCACGTTTGGTTTTTCAGTGTAGTGCCTCTTCATGCGCTGGACAGCGCTCCTGGTGTTTTCACGGACAATGTTGTGGATCTTATCCAGCCTCTCGCGTAGTCTGACCGGGTACTGTTTGCGCCCACGCAAAGTGTCACTGTCTGGAAGTGTCGGGGGAGCGCCATGGAGCAGGTCAAGTGGCACACGCATCTTGCGGCCAAACATAACCTCGTACGGCGAGTACCCCGTGACAGTACTGACTGTCGCTCGGTACGCGTGTAACACATGCGGCAACAAGTCAGGCCAATTGCTGGGCTCGTCCTCGGCAAGGACGGCCACCTGCCGGGTCAGACTGCGGATGAAATTCTCGACTTTTCCGTTACTGGAAGGCTTGGCCACAGTGACGCGGCACTTTCGGACTTTGTAGATGTCCATAACGGCACGGAAAAGTTCAGATTCAAAAGAGCTACCGTGATCGGTCACAAGGCTATGAGGCGCTCCAAGCCTACTTAACACTTGTGACACTAACGCCGAGGCCACTTCCGGTGCTTTCAGAGTTCGCAGTGGGATCGCTTCAGGCCAACCACTGAAAGCTTCCACCAGAACAAGCACGTATCTGTAGCCGTCACGGTGAGAGGGCTGCAGAGGGCCAAGGAAATCAGCGTGAAACCTTCCGAAAAGTGTTCCTTCCCGAAACACTTTCATTGGGGCTCGGGATCGGCCGACAGCAGGGCCTTTCACCTGAGCACACCTCAAACAGGAAGTCACGCAATCACGGACGGTCGTGTTCATGTCAGGCCAATAAAAACGCTCTTTCAGCAAATTGTAGCATTTGGACACACCAAAATGTGAACCAGAGCTCGGACTCGTGTGGTACTGCAAGACCAGTTCCTTTCTCTGCTTTTCTGGAACCACTATCTGATAGATGTTCAGTTCAGGGTCACCAGAAGAATGTTCAAAGCACCGTTTCAAAACACCACTTTGCAAGACCAAGGACTTGAACTGAACCCACAAACTCCGTGTAATTGGACCGAAGCCAACTATGTCCTGGAGTCGCGGTTTTCTTTCAGCCTTGACTGCATCGTAAATGGGCTTCAAATCGGGGTCACATTGCTGTGCCTTCGCCAAATTTGGGGTTTGCCACTCGTCGCCGTTCACAATGGAGACTTGACGAATCAGGAAGGAGACAACTTTGTCACGCTCTTCGTCTCGCTGTTCCATCCGTTCACAGGTTTTG
Source organism: Thrips palmi (assembly GCF_012932325.1). Taxonomy (NCBI): domain Eukaryota; kingdom Metazoa; phylum Arthropoda; class Insecta; order Thysanoptera; family Thripidae; genus Thrips; species Thrips palmi. The sequence continues at coordinate 348,679 of NW_023144632.1, read as the reverse complement.
CAGCCTTGTGAACAAGGGCGGTCCGGCCTCCTTGACAACGCGTCTGCGTTGGTCAAGTCCTTGCCCTTCATGTGGCGGATTTCGAACCGAAACTCCTCCAAACGCATTAGCCAGCGTGCGAGCTTTCCTTCAGGGTGCTTGAAGGAGCGCAACCACTGCAAGGCGTAATGGTCCGTGTAGAAAAAGAACGTGCGGCCCAACAAATAAAGTCTGAACGCTCTCGTGGCTTCCACCAAAGCGTAGAGCTCCACGTGTGTGGCGCACAGAGGACGCTTATTTGTGGGCATCTTGCGCGAGTGGTAGTGCAACACGACCTGGCGGCCATCTTGCTCTTGTGACAAGATGCAAGCCACGGCGCGTTGTGAAGCGTCACAATGGACCGAAAACGGGCCCTTGTCGGCACGCGCAACGCCCAGAACAGGGGCCGTCGTCAATGCGGTCTTTAGGCGGTCTAAAGCTTCCTGGCAAGCTGGAGACCAGACGAAAGGGACACAGTCACGGAGAAGGTCATAGAGAACGGCGGCTATGTCAGCCATGTGGTCAATGAACCTGCTGTAGAACCCAGCAAGTCCAAGCCACGAGCGCAACTCAGTGCGGTTAAGTGGAACGGGCCAATGGACAATGCGTGCCACTTTGTCCTCGTTCGCACTAATGCCGTCCTTGGTGAGCACGAAGCCCAGAAACTCTAAACGCCGTTTGAAAAGAAAGCATTTCTTTGCTTTCAACTTCATTTGGGACGCTCGGACACGATTGAACAGCGCGTAAGTCTTCTGGAGCATGTACTGGAACTCGTCTCCAGCTACACAAATGTCATCCAGATACACGCCGTAGGGATCGCCTAGGTCACACTCAGCAGTGGGAATCATGGACGGACGCATCAGTCTGTCTGTGACGGTCTGGAAAACTCCAGGGGCGGCGGAGAGGCCGAAGGGCATGCGCGTGTACTCCAGAAAACGCGAGGGAAGGCCCAACGAATCGGGTAACACGATGGCCGTCTTGGGAATGTCCTCCTCGGCGATCTCAAGGTTGTGATACCCGGAGGCTAAGTCAGCGTGCGAGTACCACTTCCGGCCGCCTAGCCGTTCCAGCAGTTCCTGAGTGCGCGGAATGGGCGTGGCGGGGATGCGCGTGCACGGTAGTCTACCACGGCGCGAATCTCAGGTTTGCCAGACGCGTCCAACGTCTTCTTTTTCACAATCAAGATCGGCGAAGCCCAGGGAGACTGACTGGGGCGCACTGTCCCTTGCTCCAGCAATTTCTCATACAGTGCATTCACCTCCTCCCGCAAATGAATGGGGAGAGGGCGGGCCTGCTGCTTAATTGGGGGCGTGTCGCCGGTGTCAATCCGAAATTTGACCCATGGGCAACAGCCAAACTCGTCATTGTGCTTGACAAAAATGTCGTGGTTACGACGGACTAACAGAGCGACCTGTGCACTCTGGTCCGGCGTCAAACCTTCACAGCGATCAACCAGTGACTGCAAGTCAGCTGGGAGAGGCTGGTCGTCAGGAATCGGTGGCAATGCCGGCGTGGTGTCAATGTCGGCTTGCGCCGTGTACGGGACCGTATCCACACGGGCAGATCGTACCGGAACAGGCAACTCCTCGTACAGCGCCGCGAGTTCGTGCAAACTCGTGGGGTGCACGTAAGCCACAACCGAATTACTAGGCAGCACCACATGGTTGCCGCTGTTATTCGTAATTGTGAGTTCCAGTATAGACCACGCAAACGGCACGAATGCGCAAGCAATGGAACATTGGCGTTCGTTCAATAATTCTGTAGGGCCTATGAGTCCTAATGGTACATTTTCAGAGTCATCCGCCTCAGGGAACAGACCACTATCGGACGGCAGAGAGCCCCGAACTTCAGAAAAAGTAGGGGTGGCGTCGGAGCCATCTGCAGCCGAAACAGCTCGACCCGAGGCGGCCTGCTCAAAAACCTGGGAAATATTTGCTGCGGGCCTCACACTGGCAAAACTCAGTCCTTCCTCGCCCCGCACCGCAACCTGGCCATTCTGGGATGCTGCTTCCCTAGGTCCAAACACAGAGCTTTCCCTGTGCTGCGTGCTGGCGGCGGGTGTGCCCTCACTGCACATCTGACTGCCGTTATTACCGAGTGCCCGCCTCAAAACATTCGAAGGCACAAACTCAGGGCCATGAAACCTAGCCAGAAATTTGACTGTGGTGTAGGGTTGCAACTCAACCACACCTGCAGAACGAACTACTGCGTAAACGGAACACACTCCAAAAGTGCCAATGTCCACAGAGTGCGCAAAACGGAACGGATAGGTGACACTGTCGTCCGAACGCTGCGATCCACTCGGGGGATCCAGACGAAACTCTTTCGTCTTTGTGTCGACGGCGCCACCGCGAGCCGTGATAAAGTCGGTGCCGACTATGCACGGGTCCACTATCTCAGCCTCGTACGCGGGGAAGCGGTACAGGCGGCCACAAATCTTAAGACAACGTAGGACGGGGCCGTAGAGCAATTTTACGCCACCGTCGACATTACGGAGTCTAAGAGGGCTAACCGCTGGCTTAGGACCGTCGAACAATCCAGTGCGAACCACAGAAATGACAGCACCCATGTCCAGCACACATGGGACAGGCTTGTCATTCAAGTGCAAGTCAGCCACGGGGAAACCGACTATAGGCAAAGGCTCGACTACATCGGGGGAAGCCTCCACTGACGGGGCAGGGCCAGCAGTCAGGGAGGCTACTGCCGGTTTTCCGACCGTCGGGAGTTAGACGCAGGCGGGGGAGTTGACGTCGTAGACGGAGCAAACACCCATGCGCCAGGGGCGGGAGTAGGCGGCCACGCGTAGGGGTGCGCGACGGGTTGCATCGCAACAGGCGTCATCGCGGCCTGATAGGCGGGCGCGGCCTGGTACACAGGCGCGGCCTGAACAGCCTGCACGGCCTGCACCGGCGGCTGCTGGTTCTGCAGCTTGTGCCAGCACTTGGACTGGTAGTGGCCGGGCTTCTGGCAGTACCAACAGACAACCTGCCTGTTGCCCTTGACGTTTCCACCACGACGATAACCACCTTGGCCACCTTGTCCTTGGCCACCTTGTCCTTGGCCACCTTGTCCTTGGCTGGGATGCGAACCCTGGCCCTTGGCGGGCTTGTCGTCAGCGGGGCGGGCATCAGTGCGCGCGGCCTGCGTGCCGGCGGCAGCGCGAGCGGCGACCTGGCCGACGGCCGCCGTGAGCTGCGTGGCGAGCGCGTCAAGGCGTGTCAGCAAGGGGCCGTGCGCCGAGGCCGGGGCCGTGCGCCGAGGCCGAGGACGCAGCGGGCTGCTGGTCCGGGGCGGGCACCACCGCGGTTTCGAGTACTGGCGCGGCTCGGAGCTTTTTCGCCGGGGGCTGGCCGAGACGAGAGCGAGCGAGACGGCAAGCGTCGAGTGCAGCCCCGATGTTGGGGCAGGCGACGCCAGCCATGCCTGCGCGGATCTCGGCGTCGTACAGTCCGCTCAGGAAGTACTGGACGCAGTGCTCATCGACACGATACCCGGGCGTGTCGGGGAAGGCCCGCCGCGTGGCGCGCACCACGCGGGTGCACCAAGCCTCGAGGGTCTCATCCGCACCCTGCTTCAGAGTGTGCAGCGAACGCATCTCGCTCCAAGCATGGATAGGCTTGCTGTAAGCCGACGAAAGCGCCTCATCTAGGGCCCTGAAAGTGCGGTTGGCACCGAGGTCCTCTAGAAGGGTCAAAGGTTCGTCAACTAGAGCTGATGACAATAGCTCAAACTTTTGCTGATCAGTAAGTTGATAATAACGAATCACGTCAGCAAAGGAATGGCGATACACATCGTAGTCAATCTTCCCATTGTACTTGGGCACGGCCTTCCGCAACGTCAAAATGACGTTGGGCTCCACGCCTTCGAACTGCAGAGCAGACGGGGCCGCGAAGGGGCCACTCGCATAAAGTGGGGCCGCGGGACCAAAAGAAAAGCGTGGCAAGGAGCGAGAAGGTCCAGGCAACGGCTGCGAAGTGCTGGGGCCGGCCGCGGAGGGCGGGGGGCCGCTGGCGGCACGAGAAGCGTCGAGAGCGCGTTGCAGATCAACAATGCGCGCCTCGAGGCGTTGCACCTCGGTGGGCGGGGGGACGGGCTCGTCACCCGGGGGCGGCGGTTCGACACCCGACGGAGTGGGGTCCGTCATAGTTGAACGCCGGGTCCGAAACGGACGCAAAACCCACAAACTAAAAGCGCAAGCAAGGATGGGAAATTTACCTCAGAAAAACAAATCCAGGGAAAGGGGGGCCGGGAACAGGAGGGCGTCGCACAGTGGTTTAAAATGCGATTTTCGGGGGAATAAGTTCTAGCAAGCGTCCCGTGCGACCAAATGCTACCAGAATTGAACTGAATCATCTGTAGGCAATAGGCAAAGACCAGTTCAAAGGAAAAAGTGGTCCGACAAAAATTGGATTTATAATGCTAAAGAAATGAGAAAAATAGCAAAATTAGAAGAAAAATGACAGAATTGACAAAAAGTGCAAAACTAAGAAATGCTCAAAATACTTAGTTTTAACTTCTAAGCCGCATTTAACCATTTTGTTACTAAGAAAAACAAAATATTTGAACAGAAAAACAATTGCACTGATGTTTTTTTCATTTTGAATGGTGCACACCAGAAGCGATTATCTCCAAAACTAATCAATTTGGCACGTTTTTGTGGTGTTGGTCCCCTTGCGTTTCGTGTTGCGGACAAGTGCGGAAAAGTTATCATCGGGGCATCTTAATTGGCTGAGCGATAGCGAAGCCTGTTACTCCAGTGGGTCTGAATTTTTTTTCCTGTCTGTCTGTCTGACTGTCTGTCTGTCCGTGTGTGTGTGTGTCTGTGTGTCCGCACTACTCCTCCTGCACGGCTCGGCCGATCTCGGTGAGATTTTGCACACTTTTTAAGTATGTCCTTGGCTCGGCACACGCGAAATCTCACCATCCTAGCTCAACTGGTTTAGTTTTTATAGCCGAAAAACACTTTAAAAACGGCGAAAAAACGAGTTTTCTGTAGGCAGATCGCTTCTGTCGTGATGAAAGGGGGGTCTGGGGGGGGGGGGGGCAGAGCCCCCCAGCCCAGACAAGGGGAAAAGTTACAAGGGTCAAGATCGAGTTATCTGGAGATAAAGCAACTTTCTCGAGCATGAAGGGGGGGTCTGGGGGGCGCACAGTGGTCGAATCGCCCCGAATTTCTGGTCAGAAGGGTATTTTACAAAGTGTGGATTTTGATATGTTTCAACACTTTTCCGTGTAATAAACACCCCACGCATCGATAATCCACGTGGGTTTAGCCTCCAGTCTCATCGAGTTCGTGTACAAAGAATAGCAAACACAGAACTTTAACTGCAGCGTTTCTCATGGATGTATTTTGAAGGAAATTGACCATGGCCCGTACAACTCAAGAGTTAATTTAAGGTGCCTTAACTTTTTCTTCAGTTACTGTAGCTTGTTCTCAATGAAATGCCACAGTGGGCATTGCTTTATAAGCCTTCCATACGTTGGAAAAGTCACGTTTTCAAAACATTTACAAGTTTAACTAAATTTTATAAAAAAACAGGAATCTACTTTAGAACATGATAAAACACGGTCGTCCCTCTGGGTCAGGGACCTTCCCCCAAGTGTCCTCTAAACAATCGCATTGAGTTTTTTGCCGTCCGTTTCCGACTTTCGAATCTATGACCGAAAAACCTCGTCGTTGCAGTAGCTTTTCAGGCAAAATCGCTCAAAAGCGTGGATTTTATTCCATAATTGGCTATGTCCAACAAAATATAAATTACCGTAGCAGCTCTCAAAGGTAAATTAGCACCAAAGAAACTTTTTTCAGGTGTGGAGGGTGGAGGAGGGGGAAGGAGATGGAGTAAGAATAAAAATAACGGCAAAAATACAGGTAAATTTTAAAATAGGCACCTCCCAAACAAGACAGCGCCAAACCCGCCGGAACCTGACGCCGAAGCTTTTGAACATTTGGCACGGTCTGTTGAGACTCGGTGCACTAGTCATGACCCATCCGGATCCATGAAAGCCTGGCAGGAGCTGAAAAACTGTCGAGAGCTGTTAAGACCTGTCGAAGCCGTAATGTGAACGGCATAGGCGGCAGCACTTCGGAAGTCTATCCATGATACGGGCAAGATGTTTTCCATCAGGGACTTATTTACTTTGTGGCGAGTAGCTGAGGGCAAATGTTGAGAAGAAATTCCGCTTTCTCGGACCAGTTATGCCAGAGAAAGAAGTGCACTGAACCCTTTATTCATAATGTTACCCCTTTTTTGGGCGTTTACCGCTCCTAGACATGAAAACTTGAATCGACTATGCCAGATTCGGATTCAGCGACCCAAAAAACGTAAAGGCGGGTATAAAAAGCGCACTAAGTACACATACACAAAACTTTATCCCCCTTTTTGAAAATTGACCGCCCCTGGACGTGAAAATTTGAAACAGCTACATCAGATTCGGAGTCGGACACGCAAACAACGAACATGCAGGTGAAAAATGTGCGCTGAACACTGGTTTTAACAACTTTACCCCCCTTTTGGATGCGTTAACCGCCCCTGGACAAAAAATTTTGAGCTGGCTATATCAAAATCGAAATCAGCGACCCAAAAAACGTATATGGTACAGAAAGAACGGTGCTAAGATCACTTTTGTACTTATGACCAGAAAACTGAGGTGATTCGACCACTGTGGGGCGGGGCCCCCCAGCACGCAACCAGTTAGGAAAATCGACGATGGAGATGGAGAAGCCATTGCCTGCCGAAGGCAGGCTAGCGCCGCAGGCCAAGGTAGGTACGCCAGGCGCGCATTGGAGAAACAGGCAGCGAGACATCGCGAAGCCTGTTACGACAAGACGCGGTCTGGCGTAAACCTACCTTGTATACATGTAAGGGAAGCGCCTCGCACCAATAACTCCGCCCTGTGTGAGTAAAAACTGGGGGTTGAGAACACCTCTCGGAGCAGGCAGGCTTGCTCCGCGAGGTGTCCTCAACCCCCAGTGCCTGTGAGGCGGTCCTCCGGAGTTGATAAGAGCGGTGCTGCCCCCCTCCCCTCCCCCCTGTCCCCTCGCCTGCCGCCCCCGCCTCGCCTGCTGCCCCCTCCTCCTCCGCCTCTCTGCAGCGGCCGTGTCCCCCTCCCCCTCTCCCTCCCACTCCCCCGCGTGGCGCTTCGCGCGCAGTGGTGCGTGTGCGAGGCTACTCGGTATGGCGAAGTGATCGGTCGGAATGTGCTGCGAGGCTAGACTGGTATGGCAAAGTGCGCGCTCTGGCGCTGACGCTGCGCGCTGGTGCTCCCCGCCCACTCCCCTCTGCTGCGTGCGGACACTCTCACAGTGTCACTCGCTCACACAAACACGTCTCAGGCAAAAAGGGAATGGAAAACCGAGTAATGACAGGAATGTTGGCTGGTATTATTGTCATTTATTTATTCACGAGCCATCTCCTCAACAGCTTCCAGGTGCGCACGCATATAGTTGTCTTCCAGCTCCGCGAGCTGGATCTCCCTCATGGCCTCCTCCTCTTCCTGTAGGTGGAGCTCGTAGCTCTCTTGCAGGAGGCGCTGCTGACGGCGCTCCTCCGCCTCCTCAGCCTCCTTCTCCGCCCACCTGTCTTCCTCTGCCGCCTCCCGTATGTGACAGTTGTCGGCTGTATTCAGGCAGGGTTCCGTGCATCCTGCACACGCAACAAATGCTTAAAAAAATCCCAACATTGCAACACGCAAAGCGGGCCAAAACAAACAAACAAACAAGTAGTACTTACCACAATCTAAGAAGCTGCTCCCGATCTGCGCCTCACTGCCTGGCTCTGCCGCCCCCGTGCGTCCTGCACACGCAACAGCCATGTTAAAAAAAAATCCCAACACTCCAACACGCAAAGCGGGCCAAAACAAACAAAGTAGTACTTACCACAATCTACATAGATGCTGCTCATCCTAGCGAACGTTGCACAAGAAACAGCAACAACAACAACTACACACACACGTACACTGGTGGGAACACGCAGGGCCCTCACACGCACAGACACCAACGAACGAACGAACGTGCTCTTGAAGTGTCGCCGCGGCGAAGGCTGAGACAACTGTGGCGTCCGTGTCCGCCCTCGCCGGCCCTCGCCGGGACGCGCCCCGAGGTGCCGCACCCTGCGGACGCACCCTTTTTTTTTATGCGGACTGATTGACCTGCGCGCTGCCCGGATCCTTCGCATGCCTGGCGCCAGGCGCCTGGCGCCACGACGTTGCGTTGCGCATTGTTTGGCCGCACCCCGCGAAAGGTACTCGATGCAATCCGAGGCCCGATCCACGGTCCGGAGGCCTGCGTCCTGCAGTGTCTGTGTTGTCATCGCCAAGTGCACGTCGTCGTCGAGTGTCGTCCCGGGCCACGCCGAGAGCGCGAACGCCAGCGTCAGGCCGTGAGCGCACCGCGCACGCGCGCGCGCACCGTCGTCTGCATCGCGCATCTGTGTCGTTGTGTCCTCGCACGCGCGTGCTCGTGTGTGTGTGTGTGTGTGTGTCTGTGATAGCGCAAGTGAGAAAGTGCGAAAATCGGCTGCTCGTTTAACCATCAGCGTGCGTGCGTCAGGCGGCACGCCGACGCATGCCTGTCCAATATGCTGCGTGTGATTGTATGCATCCACATAAAGGCGTACCGCGTTTTCTACGACTGTGGTGAACAGCTTGTGTATTGCGAATCACATCTGCCGTGGGACATTCCGGCCGACAGCTCGCACAGAGGAAAACCCTGCACCACTATTCTCAAGACCGAGTACCACGAGACTCGCCCCTACCACACCAGGGCGAGCGCTGTCAACAATTTCAACGGCCATCATCGTTGCGACGTGTGCGATGAAGTATGCGGCGAGATTATCTACGACTGCGGTTGTGTCCCTTCGTTCACCCTGAGGCCGGCGTACAGCTTCGAACGGGTGGAGGAGTGAGTGATTGACGTCTGTTGTGACAGCAGTGACAGCAGGTGCATCGCCAGGTAAGTGTCTGTGTGTGTGTGTGTGTGTGTGTGAGAGAGAGAGAGAGAGAGAGAGAGAGAGAGAGAGAGAGAGAGAGGTGTGTGTCTGTATGTCTGCCATTTTGCAGTGTGGTGTAGTGTTGTGCGAGTGCTAATGTGTCTTTGTGTGTGTGTGTGTGATCCGCGGCAGGTGTCGGCTGCTCCGGATCATGGATCCCGCCTCTGATCCCGTTCCTGATCCCGTTCCTGATCCAGCTCCTGATCCAGCTCCAGCTCCAGTTGCAGCTGCAGGTGGCAATGAGGCGGCGTGGGAGCCGTGGTATTCTGCTTGCATTGTGACACGTGGATACGTGTGCCAGTCGCGCCACTCGCAGTTTGAGAAACATTATTTTTGCGAGAGGCACGTGGGATACTGGGACCTAACGGATTACTCGTGCATTAGGCATGAGGGCAGCCACAGAACTGTTGGCTTCATGATTATGGAAGAAGTGACGGAGCAAATGACTCCCCGCCAGTGTGAGTTGTGTGGGTGTGAACTTCAATTCAGTGACTTTAAGTGCAAGTGTGATGGTTCGAAACTGTATCGCAGTTCAGTGCTAGCAGAAGATGACGCCGTGGATGAGCTAGAGGAAGAGGGATGGGAGGAAGAAGAAGAAGAATGGGAAGAAGAATCCGAGGAGGCCCCTCTATCCCCCGCCCCCGCGCCGGCTGAGGAGAGTGACGGTGGTGAGACTGACCCGGAAGGTGTCTTTCAGTAGGCGCCGCATTTAAGCCGTCCGCCCTCGCGCCACCCGTCGGACACTCGCGCGCGCCTCGCGTGCGCCCCTGCGTCCCGCGTGCGAGGGGTGCGGCCGCGTGCCTCCGCTCTGACGCGCCGAGGCACGCCAAGGCGCGCGCCGCTCCGCCACCATCCCCCTCCCTCCCCGTCCCGCTCCGCAGCCCCGCAGCCCTGCCGCGTCCGTCGGTCAGCCGTCCGTCCGTCGATCACCGAGCCGAGTGGCGCCGTGCCACACCCAGCTACGCATTGCTCGCCGTCGCCACCCTCCGGCTGCCGCCGCCCTCGCTCGGTGCCTACCTGCCTGGCAGCCTACCTGCCCGCCGGTCGGCCGGCCGGCCGGTCTGACCGTCCAGGCGGCCCCGCGGCCCCGCGGCTCCGGGCTGTCTGCTGAGCCTGGCTGAGGCTTCCCGCCCGCCCGCCCTGACCCCCGCAGCTCTGCCGTGGCTGTCGGTCTGTCATCCGTCCGTCCGCCCGTCTATCGTGCTGGCGGGCAGGGTAGAAGGCGCTGCCGCCGCCCGGCCTCGCCCCCGCCGTGTCACAGCGTGCTGCCCCCCAGCGACGCCAACCCGCCGGCCGCGCACGGACTCCAGGCGCAGGGAGTGTGGCGCTATCGCCTCGCCGGCGCCTGCCTGCGTGCCTACCCGCTCGCCTGCAGGCCTGCCTACCTGTTCGCCCATCCCCGCGCGCGCGCGCCTCGCCGGCTCCAGGCTGTCTGCTGACCCCCCCTTCCCTCCACCGCCCGCCGTCGCCCGCCCCTGGGTGGAGCGCTACCGCCTCCACCACCACCACCGCCGCCGCCACCACCACGACCACCACGTCCGTTGCGAGGGGCAGTGTAGTGCCTTAGGCCCCGTTCAAACCCTCCCGGAACTCGCCCGCACACAGAGCCCTGTCTCCTCGACCGCCTCGGGTGTGCTCGTGTGTGTGTGTGTGTGTGTGTGTGTGTGTGCACTCGCAAGGCTGCAGGTAAGTCCAGACGCGCGCGTGTGTGTGTGTGTGTGTGTGTGTGTTGTAATAATAATAATTAAGTGCGAAACTGTTGCAGTGTTGTGGTCGTCGGCCCGAGGTGTGCCGCTGGTGGCGTCGCCGCTGTGCAGTCTCCCCGCCCCTCCGCGCCCCTCCGCGCCCCGCTGTATGAAGCTGTACGTGTGAGTGTGTGTGTGTGTGTGTTTACGAATACATAATAATAATAATAATTCTCGTATTAATCCTTGCAGCGTTGTGGTGCCAACACGTCGTGGCTGGGGCGGTCTCTGTCACTCACACTCTCTCTCTCTCACTGTGCGGCCGCCCCGCCCCGCCCCCGCCCCGCCATCTGAGACTGAATTGTGCCCTCTGCGAGTGTGTGTCTGCAAGAGCTGAAGGTGAAAATACTGTAAACCTGTGCATATCATAGTGAATCGTTGTGTCGGCCGAAGGTGAGTGTTCATGTGTGTGTGTGTGTGTGTGTGTGTGTGTGCGTGTGTGTGCATAGTCAATACAACTCTACTAATAGAAATGTTGTTGAGTGTGCGTGTGTCTCGTCTGTTGCCCTAAATAATAGATGGCGGGTTTCCGCTGTGCCGAGTGTCTGCTGCAGTGCGTGTCGCTGGCGGCACTGCAGACCCACCAACTTATCCACGCGGGAAGCGCACACTGTTAAAAAAAAAGTCGAAATTTTCAGACTTTTTAGGATGAAGTCAATTTTGAAACCCAGTGGTCTGAAATTTTAGACCCCCGGACAGTCTGAATTTTTGGACCACCTGTCGTCTGAATTTTCAGACTAGCAAGTACTTTGAATTTTACGACTACCAGGTAGTCTGAATTTTCGGACTAATGGCAGTCTGAATTTTTCACCTCGCGGGTTTGAATTCTAAGCCGCCCAGGTAATATAATTACCACTTGTCAGGATGTATATTATGTTTTGGAGATGCATGTTTTAAATTGCTGAGAAACATGGAATGCATGCACTAAATAGAGCAGTTGTAAAACAGCTCTTGTTGTTAAATGTAGCACCCAAAGTTGCGCAAAACTTTTACTAGATATGATATTTTGCTGAGAGAGCTTCCCAAAAACAAACCTAGTCCTCGAATGTAAGACTCCAGGAGATGCAGCTGTAAACACTGGAAAGCAGCATGTTGGATCCAGATGCACACTTTGTGGAAACTTTTCCGGCACGATGAAAATACTTTGGGGACGAGGATGAAAGAGGAGTGGCAAATTTCCAAAACGCCACCCACTCGCTCATCACCCGTCCCTTTAGTTTGGAAGACGCAATATCAGTATAAGGCTACGCCACTTTCACAGCCTGCTTGCCGCGGATTTCGGATGCTTCAGAGTAGTGACTGCACGCACCCAGAAGCGATTTCGGAGCACGGAAAGGCGAAGGCAAAACGGCACTGTACACACTGTGCTGAGCGCCGATGTAACACATAAAACGTTGCTTGACGACGGAGCGTCACAAGAAAGATGACACGCGACGCGGACTCGTATTCGGATGCGATGTGCACTGGTCTAGAGACAAGCTAAAACTGACGCATTCTGTCCAGAAATCCCGAGTGGCCGAGGGATTAAGGGCCCCCTCCTCTCCCCCCGCCCCGCGCAGGTAGGCTGCGGCCGGCACGCCGGTCCGCGGTGATTTTCCGAACGCCCCGGCTCGACTCGGTGTGCCTTGCTCGGCTGGCCGCCGCCGGAGCGGCTCGGCTCGGGTGACCCGGGCTTCGTTCCAGGCCGGAACCAGGGCAAACATGTCGCATCCTGCAGCTACCAGCGGAGTGCAGGCTGATTTTAAACTCAACACTAGACGGCCGTTCGCTTAGCTGAGCAAAAGTCTATTTACTACTGCTCTAGCAATTCAGGGTCCATAGCACCTAAAACGCAGTCATGCCTTTTATCAGAAAATAAAGCGTCAATTTCAGACTGCGCAGGATGAAAATTCAGACCTTCTGCTACAAATGACTGTTTTAAGACCCCGACGCCGAAAATTTTTACCGCGCCATCCAAATATTCAGACTCTTAAGTCCGAAACTCATTTTTCAGACCACAAGGTGTAAAATTAAGACCAACTGTCTGAAAATTCTGACTCAAGTCTGAATTTCAGATTCAGACCACTAGGTCTGAAAAACTTGGTCTGAATTTTCAGACTTTTTTTAACAGTGCAGGGCCCTCAGGGCGGTCCGCAGGTTCACGTGCGAATAACTTTCGCCGATGCCCTCTGTGTGGGGTTAGCTGCATGTCGCCAGGTTTACTGGATCGGCATATGGCATGTCATGCGACCATGGACACGCTGACCCAGCTAGGGGTGCCGGCTGCTCCGGCTCCTGGCCAGGCCTTGCATTTTGATCCGACTGCAGCAGCAAGAGCCCCACGCGGGGAGCAGGCAGCCCCTGCAGCCCCTGCTGCTGCCCGCATTGTTGCCGGACGCTGCCACTGCCCTCACTGCCCCAAGACGTTCTCGCGCACTAGCAACCTGCAGCGTCACTGTGAAAGGGCTCACGCTGCCAACCGGCCGGAGCGCTTTTCGTGCCCTCGCTGCAATGTGTGGCGGACAAGCTATGAGCTGCTGTGTGATCATTATCGCTCAAAACACGGCCAGGCGCGGGCATGTGATCGTTGTTGTAGCGCCTTTGACTGTCCCCAGGTGTTCCGCTCGCATCGCTGTGTCGCGTTGGAGAATGCAACGTTCCTGTGTGTATACTGCCGCGAAACGTTTACATCGCCAGGGGCGCGCACGAGGCATTTTCAGTCCTGCCGCTGGCGTGCCAATCACGTCGACCTGGTGTCCGGCCGTGCGCCAGCGGTGGCGCCTGCTCCCCCAGTCCTTGATGGTGGCGGCGCGGGTGCTGATAACGGTCACTCCGAAGACGACGACGAAGACGAACATCAACAACAACAACAACAGACTGATAAAGACGCTGGCTGGACGACCATGTTTTCTGTTCACGACAAGGCTCAGGTGCACACACTCCCACTAGCCGACCAGGTTGATATTGATGCCGCACTCATTGCATATAAACAACGGCTAATTGAAAAACTGGCTCAATGTTTGGATGAATCCAGTGGTGGTCTCAAGTGGTGGCTCGTGACAAACATAGAATGTAGACGCGAGATACCCGGAGACGAAGAGGGACAGTTGGTTGTCGAGACTGCCGAGAAGTCTCTTCGAAGCGGTCTACAGCGACTCCTGAAGGTCCCCGAATCCATCCCAGAGCAGATTGAAACGGCCATATTAGAGGTGCTTAACAATGCAGAGCAAATATACCTGGAAGGAAGTAACTGGGTCATTGGAGCAGTACTGTCACTAGACCTAAACACTGCCGACTACCGCCCCGTGGTGGGTAGTCGGGAGGAAAGCGGTGGCAGCTTCATGCCCGTTCCGGACTGGATTGGTAAAAGGCGTAAGTCATTGTTGAATATAGCTAATAAAACAGACAATCGCTGTTTTGAGTACTCTGTACTAGCACACATTCATTATAAAGACATCAGAGCAAACCGCCATAGGCCTGCTCAATATCGGCGCTACCTCGGGGAGTTAAATATGGGTGACTGGGCCCCCGAGGTGTATCGGCCGATGAAAGTCGCTAATATTCCTAAATTCGAGTCAATGAATCCGAACATCTCTATCTGTGTCCTGTCGGCGGTCGTGGAGGACGAGCTAGATGAATATGAAAACATTACGGACGACACTGAACTTGCTGCGGACGCAGCGCACTCCTATCCAGCCGCCGCGTGCGTTGAACCTGGCGATGTACACGATGCTGACCTAGAGGGCAGAAAACGGAACAGACGCATCATTGTCAAGTACTGCACAAAGGAGAAGAAACAACACCACGTGACTCTCCTTCTGCTTGACAATGAGGTGACTGGGCGCAGTCACTACGTTCTCGTTACGGACTTCCACTCGTTCATGAGTTGTGGGCGAAAATGGAACAATCGCATCGAGTTCTGTAGTTACTGCCTTAACCCTATATGGCCGCGCAATGAAGGGAACGGCAAAGTATCCAAGCTTGCCGAACACGAGGCTGTGTGTCGCACGCTGGGGGCGCAAAGAGTTGACTACATGCCTGGAAGTGCATGCTTCGATCAGTCACAGTTCAAAAAGTGCCAGCTAGACTATTTCAACGCATACTATGACTTTGAATGCGCCCTGCCAAAAGTAGAAGGTGAGTATGTGATGAGAGAGAGAGAGAGAGAGAACACACACACGTTTATAAATGTCTGTCTGTCTTATTTATGCACTGCATTATTATATTTCAGAGACGCCAGATGGCACCCCAAGGAAAACACAACGCACCCAGCGCCACGTGCCTGTCGCCTTCTCGATCCTAGTCACCAATGTTCATGGTGATCTTGTTCAGATGGTGACAAATAGTGTTGGGAAGTTGGAAAAAAAACATGGAAAAATACGTTTTTTTCCTATGTTTTTTTCGTTTTTTTCCATGGCTATACTTTTCGTTTTTTTCCAATTTTGAAAATTTTTTAACTTTTGAGTGTTTTAACTAGGTTTTTTCTTTTTGTGATTGGGAAGTATTTAAATGAGAAACATCTTAATTTATCTAATACCCCAATTACCTCTAAAGCCCCTCAAGACTGTATGGTGTGGGAAATTAAATTCTGATAAATACGAATAAGGTTTTCAAGTATTGATGCAACAAATATTTTTTTCTGAAAACACTTTGTTTTTATTACAAACGCATGAGATAAAATAAATTTTTATAATTCAGAGTCACTTATATCGCTCTTGTTATACATAAGATAAAATTAACAATTTTAATCATACAGAGTCACTAATATCACTCTCTTTACTATTATATAGAATAAAATAACCAATTATGATTATTCAGAATCACTAATATCACTCTCAAATTCTGAATCAGGATCAGAATCAGTACAGTATTCATCATCACTATCAGTGGTTTCAAGCACAATATCAGGAGTAAGACTAGCTGTGGGATAAGATTTCATTGTTGAAACCCTGTGAGCCTGGCTCTCTTTCATTTTTTCAAATTTCTTATAAAGTAGCTCTTCATTCAGGTACCACTTTGTAGCAACAAGTTTTCCTACTCTCTTATTCAATAACTTATTTCTTTTCTTTGTATGAATATTTTCATAACCAGCCCAGATACGCTCACAACTGGTAGAGGTGGGGCAACATGTCATAATTCTTACAGCGACGGGATACAAATACTGTTCGCTGCAAAAATATTGCCACCACTTGAGTGAGTCAGTAGTGTGTGACTTGGACCAGAGGGTATTGTTAGCAAAATGACCACTCTTGGAGCGGAAATCAAGCAGATTTGAGAGGACCTTTTCCTCATCACAGTCTAACTGTAAAGCAATGTTTTTGATTACTTCGGTTGCCAACATCACTTCATTGTCAGTTAAGCCTTTGCCACAAAAATTAGGGTCAATCAAATATGCAGCCAAGTGCAAGTCAGTGAGAATAAATTTGATAGCACTGGGAACAATACTTCTTATTCTATCGGTGTCTATAATATTGAAGGGGTTGATGGTATCTAAGTCACCATCTTCATCTACAAAGTTATCCCAACAGTGCCTTATGTTCATCAAAATGGGAACAAGATGAGACAGCTTAGCATCATTAGCTTCAAGAATTTGAACTCCCTCAGCAACAGGCTGAATAAGATCACATAAAACATTAAGATGATTCCAAAATCCATCATTATCTAAAACCCTTGAGCGAATGTCATTAGGAACGTCAATACTTTCTAAAATCACAGTGGACTGGAGGGCTGCCTTATTTTTCCGAAGCGAATCCAGACAAGAAAAAGCCCCAAAGAATCTTGTCGGAGAAGGTAGTATCAGCTCTCTGGTATCGGAGCCATATTTATCCTCTTGCTGCTTTTTGAAGAGCGCATGAACAACCTTGCGCCTCTTGATGTACTTGATCACAGATTTAGCTTGCTGATACAAAGTTTTAGGTGCCCCCTTCTTAAACAAATGTTTGATGATCAAGTCAAGTCCATGAGCCCCACACCCAGCTGCAAAAATTTTGGGATACTTCCTTTGAACTTTCTTCCATGCAGCTCGCATGACTGGGGCATTGTCTGTTATGATTATGAACACTTTAGACGGGCCAACCTCTTCAATTGTATCAATGCACAAGGAAGCAACATAATCACTATCTTCTTTGTTGGCACCTTGCTCAATGGTTTTTAAGAAAACAGGGTACGGAGTAGCAAGGAGAAAGTTTATAAGTCCATCCGATCTGCGATTTGTCCAACCATCACACATTAAGACAACACACACAGCATCATCAATTCTCTTCTTGTTGCTTCTCGTTGCTTCATCATATTCAGCGTCAAGAAGAGGCCCTCCCAATTTGCAGTGGTCTGGAGGCTTGTAAGCGTTGTTCAGGTTAGAAATTGCTTTCAACATATGGGGTCCTTCAAATATGGATAAAGGCGCACCTTTAGCAAACACAGCTCTAGCCATGAGTTTATCTTGATATTTTTTCTGATCACTGGTCATGTAATGAACATACGAAGAAATTTTAGATTTACTGGCAGGAGTGTTTTTCATGGAAGAGTTAGTCGCCTTGGGTTGGGATTGCGATTGAGATTGTGCTGCAGCTGCAGTCTCAACAACTTCTTCGACATCATCCTCTTCCTCTTCTAAATTTGAATGACCTGATAAACAAAATATAAAAGCTAATTAATTTCAATGGAAAACAAAACAACGGTGGATTTTAGTGTTTGATTAGCAACTAAAATAAAATATTTATGATCAAGTTCTAACCTTTCTTAGGAGCAGGAAACTTCTGCTTTATATAGTCTGGGCACTTAGGACATTGACTGATGTGGGTTTTCATGCGACTTGCATTTGGAAAGTTGTATTTGGCATCTGTGCAATACTTGCATATAACAGTTTTTATCTTGTCTTTGTCTGTTTCGTCCATGATATGCTCGAAGTGCTTCCATATTGCACTTTTTTGGGGTGGCATTTTAACAACGTATCAACGTGAATTTGATGCTGAAAAAGACAAAAGAGCAGGAAAATATCAGTAAATGAACATAGGCTCACAGAAACCTAACCTCTTTTGAATGAATTTGACTCCAGAGATTATGAAAACCAAAACCGTACTCTAAATCAAAGCTCTCTGACCGTTCGTAACTAAACTCTTGTAATTTTCGCTATTCATTCATGGTTGTGTCTGTGTCATTTGACTTACCGTTAAAAAAGCCACCGACTTATTTACTCCGCACCTCGCCCGCTGCCACCGCTTGCCGCCTAGCCACACCTGCTCGCTTCTGGGTGCTTCTGGGAGGGAAGGGGACGGAGGGTTGGAGGGAGCAGGAGGGAGATATGGAGCCTAGTATAGACCAATCGGGAGAGACGTGTCATCAAGCGGGAACTTCAAACAAACCCAACGTGAAAATGCCTTCAGGGCCCACGCAAAGTAGATATTGCGTGGACATACATCGTCATATTTACCAAATCCGAGGTTTTAGACACGACAATCTATTATCCAGTAATATTTTTAAACTAAATTACGCTTTTTTTTGAATTTTTCATACTTTTCCATTTTTTCCGGAAAAAAACATGGAAAAGTATGTTTTTTTCCGGCTGATTTAATTTTTCCGGAAAAAAACCAACACTAGTGACAAAGCATGGGACAGAGGAGGATGACGTGGCCGGCATGTTTCTCACTGAGGCATTCCGACTGGAAGCAGAACTGTATGAGAGGCGGCCAAACTACCCCATTCATATGAGTGATGATCAGATCGAACAGCATGAGGCCGCAACAGTGTGCTACCTGTGTCGGAAACCGTTCAGTGAGACTGAGCCCAGACTGGCAAAGTGTGCCGACCACGACCATAATTTACAGTTCCATTCATACATTGGCGCGGCGCACAACAAATGCAACGGGGCGAAAAAGAGAGAGTCCAGACTTACATTTTGGGCACACAATGCACAGCGCTATGACATGCATTGTGTGTTCAAGGCTCTCATCTCCCACCCTATGCTTGTCGGAAAAAGCATCGATGTGTTGCCCACTACTCACGATTCGTACAAGTCCGCCACGATACACATCAACAGAAAACAGCGTCGTTCCATCAAGTTTCTGGACAGTTTTAACTTTGTGAGCGCCTCGTTGGACACTATTTCGACCTCACTTAGTCCACACGATCTGTTTATGCTGTATCAGGTGTACCCCAACAAGAGACTGCGAGATCTGTTGATGCGGAAAGGCGTGTACTGTTACGAACACGTGCAGAGCTACCAACAGCTTGTGGAAGAGACCCAACTACCAGGTATCGATGCTTTTTACTCATCACTGACTGGAGACACTGTGTCCGAAGAGGAGTACGAGAGAGCTAAGGCGGTGTGGAGCGGCCTTGGATGTAAGACACTACTAGACTACACTGTGCACTACCTGAAGACGGACGTGATCCTGCTGGCCTAATTCATGAACCGCTTTCGATCCATGATCTACAAAAAATATGGACTGGAAGTTCACTGGTTTGTGTCCGCGTCCTCCCTCAGCATGTGCTGCATGTACAAATTTACGGGGGCTGTCGTTGAGCGTGTCAGCGACCCGCAAATGCATGCTCTGCTATCTTCAGGGGTGAGAGGCGGCTATGCTGGAGTGCACCAGAGATATTCTGAGGCAAACATTCCTGGAACACCTACATATAAGCCAGAGGAGCCCGAAAAGCACATTCTTCTGTTTGATGTCAATGCGCTTTACAGCCACATGATGCAAAAACCCCTTTCTGTTGGGGATTATAAATGGATGTCTCAACAGGAACTGGACGGCATC
Source organism: Thrips palmi (assembly GCF_012932325.1). NCBI lineage: Eukaryota > Metazoa > Arthropoda > Insecta > Thysanoptera > Thripidae > Thrips > Thrips palmi. Next base: position 329,191 of record NW_023144632.1, on the reverse strand, counting down.
AAATGGGAGGAGCTGAGTGAGGAAGATGAGCACATGTGTATTGTGTCTGTGGACCTCTCCGTTCCCCGCCACCTGCGCTCTCGATTGGATGAATTTCCACCTGCCGTTGAAAAATGTAAAGTTCCGCCGGAGTGGTACAGCAACGTGCAACGGGACATGATACGGGATTGCGGCCTTAAAAAAGCCCAGCTGTCTGAGGAGAAACTGGTTGCCCATCTCCACCCGAAAAAGAACTACCTCGTCCACGCTCTCGTTCTGGCGGCATACATTAAAATGGGAGTGAGGGTGGACGCCATCCACTCGGGCATACGGTTCAGGCAGGCCCCGTACTTACGGCCCTACATCCAGGATCTCATGACGGAGCGTCAAAATGCCCAGTACAAATTTCAACAGGATGTGTGGAAGGTCAGTATCGCATTCAAAGAGGTGCGCGTGCGTGTGTGCGTGCGTGCGTGCATCAGACTTGTAAGCAGAATATGTACTCTGTTTCAGATATTCGCGAACGTGATTTATGGCCAGCTCCTGATGAATCCGCGCCTGCATCGCAAGGTCGACTTGGTGCGGACTGGAGAGGAGTTCCGGAAGCTGGCCGCACAGTCAACGTTTAAAAGTTTCACCATTTTCGCCGATGAACTCGTTGCTGTTGAGCGGGCGCAGTCTGTGGTTCGGATGAATAACCTTCCCACGGCGGGTCTGACTGTGCTTGACACCAGCAAGAAACTGATGATGGAGATATACTCGGAGCTCAAGAACAAACTAGGATCACGCATGAAACTCCTGGTCACGGACACCGACTCTCTAGGCGTGGAAATTGAAACCTCTGACCTCGTGGCGGACCTGCGCTCCCTTATGCCCATCCTGGATACGAGCGGCCTGCCAAAGGATCATCCTCTGTATGACCAGACGTACGCTCGTGTCCAGGGCCGACTTAAGATTGAGTATGGCCACTTTAACATCCTGCGGTTCTGTGGAGTCCGCGCTAAAGTGTACTCCCTTGACGTGGCGGGGGTGAAAGGTGAGCGCTCTGTCGTCATGAAGTGCAAAGGGGTAAACAAGTCTGCCCTCAGGCGGACGGTGACTTTTGACGACTACAAAAACTGTGTGATGAATGGGGCCGCTAAGTATGTGAAGAGCAGCTCCATTCTGACCGACCGCAGACATAACCTCTTTACCGTTGCTCAGACGAAGTCCTGTCTCAGGAACTTTGATGGGAAAAGGTACATCCTAGACTGCGGAATTAAAACGCACTCCTATGGTTATGACCCACTCAGAGAGGGAGAGCAGCAGGAGAAGGAGGACGACGACAACAACCAGGTGTGTGTGTGTGTGTGTGTGTGTGTGTGTGGCGACGAGCCTAAGTGCAGTCTGCGGAGTCGCATGTATCTAACCCTTTCTTATCTCATGGCAGATGTTTTGGGAGGACATGGATGCCGACGTCGCCGCCCAGGTAGATCAGGCGGTCGACCGGGCCGAGGCTGACGAGGTCGAGGCTGCCTCGGCCGTTGCCGCATTCCTTAGGGTGAGCCCAGTGTATACACTGTCGGAAAATGTCAATTCATCTTTATATTAGTCAGTGTTTGCACAGTGTCGTGTCTCGTATTCCCACTTTCCTTACTGTCTACATGTTAGCGATGTTGCTGCGCCTCACTGTATCTCTCTACTTACGCCCACAGGATGATGATGATGACTGGGGAGAAGAGGCCCTGGGGCTTGATCCAGAGATGATCGATGCACTTAAAGTCCTCCTGAACGAACAGTGAGGGTACTTTGTCTGCTGCTGCTGCTGCAGCTGATGGTGCGTCGCAGCCGAGCCGTGCCGTGCCGGCCCGTGCGGGCCGGGCAGGAGCCCCCGTCGCCGCCGCGCCGCCGTGCCGCAGCCGCGCCGCCGTGCGCTGCTCGCGGATTCGCAGCCGCGCGCGTGCGGGCCGCCCGGGCGCTGCTCGCGGATCCGCAGCCGCGCGCGCGCGACCGTCCCGTCCCGTCCGCCCGCGGGTCGCGGATTCACAACCGCCCCGCGCGCGCGCGCGTGCGCGCACCCACCGGCCGGCCGATTGCAGCTCGATGTCTGTGGAGTCAGGCAGCCAGCCGGCTAGCCCAACAGTCCAACAGACACTCACACACACACACACACACACATCCAGCAGGTAGGTAGGTACCATCCCACCCACCCGCCCTTCCTCCGTCGGGTGGAGGGGCGGTGGGCCGATATAACTGCTGGGCCCGAGCAGGGACTAACCACAGTTGCCTTCCGCAGCAGGAACAGCGCACACTGAAGCAAGCAAGCAAGGCCTAGTCACCGTCGCCGCCGTTTTCGTCGTCTTTGCTGTGCCACTAGCACCACCACCACCACCACCATAGCTGTACTCATGTCTGAGCCACGCTCCCCTGCAAGCCCTGGTAAGTGTGTCTGTGTGTGTGTGCGCGCGCGTTACGGCAAACTGGTTAGTAAGTTCATGAGTTCTAACAGCCGGCGTGTTGTCTGTTTTTCAGAGATGGCTGCATCATCTCAGGTGCCTGATGACACTCTCCTCCAGCCGTCTCAGACGGCCATGATGGAGGCCATGGAGGAAAGGCGCGTCTTCGGGCCGAAGCCTGACTTTGCAGACCTCAAGAGGGCAACCAGGCGACTTCTCGCTACAAGGCAAGGACCACCAAAGTGGGTGCTGGAGAAGGCGTACCCGCTTAACCCTTCCCAGTCCAAGAGGATTGTTATCGGCCTCTGTCTCGAGAGGAGGCTGCACATCTGTGTGGCGATTGAGAACGCCTCTGGACTCGGCATCAAGTTGCGTAGTGGGGACCTGGAGCATCTTCTGGACCGCTCGTGGGTGGACACCGTTCTGCAGCATCTGAGCGAGCCCACTGCGTACGGTAAGAGCATGAAAAGCGACGGATTTGAGTTCAAGTGTACGTTGTTGCGTAACTCGGAGCCGGGACTGCGAATCTCGGCTCTTGACGAGGAAAAAGAGTGCTACGTTATTCTAGGGGCTGTTACTTGCAAACGGTTGTTTGAGCTGAAGCATGCCTTGAAGCGCAAGCTGAACATGCTTCAGTCAGTCTCTATGAGACCGATAAGTGGCTTTTGCGTCGTCTAGAGTCTCTGAAGGCGGACGCATACACTGCCGGACAGGATAACCTGACCGAGGAGCAGGCTTTGGATCTTGTGATTAAAAACGTAGAGTTTCATGACAAGGGTTATATTTATCACTCTGATTGGGCCAACATGGAGTGTAACTTTGTTCATGACATGTTGAACTGTCATCCACACCTTGTGGCAAGGATGTTATGTGATTTTACCAAAGAGTAGTTGTATTTGCTACACTGTGACATGACTTGTACTATCATTATCATTTCTTTTTTAAGAAAAATATTCATGACCGTGTATATATGAGGTCATTTGAGTGTGTTTGTGAGTGTTTGTATACTGTCTATATCCACTGAAGCAAGTAAAATAAATAATCCATGATACAGCATTTTTAAATCTGTTGTGTGTATGTCTCAGTTTATTATGTCCTTCATCATCTTGCCCCATGAATATACAGTTGATAATTAAATGGAAATAGAGAGTAATGATAAAATACAACTAGCTCAGTTGAACATCTCTCTCTTTATTAATATTCATGAACATACAAACACACACACACACACACACACACACACGACGCGACTACACTCATTTAGAACTTGAGAGATTTCTTGGACACATTTGGGCCCCAGACGACACATGGAGCAGCTGACACAGTCTTTCAATATGGGGACACACGGACCCGCCTGATTGGTGCTGCTGCACAGGTGGAGGGGGTGGTTGCAGTGCTGGCATCGGCTGCTGCTGTTTATCTTGTCGCTGCTTTTTTCGTTTTGGCTTGATTGACGCTGCTGCTGCTGCTGCTGCTGGCTGCCCAGCAGGAAGACCGCTAACAGTGGGACGCTCCTTTCGCTGCCTCTTCACTCTGATGTCTACGGGTTTGATGGGCCGGGGATGGGCTAAAGGAGGGCAAACACACACACACACGCACAGAGTATAAGTCACACACATACAAACACACACACGCACTGAGTAATGTTACATTCAAATTTGACTCACTCTGTTTACGAGCACGTTTCCTTGACGGCTTGGGTGAACCATCCTCCTCGTTCGGCTGCTGCTGCACCTGTTGTTGTTGTTGCTGCTGCTGCTGCTGCTCCGCTAGCTGTTGCTGTTGCTGCTGTTGTTCCTGGATGTCCTGCTCAGACATACTGGCTAGGTAGGTCTGGAACAGGGCGTGGGTGTCCGTGGTGGTGGCAATAGCCTCCTCGTCCGCGATGAAGCACATGGCGGTCTCGTACGCCTCCTGGCACGGCGTGTTGCTGCTGCTGTCGCCGGCACCGCTGGTGGTACTGACGTGCGCGTCCTGGATCGATGCCATCCTGCCAGATTAAGTTCACGGCGCAGACTGACGTTGTGGCACGCACGTTCTACCTGTTTCTTCCAGTTCCGAAGAGAGGGGGAGAACATGGAGGGGATGGCAAGCTCCCTCATGAACTGGCACTGCACGAGGTCATCGTTATCAGCCAGCCGATCCGAGAACTGCCTCATCCAGGACTCCAGGCTGCATCCTCGTGCTCGGGCCAGCCCATGACTAAGACAGTAAAGGCCACATACATTGCTAATCCAGTTTTGAATCTGTCGATCAGAGTACACTGCACTTGCGCTGTTTCTCCGAACAAAGCCAATGACTTCGGGTGCTAGGGGCCGCCGACCTAGGCTGTTCATGACCTCCGCCTTGAAGTCCTTTGTGAGCCATATGGACACCCAGTGGGTGCCGGGCGGTCGGGTTGACGGTGATTCATTGTAGATAAGATGGCGGGGCCGTCCAGCGACGTTGAGGCCGGCGAGGGCGTCCAGCGGGAAGGTGCCGATGTGGAATCGTCGCAGGGTCGGGTGGGCCTTAGCAGCCGCTGTCAGGTCCAGAGTCGTCGTCGGCGAGCTGTAGTCCTTCATGCTTATTACAGTACGGTCACCTCGCGACTGGCGTTTATTTCTAGGGTGCTGTCAAACTTGGCGTACAGAATGATGCATACTGCTTCATTAAGAGCTGCTGACAACCTTCCTTGCACTGACACGGTCCCGTATTCTTGAATGTTTTGGCTCGGTCCCGTTCCTGAGCGATCGACAGTTAAGTCGACCGCACACGCAAACGCGCCATCGCGTATGTTTCTCACATTATACACATTTCCACTGCCTTCCTCATAGTCCATCCCCAGTTCAGTGTAGAGGCTTCTTAAGAGAGACGTACAGCCATAGGGACTGCTCATGTCCATGACATATCTTCGCTCGTTACCGTTACATATGAATGATATCTCCGTAAAACCACAGTGTTGGAACTCGAAGGGACTCGACGTTTTGGTGCCGTTAAAGTGAGATGCTTTAACGGCAGTGAGCAGAATAGACGTTGGTAACTTGCCAGAGAACGCCACTGGTATGTTCAAGTTCACAGAGCCCGTTGGATGAAGGAAAGTCTTCAACATCGTCGATTTATATCTATATTGAGCACTTTGGTGGCTTAGCATTTGCTCCACACCAAGACTCAGTTCTGGGTTAGCAATATAGTAGGGGATGTGCAGCTCCGCATCATGAAATCGGATTTTGCCCCAGCTTCCCGCGTCGTTTGAATCCATGTAGATTTCAGGAGTATTGAGCGTAAGGCGTACGCGGATTGGCACTTGATCTAGTATGTAAGCACCGTCTTCCAAATAACATACATCAGGGCGAATCTTGCCAATCAGTTCAACCTTTTTAGATTCCCTGAATGCCAGCTGTCGCTCGTCCCACGCTGCCTTTGATGTGGTTGCATTCGCGTCAGGCACATACAACAAAGTTGACAGCATACCCTTTCTAGCATTCTCATCACTCGTCGTGTGTAGATCTAGTAGGGCCTTGTAATGATATAGATGAGGAGACTTTGTAACGGGCTGTTCAGACAGGTACACTTCACACTGACTGAAGAATGAATGCAGGAGATTGTCAATAACACCTATATCATTTTGATCGGCACGAAGAACATTGTCATCAGCCCACACCATTGACACACTTAGTCGCAGGGCTATATTATTTATGTCCATATAGTGCAGCGGCCGCCCGGGACACATGAACTCAATCACATCTGGGACCTCTGGTATAGCCGACAGGGGCTTCACTTTTTGCACCATGCGTCCCGTAATGCATGACTGCACCGGCTTCTTGCGAAACAGATCAAGCTGATTTATCATGCAGGGCTCCAGTTCCGAGCTCATGGCGATGGTGGGGAGAAAATGTCTCGGATGGATGATGCGTTGGGCAGGGGCTGCGGACGGCGCTGGCGGTGTCCACGCTTCTGGATGCTGGTGCGGGCGGGAGCAGCCTTTGCTGGGCGGCGTCTGGAAGCCAACTGACGACGCTTCCCGCGGCGTCCTGAGCCAGATTGACGGGCCCCGTTGAGCGCTGCCTTCGCGATCTGCGTGAGTCCTTCTTTGCCTTGGCGCTTGATGATATTCTTCATAGATTCACCGGGGTTGTTTACAGCTTCCTTCATCATATCGGAGCCGACACTAAAGGCTGCGGCCCCAGCATGCTTTGCAGCACTGCTTGCAAGTGGGCTGAGGTACCTCCACGCACTGCGCAGAAGATTGCCGAACCAACCACGGCCCGCTTGAACACGAAATCGCGAGCTGTAGTAAGGTAACGCCGATCCAGCGCCTTGCTGTTGTTGAGCCACGTAGTAGGCGTAGAAGGGATTAACGTGTTCCATAATGGCGGCTGTGACGAGACCTCCTTCTCACTCCTCGGCTACGATGCGACTGCGGAGCGTTTGATGTGCAGTACGAGCACCAGCGGGTGTTCGCTGGGCGCAAAGTTCAGATACTCGTTGTGCTTGTCCTTCACTTCTATATAAATAGTATCAATCACTCTCTTTTCGATGGGGAAGTAGTACACAGGGTAAAGTACCTGCTGTCTAGTGTCCAGGTTAAGGGGCAGGATGCGAAGGCATTTTCCTTTAAAGTCCGAGCAGAGGGATGGGCGAATAAGGTCACAGTAGATAAATGCACGGGATCCACCCACTACAGCGCGAGGGAGCCGCGCAGGGCGTCCAGCTTCGGTGGGGCTCACCGCAGACGGGGCTGTCGTCTCCGCAGACGACGAGGGCGGTGGCGCACCGCGCTGGAGCACTTCGGACCTCTTCCCCTGAGGGGCGCCGATGCTCTCGTCGTCTTTCTGCTGCGTCTCCGTCTGCGTGCTGCCATGAGGCTCGTCCTCGCCAACAATGGGGTCAGTAGACGTCGCGATGGCGGCATCATGGTGGCGACTCGCAGATGAGGACGCACGTGCTGCTTCGTCGACGTTCCCCGCAGGAGTGCTGGCCCGATGTTTCCTCTTCTTCCCATCAGGGGGCCAAATTACTTCAGCCAATCCGCACTCCCAGTCTGATTCACCTAGATACAGGGGCGTCTGCAGTTGGACTCGAAAGTGAGATAGCTTGTTATTGGCGAACACCTCTCCGGAGGAATCAGAGATGAGTGGCAGGTACAGGCTGTCGGGCAGTCGCTGCACACCGCTAAAGTCCGCGCTGTCCATCCTTTGGGAGAGCTCTTCCTGTTGTCACTTGTTCCTGTTGTTCTCGGGGAGCCACTCACGCACTGTGGGCGGCCAGCCGACAAAGGTCGCCAGTACCTCCCGCCGCTTGGTCTGGGGGTTAATGCGCCTGTCTATAATCTTCTCAATCATGTATCGGCGGTCTGGCCGGTCCTTGGCGGCTATCAGTTCCTCTTCAAAGAATACTCCGGCGACAGGCTCTCCTTTAGAGTTGTTCAGCTCGTAACTGTGCGGACGGGTGCTTCTCCTAGCTTTGACAGTGAATATCTGCGGGCTGAATGTGCCTCGATAGGCTTTGTCGAGGCCGCGTCTCTGCAGCGATGCCCGCACTGTGTCACCCGGTTTGAAGCGGAATGGGCGCTGTGCGGGTATGTGCGGCATGTGTTTTAGATAATTTTTCTCCCATGATGGATAGACATCCTTTTCACTAAACTTATTTGGGGCAATGCCGGTAGAGCTGTGGGGTGTGTCGTTAATGCTTTTCACAATGTCCTGCAAGACAGGCATAAATTCATAGGTGTTTTTGTGGGTCATGTATCTGTGGAGCCTCCGCTGAAGCGTCTGCCCGCTGCGTTCGCAAGGAGAGCACTTCTCTGTGTTGTTAGCAAACAGATGGCGAATGCCATGTTCCTTCATGAGGTTCCGGAAACCTTTAAATCGATATTCACTGCCCCTATCGGAACGCACAGTGCTAGGGGTCTGTTCAAACTCGTTTTCCAATAACTCTTTGAATGCTTCAACGCAGGTTTCACCCATTTTATTTAGCATCGGTTTCACATACAGTTTTCGAGATGTACATTCAACAGCCAGTAACAAATAGCGCACTCCTCCGTTAAAGTTTGCTACGCGTCCAGTCTCTATCAGATCGGTTTCCACGAGGTGCCACAGCCTGTGCATGTTGTAGAATGGTTTGGGGAACTTTTCACGGCGTGGAGCATGCTGTGTATATGCATACTCTTGAGTCAGGTAGTTTTTCACATCCTGCGGGCCTAATATTGTTTTTCTGGAGGATGGCTCGGTCGCAGCACGGCGGAGGAGGTGTTGGCCAGCATATGCAGCGTAGGATTTGCCCGGTTGAGTCCAGAGCCTGTCGAGCACGCGGCGCGCCGTGTGTGCGGGCGCTAGTTCTTTCCGTACCGGAGCCATGAGGAGGACGAGGAGGACGATGGAGTACCGCGTGTTGACTTCTGCAGATTTTTAGATCGGGTCTTGACGGGCGAGTGGCGAGGATCATGCACTATGCGACGCATCGGCATACTCTTTGGAATCTTCGGAGTTGAGCCACTGATTTCCTCATAGACTCTCTCTGCGGTTTTACGAATTTGCGACGTTCTTGCCTTTTTCTTGGTCGCCGAAGGAGGTTTCTTCGGGATTACAGATGCTTTGGGCGATTCCGGCTTTGATTCCGGCTCCTCTGGCGGTTTGATGGGCCCCTCGGAGTGCTTTCTTGGCTCCGGCTCCGACACGACTAACTCCAGAGGAGCTCCGCGCTCCTCGGCGGCCTGCACAAGATGGCGCTGCTGCATCTCCCGGTAGCGGGCGTAGGCTTGTGAGGGCCCGATGCTCGCCGAGTCCTTTGCAGCACTTCGGAGAGCAGTCTGGCGAGCAGCATCCGTTCGGCTCGTCAGCTCCCGATCGCGCCCTAGCAGGCGCTGCAGCTGAGACGGCGAGAGGATAATGCGCTTGCTGAGCGAGTGACTCATCTCGATAGCAGACCAGACACGACTGCGGCGATGAGCGGAAGAAACCAGCCCGAACCCGTCTGGTTGGCGAGTAGGTCGCGACGTTTTTTCCAGGCCAGGCGGTGATTAAAGGCCAGGGTGCGTATGCGTTGCTTATGGCGGCTACACTGCCGGACGCACTCTGGGCTCAGCCGGGCTTTGCTCGGTCCTGCCACAGCATTCAGCACAATCTCGCATATACAGTCAACCTCTTGACGGTTGAGGCTGTTCAGAAGCGATTTCCTCCGCACTTTGTTGGCTTTCAGAAGCACCTGCATGAGTGGAATGTTTTTCCTCACAGAATCGCTCGTATGCTCCATCGTCACGCAACAGTTGCTGTAGGTCCTCGTCAGTACTGTACACACCGAGTGCTTCGTCGGACGGAAACAGTTGGGTGCGGTATCGCAGGGCTGGGTGCACTTGTTGGGTCAGATCACACAGCAGGTATCCAAACGGCTTCTTGCAGGCGTCCAGGTAGCAGTCGTACAGTCCTCGAGCACGGGCGGGCTCCAACTGAAGGGCCAGGCGAAAAAATGCGGCACTGTCACGCGGGTTGTTACACGCTATAATGTACTTTGTGCTTTGCGTCATATCGCGATGGAATCTATTTTTCGGAAACAGGGAATGATTCAGGGATATCACTGTCAGGTTTCTGTGGTGTGAGTGCACTGTATAGAGGAGTTGAGTCTGCAGTCCTTGCTCGTGTTGTAGGTCATCCAGAATAACAATGGTGTTTGGTGCTATTGTTGCACCATCAGGCACACCATAATGAATTTGAAATTCACTTCGCTGAGCTATTTCTCTGGGCGGCTCGCTTCCATTTGGCAGGCACCACATATAATGGTCAAAGGGCGATGAAAACATTTCTTTTTCATGTTCCAGCATCCGCAGCGCTAGTGTCGTCTTTCCTGAAACACAGAGCAAATACAGATGTTGTATTTGTACATACTTTGCCATATTCATAGGCCGCTCATTGGCGCTCACCGCTGCAGCTCGGTCCGACGATAGATATTGTTGCCGGCGTGGTGAAGATGCTGCTCGTACATCTCGAGTGGCTGCCTTGCGCGTGCATAGTAGATGCGTAGAAGGTACGCCAGCACTAGCAGAATAACGCCTAGGATTGGATAGTCTACAAAGAGCGCAGCCGGTATTTCATCGACGACTTCCCGTGAGCTACTGCCAGTCTTGAGGCACGAACAGTCTTCGAGGGGCACGAATGACGTATACTCCCGCCACAGTGATTGAAGCATGTCGGGTTGGAAGGACTCTGATTGGTTATTATGCGATTCACAGAGCGTCAACCACTCAGCAACGCGCTCAGATATGGCGTCTTCAGGCAGAAATATATAATCGCGAACAACTTTGCTCCATACGCTCGAATCTTTGCACGATTTCAGTGAGGCAGTAGCGCTAGTTGTATAGACAACGAGTGCAGCGCACACCAGGAGTAATTTTCCATGCATGATGCGTGCGTGCTCTACAGCGATCAGCGTCCGACTAACCTAACCTGGACAGGTTAGGACCTGTCGATTCAACAGGCGTTTGACTAGAGCAGCAGGAAGCAGCAGGAGGTAGCCCGGTCGCTCGTGCATGCCACTCCGCGCTGGTGCGCGCGCGCGCGCGCGCGCGTGTGAGAGTTTGTGTGTGCGTGTGTGCGGGATGGAGCGGCGGGGAGCGCCAGCGCACAGCGTTAGAGCGCGCACTGTGCCATACCAGTCTAGCCTCGCAGCACATTCCGACCGATCACTTCGCCATACCGAGTAGCCTCGCACACGCACCACTGCGCGCGAAGCACGATGCGGGGGAGTGGGAGGGAGAGGGGGAGGGGGAGACGGCCGATGCAGAGAGGCGGAGGGGGAGGGGGCAGCAGGCGAGGCGGGGGCGGCTGGCGAGGGGACAGGGGGGGGGGGCAGCACCGCTCTTATCAACTCCGGAGGACCGCCTCACAGGCACTGGGGGTTGAGAACACCTCGCGGAGCAAGCCTGCCTGCTCCGAGAGGTGTTCTCAACCCCCAGTTTTTACTCACACACGCCCCATCGGGCCCCATCGATGTCCGAAACCACAAAAGAGTGTTTTTTAATGTGTTGAACGCATTTGTAGCAAAAACCCGCCACCGTGAGCCAAACCGCGAACGAAATGTTGCGCTGTGTGCTGCTTTCCTTTGATTAACAAGGTAGGTTTACGCCAGACCGCGTCTTGTCGTAACAGGCTTCGCGATGTCTCGCTGCCTGTTCCTCCAATCCACGCCTGGCGTACCTACCTTGGCCTGCGGCGCTAGCCTGCCTGCGGCAGGCAATGGCTTGTCCATTGTCGGTTATTTTTTAACTTGGTGAATGCTGGGGTGCTCCGCCCCCCAGACCCCCCTACATTCTAAATAGAGTTGTTTTATCTACAGATAACACGACCTTGACCCTTGTCACTTTTAAACTTGTTAAGGCTGGGGGGCTCCGCCCTCCAGACCCCCCTTTCTCCAAGCCAGAAGTGATCTATCTGCAGAAAGCTCTATTTTTCGCCGTTTTTTAGGTGTTTTTCGGCTATAAAAACTGAACCAGTTGAGCTAGGATGGTGAAATTTCGCGTGTGCCGAGCCAAGGACATACTCAAGAAGTGTGCAAAGTCTCACCGAGATCGGCCGAGCCGTTCAGGAGGAGTAGTGCGGACACACAGACACACAGACAGACACACAGACAGACAGACAGACAGACAGACAAAACTTTTCAACCCCACTGAAGTAACAGGCTTCGCTATCGCTCAGCCAATGATGAAACGAAAAGAAAAACACGCCAACATACCAGTACCATCGCCCTCATTGGAAAAATAAGGGTAGGAAACATCTAAGAAAATTAGGTAAATTTGATCAAAATACAAAAGACTAAAATCAAACCCTTCCCAGTGGCTTCCAGCGTCATATAAAAATCTATAAACGTCATTTTATATTGTATTGGAGTGTTATAGTTCGTTTCCACCCCCCAGAATGCCCCCTGCGACACTTTTGAAAAATCGATTTATTCCCCCTAAAAGAGGATTTTAAACCACTGTGCGTCGGGGACCAGGAACCAGAAAACCGGGGTCAGCAGGGAGCAGGGATCAGGAATCGTGGTAACGCAGGTCCGCGTGGAGGGCCGGGGGCGCTGGGGAACGGAGGGGCCGGGCCGGACCGGGTCGCCTCGTCGCACCAGAAGCCAGGAAAACGCCCGAAAAACTGGAAAGAAATAGCCGTAAAGCAACCGCTCAGTAGACACCAGTACCGACTGCGCCAATTGTGGTGATTGGGAGGTGGTTTCTGGTGTCAAGACTGAGGGAACCAGGAGTAGGCCGAAGACGTGTTAATTCACACAGAGCTCGAGTACAACTGGCACCGAAGCGCCTGCGTTAACAACCGTTGTCAAGGCCCGGTTCGACACTCTGCGCATGCGCGACCGCTGGACTGCCAATAGCGGTGCTGACTGCGCATAGCCACTGGCTCTAACACTACAATACATCGGCAACTTTGGCCCGTCCTGTTCATCAGGGAATGTGCAAATTTCGCCTATGTTTAACCCTAACGGGAATTGAACCTGAGTCTGGGGTCAAAATAAATGTTATTTTCGTCATCAGCGCCCTCAAAAACATCAGAAACAATGCAAAAATTTGAATAAAAAGAGTGTCCAAAATATACTCTACTGGGATTTGAACCCGGGTCCAAACTTCTCCGATTCGCTTGAAACTGGCACCGTTGGTTTTGTTTCGTCGCCCCGATTCCAAAAATACCCCTACATGGCCTCCTAGCTGTATCCGTTGCCGAAATCCCCCGACCCCATGGAGACCATGATGCACCTGCAGCTGCGCCCCCGGGGCTCGGATCGGATTTGCTGCCACCGGGCGGTTCTTGGGGTCACCCAAGGAGGCTGCATACCAAATTTGGTCAAGATCGGACCACGGGAAGTCCTCGGACGGACGGACGCACGCACAGCAGGGATCAAGAACCTATAAAGCCCCAATCCGACTGACTCACTGACTCACTGACTCACTGACTCACTGACTCACTCACTCATAGAAATGTTTGGGGTGAAGGAGTGGTCGTAGAGTCTTGCGGTTTTTTCCATTCGATTTTCCCCCTTTTATGGGAAAAAATTTGGGGAAAAAACCCAAAAATTGAAAATTCCTCACCGTTTCCGAGAAAACCTACTTTATCTAAAAAAAGGGGGAAAAAATTTCTCACCGTTTTTGAGCAAACCTACTCAATCTTCAAAAAAGGGGGCCGACCGACTAAAAATTTTTATTCGCCCTATCGGTAGGTCTGGTCGAGACATTTCCAAAACTGTGCCGCAATCTGGTCCCCGTCACCCGGGAACATCCTAAAAACGATATAATAATATATAAAAAAAGGCCTAAATTCAACAAAATCCACTCAATCTTCAAAAAAGGGGGCCGACCGACTGAAAATTTTTATTCGCCCTATCGGTAGGTCTGGTCGAGGAACTTTCCCAAACTGTGCCGCAATCGGGTCCCCGTCACCAGCAACATCCTCAAAACGGTAAAAAAGGCCTAAATTACACAAAATCCACTTAATCTTCAAAAAAGGGGCCGACCGACTGAAAATTTTTTTTCGCCCATCGGGGTTTGGTCTGGTCGAGACATTTCCGAAATTGTGCCGCAATCGGGTCCCCGTCACCGGCAACATCTTCAAAAAAGATTAAATAGGCCTAAATTCAACAAAAAACCACTCAATCTTCAAAAAAGGGGACCGACCGACTGAAAAATTTTTTCTCGCCCCATCGGTAGGTCTGGTCGAGACATTTCCGAAACTGTGCCGCTATCGGGTCCCCGTCACCGGCAACATCCTCAAAAAAGATTTTAAAAAGGCCTAAATTCAACAAAATCTACCCTATCTTCAAAAAAGGGGGCCGACCGACTAAAAATTTTTTTTGCGCCCCCCTCGGTTTTGGGCTGGTCGAGACATTTCCGAAACTGTGCCGCTATTGGGGCCCCGTCACCGGCAACATCTTCAAAAAAGATTAAATAGGCCTAAATTCAACAAAATCCACTCAATCTTCAAAAAAGGGGGCCGACCGACTAAAAATTTTTTTTCGCTCCATCGGTAGGGCTAGTCGAGACATTTCCGAAACTGTGCCGCAATTGGTCCCCGTCACCGGCAACATCCTCAAAAACGATTAAATAGGCCTAAATTCAACAAAATCTACCCTATCTTCAAAAAAAGGGGGCCCCACCGACTAAAAATTTTTATGCGCCCCATCGGTAGGTCTGGTCGAGACATTTCCGAAACTGTGCCGCTATTGGGGGCCCCGTCACCGGCAACATCTTCAAAAACGATTAAATAGGCCTAAATTCAACAAAATCCACTCAATCTTCAAAAAAGGGGACCGACCGACTAAAAATTTTTATTCGCTCCATCGGTAGGTCTAGTCGAGAAATTTTCCCAAACTGTGCCGCAATTGGGGCCCCGTCACCGGCAACGTACTCAAAATCAATCATCAATTTTCATCAAGAACCTATAAAGCCCCAAAATCCGACTGACTGACTCCCTCACTCATCAATCAAGAACCTATATAGCCCCAATCCGACTGACTGACTCACTCACTCATAGAAATGTTTGGGGTCAAGGAGTGGTCATAAGACCTGCAGGTTTTTCCATTCGATTCCAAATTTATTGGGAAAATTGAGAAAAATCTCAAAAGTTGAAAATTTCTCACTGTTCCTGAGCAAACCTACTCAATCTTCTAAAATGGGGACCGAATGACTAAAAAATTTTATTCGCCCCATCGGTAGGTCTGGTCGAGAATTTCCGAAACTGTGCTGTAATCGGGACCCTGCCACCGGCAATTGGGCAACCATCATCAAGAATCTTTATAGCCCCAATCCGACTGACCGACTGACTCACTCACTCACTTACTCACTCAAAGAAATGTTTGGGGTCAAGGAGTGGTTGTAGAGTCCTAAGGTTTTTTCCTTTCACCTCTATCCCTGTCAAAGCAGTCTTCAATATTTTCCGGACCTTGTATGCACCCATTGACTGCCACAGTAGCTAATGCAATACAAGCTATCTATTTGGGCAGTAAAAGTAGCCTTATTATATGGTCAAAAGTGGTTAAATAGAGCTTTCAAAGAAACAGGACATTTACTTCCTTAGAAAATTTGCCTTTGGTCACCACGGACTTACTAAATACTTCGGCACGCACTCCACACATGCGGGGGTCTGGGGGCGGAGCCCCCAGCGAGCAACGCGACTGACTCACTCACTGACTCACTCATAGAAATGTTTGGGGTCAAGGAGTGGTCGTAGAGACATGCGGTTTTTTCCATTCAATTCCAAATTTTATGGGAAAATCGGGAAAAATCCCAAAAATTGAAAATTCTTTACCGTTTCCGAGCAAATCTACCTTATCTTCAAAAAAGGGGACCAAATTTCCCCACTGTTTCCGAGCAAACCCACTCAATCTTTGAAAAAGGGGACCGACCGACTAAAACTTTTTATTCGCCCCATCGGTAGGTCTGGTCGAGACATTTCCGAAACTGTGCCGCAATCGGGTCCCCGGCACCGGCAACATACACTAAATCAAGCATCAATTATCATCATCAAGAACCTATATAGCCCCTAAATCCGACTGACTGACTCCCTCACTCATGAAGAACCTTTATAGCCGCAATCCGACTGACTGACTCACGCACTCATCCACTGACTCACTCACTCATAGAAATGTTTGGGGTGAAGGAGTTGTAGAGACTTGCGGTTTTTTTCCATTCGATTCCAAATTTCATGGAAAAATTGATTCAAGTCCCAAAAGTTGAAAATTTCCCACCGTTTCCGAGCAAACCTACTCAATCTTCTAAAAAGGGGACCGAATGACTCAAAATTTTTATTCGCCCCATCGGTAGGTCTGGTCGAGAATTTCCGAAAGTGTACCGTAGTCGGGTCCCCGCCACCGGCAATTGGGCAATCATCATCAAGAACCTATACAGCCCCAATCCGACTGACTCACTGACTCACTCACTCATAGAAATGTTCGGGGTCAAGGAGTGGTCGTAGAGACATGCGGTTTTTTCCATTCACCTCTATCCTTGTCAAAGCAGTCTTCAATATTTTCCGGACCTTGTATGCACCCATTGACTGCCACAGTGGCCAGTGCAATACAAGCTATCTATTTGGGCAGTTAAAGTAGCCTTATTATATGGTCAAAAGCGGTTAAATAGACCTTTCAAAGAAGCAGGACATTTACTTCCTTAGAAAATTTGCCTTTGGTCATCACGGACTTACTGAAAATACTTCGGCACGCGCTCCACACATGCGGGGGTCTGGGGGCGGAGCCCCCAGCGAGCAGCGCGAGTCATACTATATGCCCGTCCCTCCGTCATTTTTTTTTACTAAAAATAAACGGGACGGGCCAAAAATAAACGGGACGAGCCAAAAAAGATGATGCTTGTTCTGCGGTAGGTCTCTTTTCTGTTGTAAGTTTTCCTCTGCTTTTTCTTAATGAGCGATTCTCACGTTTCGGGGTAGTTTCGTTTCTTCTGACTCCTGTGCCCAAACGAGCGCAGATATCGACATGGGGTTTGTTTCTGATGTTAGGGAGGGCCATTGCCCACTAAACGCACATTTTTCGAAAAGTTCACGTTCGTTGGTTTGGTCTACGTAGCGTTTGGAATACCCTAAATGTAACTTCCGTGATTGTCCTAAGAGAACATACTCGAACTTTCCGCCCCCAGTGTGGCGGTGTGGTTCGAAAATGCTGCCAAACTGTCGATGGGGATTCGAAGCTTGGCATGTCTCGAGCTAATTTCGACCGAAGACCAATACGCCAGACTTCTTTCAAAGGTACTTATGCTGCAACGAAATATGTCCTCCGTATATTCAATTTCACTACACAAATTTCGAAAAGGCAGCTCTGGACTTCTCCCCAAGCCAAACTTTAAACTTTCCATGACACAAGCCATCAAAGTGGAGTCCCTGGGATATAATTGCATGGGTTGCGGAAATTTAAGATGCTGTACACGGTCTCAAAGCGGGCTAGAGCATTATAAAATGGCGTGTATCAACAATTACCTGTAACTTCCGTGGCACCCTTTACCCAATGTTGCAGCAGCACTGGGTGAAAAAAATTTCCGCTTAAATGTCGGGCTTAGAGTATCATTTGACCCTGGAACGACTTTTAAGCCACAGCAAGCCCGAGTCAGCCGTTAAAGCCGATTTTCACACTTTGTAACTTCCGTGATAACGTAATTTCCGTGATCAAAACACCCACTAAAACGCATGGCAATACCTTATGGCTCATGTTTTTAGGAAGGTAGTACAAGGTCTTCACTATAAATACCATTGCCATAACTCTAGTATCATCCAGGACCCCAATAATCAGAAAAACTTAATTGGATATTTCTCACTTTCGGCAAATCAGAGACGCCAAAACTACCCCGAAACGTGAGAATCGCTCTCCTAGCAACTTTGTACATCATTACCAACACTGCACAGTCAGGGATGATACCCAAACCGAAACGATTCCGGGGCCTTTACGACAACAGTTTGCACTTATGACTTAAACTCAAAAAGTTTCGCATATGGAACCAAGGGAACACCTCTTCCTTGTTGATCAAGGCGTACCGGGCAGATTCCAGACCTAAAGAGCAAGCCATTTGCCAACACCTCATGGATTTGGACCAAACTTGGAATACCTATACCTTAAAAGTCAAAAAAGTTTTTGGTGAACTAATTTTTTTTTCAAAAGTCTTTTTTTTGTCGTTAAATATAAAAAAAACTACTTCTAGACAATTTGATGTCATCACCAAAAGTGCTCAAAATTTCACCAAAGACTTGTCTTCTCTTTTCACTTGCCAAGTGCCCATACGGTTAACTAGACACTTTGGGAGATATTAAAGTTTACGAGTTCAAAATAGACCAACCCAAGGGGAAATAAACTCTGAATTTCGGTGTGCAAATGAATGAATTTCGTAAATTTCTTGAATTTCAGAAAATTTTAGAATGTAATTAATTTTTTTTGAATTTCAGTGAATTTTTACGAATTTTGGCGAATTTTATTGAACTTCTATGAATTACTTTGGATTTTTTGAATGAATTTTTGCGGGGGTGGGCTCAACTCTACCACGCACGATCGGCCGAAAATACATATTTGAAGTAATTTTTATTTTTTTTATTTTTTATTTATTATTATTTGTTTGTAAAGGAAGCTTTTTGTGGTCATTTTACCGTGTTAAAATAATATTAAAAAAAAAAAAAGATAATTTTACTCTGGTGTGTTGAGAGGGTGGGGTAGAGCAGCTGGTGATGTGTTGGGCGACCAGGCCGAGGTTTCGGGTTGGACACGCAAGCCGAGCCCCCTTTGACGAGGCTACCGATTCACGCCGTGTATGAAAAATTCGCTCACTTCTCGTCGTCAGCGCCCCAGGAGCTGTGCGGTGAGTTCCAGACACTGCGTCGCTACCCCGCCAGTGAGAGACTTTCGTTCGTAAAGGGGTATCGCCGGTACCAAGAAACTTAGGAGCTATCACGTGAAGTGATACTATCGCATGTGTTCTCTAGATTTTCTCCTAACAGTGGCCCTTTCTCCCCCAGTTCCTAACGACACATTTTACTCACTGAAACCAAACGACAACCTCGAATGCGGATAGAGGAAAGCACTTATGTTTGTCAACACTGTGCAGACCACCGCCTGGAGGGCGAATAAGGAAGCCTGTTGCTGTTGGCCCGATTCGGACGCGTCACCAGGCGACCACACCTTTCTCGCAGTAGTGCTACTTGCCCCCACTTGCCCCTTGGTTTAAAAGAGAAGGGACAGGTGTCATTTGATAGGTTATCACTCGGGCTTTCATTGTGGTGCAGTGGCGAAGTCATGGGGCTCCCGGCTCCGAGCGCCGCGGGAGGGCATTTTGGACGCAGCCCCGACAGCAGCAGACGAAGACGGCGACGAGCGAGCTATGTGTGAAGCAGAGAAGTCTCTCGTGTTTGTTAATGTTGTACCCCGATACCAGCAGCAGCCGGAAGTGTGTTTTGGGCCGAGTGCGCGTCCAAATATGCATATTTGGTTACTCGTTTTCGCACTCTGGAGCGGCGGTAAGCCGCGCAGTGCTGCGTGTTGGTGAGGTTAACCCTTCCACTGATTCCAATCGTTCCTTTTTTCGTGGCTCTATCTGATCTGCTCCATCAAATCCGCGTCGTTCCTCTTGGTTCTGCATCGTTTCTGCTCTTCGCCGCTGGCCTGGGTAAGCCTAACAGTAGGCACGATTTGCTTTGGAACCGCTGCGGGTTTGGTATGGAAACTCAGGCTCACTTCGGGTTTTGCAGTTAATTCCTTGCTCGTCCAAGAGACGTGCGCCATTCTTTGCATCGAAGCTCGTCAGTTGTAAGCGTCAAGTGAAGTGTCATCATGATCTGCTCTCCTAGTTCCTAGTTTCCAAGTGTCCAACTTGGCATGCAAAGCTTATGCTATATAGCATGGGGCTTGTCTGCATTTGCAACCAGATTGCAGGTCATTGACATGCTGGAAGTAACATATATCTTACTTTGCAGTAATGGATCCAGCTTGGCTTACGAGAACCAGTCCCAGTGCTCTTGGCAGTTTCTTCAAGGGTGGAATGGAAGGGTTGCTGCTGTCGGTTTGCTGTCAAGTCGCCAACACTGAACTTCTTGTTGAGGTGAGTGAGTTTGAACTTGAATTTTGTTGTTCATGAATGCTGTGCTGTGCCAGTCAAGAACCTGTCCTGTCAACTCATCTAACTAATGGCATCAAACTGTAAACATATGGGACTGACAACACGAGGATCTGCTGCCGTTGTTTTGAAATCTTTCGTATATTTAAAATCAATGCTCCCTAGTGTTGGGACCTCTCTTTGTACGTGTTTGTTTTGTTGTGTATGCATTATAATTTTTTGTTTTGTTTTTTTGTCTGCAGGAGTACTCTGCCTCATATGTATGACTGTATGGAAAGGTGGTCCATTTATTCCTTTTCCCCGTCCCGTGTGGAGGTGTCAGGATGACTCAACCAACCTTGGCTGGATTGGCAAAGTGAGTTTTGTCATTCAAAGTGTAGATTCCTCTCTTGTGTGTTTGAACCACAGTGCCCCTTTTTGTGGAAAATTTATTTGGAAAGGGCTTTGCTTAGTTCATTTAAATGAAAAAGTGTCTTCCTTTGTGCTTCAGCTCTGGAAAGAAATCAGCATACAGCTCGGTCATTAACAGCAATTGCCGACCAGTAGCAAAAGTCAGACGCACTCATTGAGGTTGGTCCACATTTATTATTCATACCTCTGGTGTATTCATGTTGGGCAAAGTGTTGAATGGGTTCTTTCTGATATACAGTGTGCTTGGATGTGTATGCATTATAATTTTTTGTTTTGTTTTTTGTCTGCAGGAGTACTCTGCCTACGGTGAAAGGTGAGGCCAGAGGTTCAACGGAGAATCATCGGAAACCTGTGTGTCATATTCATTGGCCATTATTCAAGCGCTTGTGTAGGTAAGTGTTATTTAGAATATACCTAGATCAAACTGTCACTTTTCCAGTAAAACAGGAAGCCAGTGGCATCTCTGATGAGAGCATGAGTGCATTGTTTACACATCATCCTATTCCATCATCCTCTGGTGATTGTCACCCCATTTATGATCTGCTTTTCTCATGCTAGGGTTCCTTTTCTAATTTTGACTTCAGTTGATTCTGAGGGAATATAAAAGGAAATATGGGAGAGGGTTTCTAGCTTTGATATACTATCGGATTGCTTTCTCACCTTCTTGTGTTTGTAACAAAGTCTGTTTTGGTTATTATTGCAGCTCTGAACAAAACCCAACACGGTGAAACTGACTCATCTGCTCCAATGTGCTTCCGATGCCTCTCAACTCTCTTCAGCCGTTTCCCTTTGGAAAAGTCAATGGATTTAGAAGTGTTCCAGACCTGGTGGAAGGTGTTAAAAAAATTACCGTATTAATGAGATGATCTCCCTGTTGTTTCTATTTTTGTATCAAAGGTGCGTCTCATTGTGGGAAAGCATAAGAATTTCATTCATTGAAGCCAGTGCATTGTGAGTGCTATTGGATAGTTGTTAGCATAATATGCAAACAAACAGACCAGGAAGAGTAGGCTATTGTTGTGCTGGAAGTGACACATACATTTTAATTTTGCAGGAATCAAAGTAGCTTGGCTTGGGTGGATCAGCCCAAATGCTCTTGTTATTTTGTTCATGTGGTGGAATCGGGAGGCTGCAACTGTCCGTCTGCTACTCACCGGTCAGTTAAGAATCTGCATTTTGTGTTTGATATTTTTTGCATCTTTGAACAATCTTACTTGCCTGCTCCCATCTGCTTTGATGCCTCTCAACTTTTCTCAGCCCTCCAAGAGTTGCAGAACTACTGCAATGTTAAATTGAAAAGTTTATTAGTTATTCTATCTGGGAATGTCAAAGGGATGGATAAGCCCGAGTCAAAAGTTAGTTGTTGTTGCGAACTGCCTTCGCATAGGTGTTATCTTTAGTTTAGAACTGCTCTCTCTGCTTTCTCTCTGAAAGATGAAACCGTCAATCAAAAGCAGGCATGTCAACGGTGAAAAAACTTTGTACCTTCTAAATTTTAATGTCATTTTTTGGGGTTTTGTTTTTATTAGGAACTGCAAGCCCAGGAAGCAATAGGCTGAGAGACAACTTCTGTTGGTGTCTAGCCACTCACATGTGTTCTAAGCATGGATGGCTTCAGGATGGCTCCATTGTTCCATTTTTTTGTCTGAATTATGTTGAGTCTTTTCTTCTCCTTCTCTCTCCCCCTCTCCCTTTTATTCATTTTTCCCCTTTGTTTTAGAGCAGAGCTATGCTGGGTACTCTCTAAATGATATGATAAACAATCGTAAGATCTCGCAAGAAACATGAACATAAAATATGTTGGTGTTACAATGAATCGTGTTGCATGCTGAGGTATAATGTTTATTCTTCCAATGAGGGGACTGTCAGGAACTGAGGATGAATGCTCTCTTACTCATCGTTGCCATCCTCTTCAATATATGCTGTGAAAATTTTTTTTAGGGCACACCCAGACCAGTTTTGGTTTACATCTTCAAGTCCCTTATGACCTAATTGCTCTGCTCTTATCTTTCCTGTCACTCAAATCCTTCTTGAATCTGTTTCCAGTTCTCTTCACACTTTGCTCCGGTCGACTTCTGACCCTGAAGAAGATAAATCATCAACCAAGATTCGACTCTCAGTCGCAGAGGAACATTCAGAAGGGCTTGAAGGAAAGAAGATTGTCTGAAAATTTTTAATGGGACCATATTGTTTGTATTGACTGTGTGTTTATGCAATAAATCTTAGTGGAATGTTTCTGAGTTGCTCACTCCTTCTCCCTTCTATCTTCATTGTTAGATAGGTAACTTATCATGGTGATGCCCTTACAGTAGTCAATGGCCTGCCATTCGACCTTCTAACGATTCCATTTCTTACACGACTACCATTGCCTCAGATTGACGGAACAGTCAAGTGTGGGTTCATGCGATGCTTAGGTGTATGAAGCCTAGCAGGGTCAGACATGCGTACAAATGCCATACCCACTGGATAGCTTAGAAACAGCCACATGTGGCACAGGGAAGGCAAAAACTTGGCCAAAATCTGGAAAGCTATAGTCATTTATTAACAGCCAAAGTCAAATCATAGTACGAACATACAACATTAAAAATTATGGACCATTATTTCACATAACATCATAACACTAGGGAGAGCTCTAAAGTATAAACAATAATAGCTTAGAAACAGCCACATGTGGCACAGGGAAGGCAAAAACTTGGCCAAAATCTGGAAAGCTATAGTCATTTATTAACAGCCAAAGTCAAATCATAGTACGAACATACAACATTAAAAATTATGGACCATTATTTCACATAACATCATAACACTAGGGAGAGCTCTAAAGTATAAACAATAATAGCTTAGAAACAGCCACATGTGGCACAGGGAAGGCAAAAACTTGGCCAAAATCTGGAAAGCTATAGTCATTTATTAACAGCCAAAGTCAAATCATAGTACGAACATACATCATTAAAAATTATGGACCATTATTTGACATAACATCATATCATTAGGGAGAGCTCTAAAGTATAAACAATAATAGGGTCAAATAGCTTAACATACACCTATACACCTGACTTCACACGAAAAAGAATCTAAGTTTAAATAAAAAATCAGTAAAAATTAGCGAGAAATGAAGAAAGTGGGCTGCCAAAGCATAGCAGATAAGGAACAGATACAGTACTCAAAGGAGCAGACAAATAAAGCTCATCATGACATATTAGGCCCTGTGAAAAACAGTACACTGAAGTTGCCTATCAAATGACAAACCGCAGTTAGGAACAGGACATGGGGTCAAACATGTCAAACATGGGGATTGACAGGACCCTACAGGAACAACAGTCTATCTAATCAGTAAAACTTAGACAGAAACTAATTTTAAGGAAAGAGTGCCTTGGTCTAGAATTAGAACTCACTTCGCCTGGCTGCCGAACAGGCATCACCCACATTCCATCGGGCGAATGAGAGTTTCTTAACAGCTTGCTCCTCGGAACATTGTAGTTGCTCTTGGACACTCAATACCTTTACCTGGAGTTCATCCGGCCTGGGCTTGGAACCTGAATAAGCGCAGAGAGCGAAATAATGTTATATTACTTAAAGAATAGATGACCAACAGACCAACTACTGTCACTTACCTCCTGCAAATACACAGGTCCACATAGTGGCTGTTCGCTCAAATTCTCTAGGGTTTTCCTCCAGCTCGACACTAGCGTCACTGTTTAATGGGCTTGTAGGGTTCGGCAGGGATAGCAGGCCCTGCACCACCTCAGCGAGTTGGGCAAGCCTAGTTCCTGCTCTCCTGAAAGAAAACATAGCAATCACATTTTGTTGCCACAGGCTTCAATTAAAAGGGGTAATTGTACTTACCAGTTAGTCAGGATGTCTACACAAACGTTGCCAGTAGCAGCACCCACGTTGGGGTGCCACACCTGAGTTACAAATTTGGCCTAGAACAAAGAAATGTTTGTTTATACGATAAGCACATAATAACCTCCTGAAGATTCATAATGACTTAGTTTCAAGTGCGTACCTTTGGGCCTCTGAAGGGGAAGGACATCGGCAGCATTATTTTGACATCAAAAGTCCCTGTCTCATAAGGTGACCCCACCGGCCCGGCCACGCTAACGGTGAAATGTTTTAACTCCACCTCGTCGTAGTCCGTAAGGAGGACTCCAGAATCAAGAGATGTCTGATGGGAAGAAACCACAAGCGTGTTGTTGCATATGCCAATAAAGATGCTTGAAAGTTATCCTACAATGGGGATTGCGAACGCGACCAAAATGACTGGAGTCTGTAAAACTGTTTTGGTAGTGATGTTGAAATTGCTTCAAAGATAAAATAAGCAGTACATGGTGCAGTAGTCACGTCACCTTCTCAAGAGACACCTTCAACCCGACTAGGTAGACTATATCTGGGAAAGTGACAGTGACGTCTGCTCCAAATTCTGCTAATTTTGTCTTTTGGGCAATATTGTAACAACATATCCATGACATTTTACCGACGTAAGTAATCTGCGTAGCGTTTGCTTGTCCGTTCGCTAATACCTAACCCCATTGTGGGAACACCTGACTCAGAAACTTTACCAATTTCTGAATACTTACATTCATGAATTCTTGCAGATCTTTCATGATCCTGTTTGTTCTTACGTTAGCCATTAGAATTAATGGATCAATGGACCTGGATTAGAAACGCGTACGGCTCGTACGGCACGAGGCAGTGGCAACGCAATGGAAGACGTCCGGAATCAGGAAACGGAAGTGAAATTATGTGGAAAAGCGGAAGCGGAGACTTCCAGAAATTTTTCATACTGTCAGAATATGATAGATTCTCCTGTCATTCTTGGTTCTTCTTGCCAGGGAATGGCAACAAAAGTGCACGACTTAATTTTGCTCAAAGCAAAGTTGTCGGTCAGCATGAGATTGTTTGAATAATAATAATATTGACGGTTCCTTTATCGTGGCTGAAATATGAAATATAATTTAGGACTATCAGCGGGCAAGGAACTAGAAATTATGACTCAAACTCCTCACTATTGCTATCAAAACTTATCTTGTGTCAGAAAATTCTAAAGCAAGAAAAACAGACCAGTCATAACATCTACAGCAAAAATAACCATATTCTTGTCTGCATGAGAAGAAGCAAGATCACTGTAAACACACTGTGTAATAGCACTTCTTGATCAATTGCCACACTACATGCAAAATGGCTGTTTTAAGATTTAAACTCGAACCGAAGAAGTGGCTTTGAAAGAAATTTCTATTTCCTGAACGAATGCCTTCAATGTCTTTCCCTTTCCTAAAAGGATCTGGAGAACCAATGAAGTTGGTGTAAGTGCATGTTCCGGTAAATAACAATAATTTTCATGTGTGCTGACATGTATGAATGAGCAAATTTTATTAAATCAATGCAATACAATAAATCAAATCTTACACTATGTGACTAATTTTTTGCTGCACCGTCTTCAGTAGATTCCATGCAGTGGTGATGGATACTGGGGATCGAAGTAGAAATGAAATTTGGGTGTCATTCACTAAGGCACTGGGTTGAGAAGGCAATCTTTGTCCCCTCATAACTTGATCAATTTTCTTGTGAGACAACTTAAATAGGCTCTGGTTGATAAATCCTAGAAAGAAGTTCAGGAAATAACTACTGTCAAGGAATTAACTTGTACTAATATGTTTGGGATGTGCAAAAAGACACATACTGATCAGTGAATAGAAGTCTTCAAAGGTTTTCTTGAAAAGCTTCCTTTCCAACTCAACACTGTAAAAAAAAAAAAGCGTTATTGAGGCATTCTATTAAGACAAACCAAAGAACACAAAATATTTTTACCTTCCAAAAGTTGTCCTTTCAACATCGCACATAGTGAAGTGGGGATGTCTTATCCAAACCCTCTCCAAATAGTTGAAAAGGGTCAATGAATCATTGTAAGCATCACTTCTTTCTGCCTCATTTACAATAAGATTAATGCCCATTTGAAGCATATCCTTGGGTACAATTGCAAGAGCACAGCACAGTTGCATAACATTTAGTAGTGATGGACTTTGAAAAGGAATAGCTTGATTGACGAAGGATTGAATGTCCTATAAAAAGCAATAAAATTAAAAAATATGTGGTCTGTTAACAATAAATAACTTGCACATAGGCCAAAATAAATACATTTTTACTTACATTGATATAGTCTTTCAGAGCAGGTTTAACTTCTACTCCAAAGACGTCATGAAAGGCACGAGCAACAACAGGGTTGCCACAAAAAGCTTTTGAGTAGTGCCAAACCCCCACAGATGTTCTCAGCATTGAAAATGCAGATACTAGTGTTTCATAATCTTCTCCATGAACATCTGTCTCCATCAAAATTGAGGCAATTTGTATGACCTGTATTTCAGAGTAAAATAAAAGTAGGAAGTGCGTTAGAAATAATGCGCCAGTTTGGCATTGTAGTAAACTCGTTCATAATGATGAAAGTTACAAACATTTCCTTCCCAATGGGTTCCAATGGTGTACAGCTGTAACGGAAACAGAAGATAATTGGTAAGTCCATAGAGCAAAATTAAACAGTACCATACAGAACTTATTTTAAACCTTTTTCTGATCACCCCTCACAGAAGTACATGTGCAGAGAATGAATATGTCACTAACAATTTTGAGAAATTGCTTGCACTTTTCGCTCATGAAAAGAATAGCTGATCGAGAGGGACCAACCCGGACAGCCCCTCCAAAGCTATTATCAGCAAACTGATTGTCGGCAGTAATACAAGTGTATAATGGATTTTCGAGCACATCACACAGCTCAGATATGTTTCCTAGTTGAGGCCAGGAATTTTCACGAGCTCTGAGGACAGACGGATACAAACTATGGTATGTCATTTCACTTCCGAATGATCCAGGCAAGTTGTTCCTGAAAGCAAACCAACAACAAAGCATGAAAAACCAGATCAGCCTATCCTTTCAAGTTTAATTGTTTCTAAATCATTGAGAGGAACAATAAGCTAAAATTGAGGGCAAAACAAAACCATGACTTGTGTTGAGACCCCATATGATTTACACTTACATCATGTTGTTGTGGTCACGGAAGGCATCATGAACAGTTGCGATATCTAATCGCCGGGCATTATGAATAAGAACTAAACGCTCTGTCATTAAAGCGACCCGACAGGGGTCAGCGTTGTGATTATGCTGGAACGTTTGGTAAAATATGCCATCACTTTTGACGTTTGCCTTTACTGGACAGCCCCGCTTCCATTCTATGCAACGATAATAATCAGTGCAATTTACTGTTTTGTTACGGTAAAAGTAAAATCCATTCACATGATACACGAAAGAGTTCCCTTGCTTCCCTCTAATGGCTTCCATGTTGACATGCACGATGGGCATTAATGGGCACCGGCAAGAAGCAACCAACCCCAACACCATCAGACTGCTAATAAGCGTTATGCGTCTATGCGCAGTTGTCTTCGGTGCGTCCTTGTTTTGTTTTTTTTGCGAAACGAAACGGAACGGAGTCTTGGAGAGACGCTTCGACGAAAGCTAACGCTTCTCTTTCACACGTCGTCGAGTAAAAGTTCTGAAGGTCGCTGTGAAGAAAGGTGTGTTGTTATGTTCACTTTGAACATGTACTTTGTATTGTCCTGTTCTTGAATTTCAACCCTTCTGCAATTCAGATTTGAAAGGATTATCTTTTAAGGTTATCTTCGTTAACAAAGTCCCAGTTATTATAATTGTAGTAACTTCAATCAATTTAAATCCAATTTTATCATTGTTCACAGGATATCAAGCCACAGTTTCTATGCAAATATGGATGATTTTCAAATTATTCAAGAGGCTGGTCAAAGGGAGGATTCATTCTTTTACCATATAAACGATGGACTCCACTACCATTATCACCGTGAAGGACTGTCTACTATTTATTTCAAATGCATACATACATCTTGCAATGGAAAAGGTCTTTTGCGACAGGGTGAGGGATTTTACCACACTCAGGCCCACAACCATCCTCCTAACCACCTTTACACCCAGGTGCTCGATTCAAGAAGGTCGATTGTGAACCTAGCAAGATCACTCACCTATGTATCATTTTCTGATATCCTAGCAACTGAAAGGAGAAGGTATTGTTCTGTTTCTTCTATTTTGCTCCCATGTTTCATTTGCTGCCAATGTCATACTTCAGATCTTGCTGCTTTTGCTTCTGTTACAGGATTCAAAATAGGACAGTTCGATCACAGCTCACTCTGCGAAGGCTTCGCCCTGCAATGCAGAGAGCAAGAGCAGAAGTATTTCCAAATGTTCCTCAGAGCCTTGTAGAACTTACAGAAATACTGCAGGATCCAGCTTGGACCTCACTTACCACCACTCTAGATGAAGAGGACTCCATTTACTTAGGGTCAGCCTGGGCAGAAGATGGGTCACATAGCATTGTTTTTATAAGTCAGAGGTGCCTAGATTATATGAGGAGTGTAGATACCATTTTTGCTGATGGTACATTCTTTGTTCGTCCCTCTGTAGAAGGATGATATCAGGTAAATTTACTGCACAACTGCAGATTGACAGTACAATTACACTTTTTCTCTTACCTCATTTCAACTAAAGAGTTAAATCTGTCATCTTGCTTTTACAGGTTTTCACAATAGTAACTGTTATTGGACATACTGTAAGTTCTTAGTCAAAAATTTATCAATAATTTAAAAATTTGTCAAGCCAAATAATAGTAAAACAATTTTTGGCTGAGCGATAGCGAAGCCTGTTACTCCAGTGGGGTTGAAAAACTTTTTCTGTCTGTCTGTCTGTCTGTCTGTCTGTGTGTGTACACTACTCCTCCTGAACGGCTCGGCCGATCTGGCTGAGATTTTGCAGGCTTATTAGGTATGTTCTTGGCTCGGCACACGCGAAATTTCACGATCGTACCTCAACTGGTTCAGTTTTTATAGCCGAAAAACACCTAAAAAACGGCGAAAAATCGAGTTTTCTGCAGGTAGATCACCTCTGTCTTGAAGAAAGGGGGGTCTGGGGGGCGGAGCCCCCCAGCCTCGACAAGTTAAAAAGTGACAACGGTCAAGATCGTGTTATCTTTAGATGAAGCAACTCTATCTAGAATTAAGGGGGGTCTGGGGGGCGGAGCCCCCCAGCATGCAACACGTAAGAAGTATCCGACAGGACAAGCCAATGCCTGCCGAAGGCAGGCTAGCGCCGCAGGCCAAGGTAGGTACGCCAGGCGCGGATTGGAGGAACTGGCCGCGAGACATCGCGAAGCCTGTTACGACAAGACGCGGTCTGGCGTAAACCTACCTTGTAATGATGCCCTTTCAGGTGATTCCTCTTTGTTGGTGCCTGATGGAAAGCAAGTCACAAAGTGCTTATGTTTCTGTTCTCACTCTTTTGAGAACACACCTTGTTCAATGGGCCTTTACCACTGTTGTGTCAGATTATGAGGATGCTATTATCAATTCATTTAGAGTTGTGTTCAATGTTTATGTCCAAGGATGTCTTTTTCATTCTTGTTCTGTAAGTATGCGTTCTTTGTAACAAGTGTATTGTTTTTCTCACCCTCTGCCACTTATGATCTCTGATGATTTGCTTGTCTGTTTTCAGGCTAAGATTAAATATGCAAAACAAACAATTGGTGTCTACATAATATCTATCTGTCCGGAAGTCAAAAGTGTGATTCGATTTTGTTGCGCATTACCTCTACTTCCACCTCATCTTCTGCAGCGGGGATTAGATGCCATTGGCACTGAAGCCTTAAATTTGGGTGATCCTGTGTTTTACGAAGTTGTGCGCCCTTTCCTTACTTACATACAGCATGAATGGTTGGATCACATAAACAGAGGTCAATGCATTTCTGTATGCTTAAGCGAACATCGCACCAACAATGCTAGGTGAGTTATCTATTCATCCCCAGAAATTTCTTTAAAGCAAATGTAGCTTTGTTATTTACCAATTATCACTTTTGTTGCTGTTTACCAGTGAGTCGAACAATATGCGAATGCAGAGGAAGTTTGGAGTTCACCACCCAAATGCATTCCAGTTCATTCGTAAGAAGTAGATTTACATTCATGTGACACATTGCTGAAGAGTCAGAATTGGAGCTTCCCTCACTGATCCATACTTTGTTTTCCAGGACATGTTTCAGGTTTTGAAGATGATACTGTCGATGACATATGCAGTCTGTCCCAAGGAATAGTCCCCTCCAGGCACAGAACTTCAGCATCCATAAGCAATGATGTACACATAAGAAGAATCACAAATGAATTACTTGCACTGCATAATCCCACCCATGAAGACATCCTGCGCTTTCTGTCTGCAGCGTCCTTTTCTGTTGATGGTATTATCAGTGAAGCACTTAACCCAGGTGCAGGGTATTATGAGTAGTTATGTACAGATGCTGCTGAATTGCAATATGATAGAGTGTTCCTAATTCAGTAATTCAGATTCAGGTTGATTCATAATTTCAATGTTTAAGTTTACAAACAGTAAAAAATACAAGTATTGGTGTAGGTAGCATACTATTATAATGGATTTTATCGAACAGCCCAATCCAACTTTGTTGGCTTTTAGTTTCCACATTTTCGGTACTACTTGTATCTATGATTTTCTAAATTATCTATGTAACTTTCCAACTATCAGAAATCTAAACTTTAGTGTAATTTCATTAAAATAAAATTTCTGTACATACAATGAAGTATATATTCTAATGCTTTCTCTTTTCCTCTTACTGACTGGTCATGCTCCAAGCACTTCAAATATGTTTTGAGAACAAAAATATAAAGGGGAGGACCTACTTAAAATATTTCAGTATTAAAAACCGAGTCCAATGTATTTCATCGTTTAGCTCCTTGCTCCATATTTAGTCAAAAGGATTTTAATGCCAATTTTTGAACCACCTTAGAAAAAGCTTATATGCAAAGTTTTTCTGAGTAAAATGATGGTCTGGTGATTTTTCACTACTGTGGCTCATATACTGATGGACAAAATTGAAGCACCACTTTCTGTTTCCCGAGCCTAATTTGAATGAGCCGGCCGATTTTCGTGTAAGTTTGCTCAGGGTGGTCCAAGGGATTATCCACACGTGCCCCAAACCGCGGAACCGGGGGTTGCAAGGTGTGCCGTCAGAGGGGCTTAAAGTGACGCTGGGCAGAAATTGCCGCACGGTTGGAAAATTCGGGTAGCGTTTAGCGCACTTCCGGTTAGGGTAGGGGGTCCTGCATCTCAGGATGCGTTTAGAGGGACGTCCTCGAAGCATCCCCCCGAAAAAAACCGCCACCGAAGGCTTCATTCTCTTGGAAACCACTAAACATAAGGACCGTCACGTGAGCACCACTGCCGAGGATGGACTCTCCCGGCGTCAGGTACTCCGTTTGGTGTCCCTGAGCACCCTCACGCGAGGGCGCGTCATTTTGATCAACCCTGACTCCTTTACGGGGGTGGGGGTAATAAGGCCTTTCTTGATTTTGGTTCAAAGAGGTGGAAAAAACAGAGGCAAATGTCGAGAAACGATTGACGGGGCACAGCCTACCCCAGACTGACGCCCAAACCCGAGTTGGACACCGCGCACGCAGCAGCACCGTCAAAAACCACCCCCACCCCCTGTAAGCACTTAGTCCCCAACGACGTGGTCCTGGCGTGCGGCACTGATCCAGCACAGCAGGGGGAGGTCTGCAGACATCAAATCCAGTCCATCTCGCAGCGTCGCGACCCTCCGAAACGCCTCCGGGGCCCCAAAATGATAAGGGGTTGAAAGATCAACACCCAAGTTCGGAAGGGTGTACAGGGTGAACCCGTGGGAGGAAAATTTGGATTCAGGGTGACAAAGAAATGCAAGACCTACTACTCAGTGGCTGCAAAGGCCCACCCCTACAACGCGAGCCTTGAGGGCTGAAGACGGGCCAACCTTTCTTCGCCGTCTTGAGCCGATCCGGCCCGCGGGCAACCCATCTGGCATTGTTTCGCATTTATCGTTACAATTCCAACGTGTTTCTTTGCTCAATGATACAGATGAACATCAATGAAGTCTGGATCACAATTTATGTGTAAAACGTCTCAGTGCGCAGCAAAAACAAACGGAATACGGGTCATTCCATGGGGGTTCGACATACTTTTGCAAGTGATCTCTCCGATTCCGATGAAACTTTGCGAGCTTTTTGGCTATGGTCTGAAAGCCCCCAAAACCAATTTTGAGCAAAAAATACCGATTTTTGAAAAAGTTATGGCTTGCGTTAGAAATTTTGAATTTCGATGCAGATCTTTTTTGAAAACGCTGTAGTTTCTTCAAAACTGAAGCTACAGAGCTCATTCTGGGCGCATTAGAAAGGTATTGAATTAAACTTTAAGCCTATTGCAACATTTTGACAAAAATGTTCAAATTTGACATACATTGAACAAAGTCAAAATTTTGAACACAATTTTCTCAAAAGTAGTATTTTTGATTTTTTTTCTTTTTTGATATGTTATAGTCCATACTTTAGTCTAGCAACCCTCAAAATTTGGTTTAAAAAAATTCATAAACAAGGAAGAAAAACGGTTTTTAGTGTTGCGATTCGGCAAATTTTCGCTAGTTGGAGTGGTGAGGAGAGCAGCATGATGCACATTTGAGACCGCAGGTTGTCGATCTCGAACTTCTAGTGTCACTTGGAACAGTTTTTTGGGGTGCTGAACTTAAAAATTAGATCAGTTTTCGTTTTCAAAATTCCCAGGGGCGGATCAAGGGGGGTGACTTTTCAAAAATCAGGATTTTCGGATGTTGCAACGCGATTTCTATGTTTTTTGGGGTGGAGATATCGAATCTTGAACGATGTTGAATGCAAGTTGGCCCTAAAGCTGATCTAACGTATCGTTAGAACATAAAAGTGTGCAAATAGAAGATCAAAATAGCCCCCAAATGTGAACAACTTTGGCCCGTTGCAAAAAGTAAAGCTAGCGTTGTTACTCACACCCCTGTAGACATAAGAATCAACATGCGACATCCAAACATCTTAAATTCCGAAAAGTCGACCCCATTGACGCACCCCGTTATTAAGATTACCAGGGGCGGATCAAGAGGGGTGACTTTTCAAATATCAGAATTTTTGGATGTTGCATATCGTTTCTCATACTTTCCTGATTTTCGAAAAGTCACCCCTCTTGATCCGCCCCTGGTAATCTCAATAAAGGGGTGCGGCAATGGGGGTGACTTTTCCGAATTCGAGATGTTTGGATGTGGCATGTTGATTATGTCTACAGGGGTGTGAGTAACAACGCTAGCTTTACTTTTTGCAACGGGCCAAAGTTGTTCACATTTGGGGGCTATTTTCATCTTCTATTTGCACACTTTTATGTTCTAACGATACGTTAGATCAGCTTTAGGGCCAACTTGCATTCAACATCGTTCAAGATTCGATATCTCCACCCCAACAAACATAGAAATCGCGTTGCAACATCCGAAAATCCTGATTTTTGAAAAGTCACCCCCCTTGATCCGCCCCTGGGAATTTTGAAAACGAAAACTGATCTAATTTTTAAGTTCAGCACCCCAAAAAACTGTTCCAAGTGACACTAGAAGTTCGAGATCGACAACCTGCGGTCTCAAATGTGCATCATGCTGCTCTCCTCACCACTCCAACTAGCGAAAATTTGCCGAATCGCAACACTAAAAACCGTTTTTCTTCCTTGTTTATGAATTTTTTTAAACCAAATTTTGAGGGTTGCTAGACTAAAGTATGGACTATAACATATCAAAAAAGAAAAAAAATCAAAAATACTACTTTTGAGAAAATTGTGTTCAAAATTTTGACTTTGTTCAATGTATGTCAAATTTGAACATTTTTGTCAAAATGTTGCAATAGGCTTAAAGTTTAATTCAATACCTTTCTAATGCGCCCAGAATGAGCTCTGTAGCTTCAGTTTTGAAGAAACTACAGCGTTTTCAAAAAAGGTCTGCATCGAAAATCAAAATTTCTAACGCAAGCCATAACTTTTTCAAAAATCGGTATTTTTTGCTCAAAATTGGTTTTGGGGGCTTTCAGACCATAGCCAACAAGCTCGCAAAGTTTCATCGGAATCGGAGAGATCACTTGCAAAAGTATGTCGAACCCCCATGGAATGACCCATACCCGCGAAAATAGCGAAAAGGTGTCGGATGGGTTGCCTACCTCCAGGCCGCGGGCCGGATCGGCAGGCCTGTGGCACGGGGGAAAAGCCCTCCTGCTGGAACGGCAGTGGGAACCGCGGGGGGAGTTCCAAATCTCCGCGGCGGGGGCGGGGATGTGGGCCTGCTTGAAGTCCGTCGGCTCGCCAGTGAACAGCCAGATGTGCTGCTTCAAAACGCGCACGTTAGTGAACTTGTAGTGGCAGCACTGATGCAGGACGTGCAGGCGCGGCTTGATGCGGGGCACGTCCATGTGCGTTTTTAGGTCACCTGTGCTGCTGAGGCCCGGCCGCAGATGCAGCCAGGCGCGGATCCAGAGATGGGTTCAGAGGGGGCGATGTCACCAAAGTTGCCTAGTACCTACAGGGGCAATGTGCTACGTTTTGCCTACCTTTCAGACGGCTCCGCCGCCTTCGGGAAGGGTGACGTCCCCGTCGCCCCCTCTGAATCCGCGCCTGGATGCGGCACCGGAACGGCCGCTGGGCCGTGCGGTGCGGTGGTGAATCTGCAGCGCGCTCATGCACGCCAGCACCCGGTCGCCGGCACGCACCCCAGCTCGCCGTGAGCGCCGTGCCGTTCGACAACCGGCCCCTCGCGCTGCTGCACGACGCACTGCCGCGACCCGCTCGCGCCCGACGACCGAAGCTCTCACTAGTGCTGCGCCCGGAGGCCTCCCGTGGGCAGCCCCGGACGACAACAGGCCGATTCGCCCGGACGTCGCATTCTCCAGTCCGTTTCCCCGAGGCCACGACG
Source organism: Thrips palmi (assembly GCF_012932325.1). Classification (NCBI taxonomy): domain Eukaryota; kingdom Metazoa; phylum Arthropoda; class Insecta; order Thysanoptera; family Thripidae; genus Thrips; species Thrips palmi. The sequence continues at coordinate 293,952 of NW_023144632.1, read as the reverse complement.
GCGTCCTCCTCGCGCCCAGCGGTGAGCGTGGCGGCCTCTGTGCCCCCGCCCTTGCCCCTGGCCGCGCCCGAGGCCCCGTAGTACTCGTGCAGTCTACGGGCAGCCAGACCGACGTCGCTGCCGTCGCGGCCCTCCCGCCCCACCAACCGGCTTCGAACCGGCCCACGCTGCGCCAGGCCACGTTTCCCACTTACGACGGAAAAACGGACTACACTTTCTACCGGGCGCAGTTCCTGGCTCTGGCCTCCAGCCGTCCTGTGTCCGAGTTGGCCGAGTCTTTGGTAGTGTCCCTCCGCAAGCCAGCAAGTCACGTGCTAAGCACGCTGACTGCGGACCAGCTGACGAACTTCGGGGAGCTGGAGCAACCGGACCAAACCCTCCGAGAGTTTGGAGTGCAAATTGACCTGCTGTGCCGGGATGCATACCGGGACGACCCCGTCGTCGGCCGCTCGCCGAGCGTGCTGGACAAGTTGGTGTTGGACGCGTTGGCCCATATGGCTAGACTTGCGGGTCGCACAGGTCCAATGAAACGGGCGTCGGCCTGAGCGGCCTGAGTGAAGCGTGCTCAAGCGACGCCGGCCTATGCGGCCTGGTGGTTTTCGCTGCGACAGAGGCTGGGCAGAGGTGCCGCTGACGCTACGGAGAAGGCAAGAGGTGAGGCGGGCAGGGCGAATTGCCTACCTCACAGGGGTAAGGTCTGGCAGGTCGAGAGCTATACCGCTCGGCCAGTGTGGCCTGGCTAGACCAAGCCCGACCTGCGCGGCCTGCGCCGGACGGAACGCGGCCGCAGTGACCCGGTCGGTTCTAGCGCTGGTCAACGGGGACAGTAATGCAGTGTCGCGTGATTTTTGACTTTGGAAAAAGAACGTCTCAGAGCGCTGGCCAGCGTGGACGGCCATTCTGCGCGCAGCACACCCAGGGAAACGATTTCTTGATTTAAGTAAAATCTACTTGGTCCAAGAATAATTTGCACTTGTTTGTGCCAAGTGGATAATCTTCTCAATCCAAGTACACTTTTTACTTGGTCGTGTGACACGATAAGTCAAGATCAAATTTTATCGGAACAAGGTGATTTTGTACTTGCTTTAAGATAAATTATCTTGCACCAATGAATATTTATGCTTAAAATCAAGCATTTGCTGTACTTGTCTGGGATATGAGAAATTTATACGGCCACTGACGTTCGAGAAGAAAATTCTTGGTACAGTCAAGTATAAAATTGTCCTTGATTCGAGTCGAAACCACTTGATTCCGACAGCGTTCTGACAACATGATTATGACGTCATCTGGTGTGCAGACACAGCCTGTTTCAGCTCAGTTCTCAACAGTTGTCACGGTAGCTCAGTGGATCCGTGCCTGGAGGCTGGATAGTAAGCCGGGTTTGTCGGGGGTTCGATTCCCGTCAAAGCGTAACCAGTTTTCTCTTGGTTGGTTCTATTGGAACTGAGGGAATGGACCGCCGGTATCAAATACTGGTGGGAAAGGGATCCGAGCGGTGACATCTTTTGGAACAATCTATTTTTGGCACTTAAAATTTTGACCACTTTGCGATGGGATATGAATAGAAAGTTTCAGACTGTAAAAAGAAGCAAATCCGCCGGGAATTGAACCCGCGGCATGAGCCTTACAGTCGGGTACCTGACACGGTTTTCCGGAATCCCGCAGTTGGCGGATGTTCGATCCCCGGTCAAGCTGTCACATTTTTATGCCGGAAAGAGGAGTTTGGAGTAGTGACGCAGGCACACAAGGTCCTCCTGCCCCCCTCCTCCCCAAAAAAAGCTGGAGCCGCAACATGCAGCAAAAAATGAATTGATGATTGGTATTCGAACCCGAAGTTCTCACTTGTATATGGAGCCCTCTAACCGCTACACTGCGAAGGCGCGGTAGGAGCTCGTCGTTAGCAGAGGTGCTTAGGGACTGTGCGGAAAAGTTCGAACCGACCCGCGCCTTGCGCCTAGCAAAACACCCCGGTGGACCTCTCTCCTGCAGCTAAGACGGTGGCGCAGTGGGACGCGCTGATGCATTTGGAATGTATGTTCCCGGGTTCAACTCCCATTCGGAGGGTCCAATTTTACCCGAACGTATTGTTCAGGTGAACGTCGCTGATGATGCACTTCTACTTGGTTCATTTGAACTTAGATCAAGAACATTTGGTTCTTGATTCAACTTCACAACAATCTAAGTATTGTTCTACTCTTGATTCAAGATCTCACTTCCCTGGGTGCAGCCCCAGACGTCCACCTCGACGGCCGCACCCCGCCGGCAGGAAGCCCCGGAAAGAGGCCGAACCACGATGAAATGGCACAGCGACGGGCGCCCGATTTGTTATCGGTGCGAGGGGGTGGGCCACATTGGCCGAGACTGTCCGGAACGCCGAGACCGCCGCGACGAAGATGGCCGCCGAGACGACAACCGCCGCGACAACCGCCGTGACGGCCACCGTGACGATCGTAGGGGAGACCGTCAGAACCGCAAGGGAAACGACCGTCGGTCCCGCCGCTAGGGGCGCGGCGCGGACTTCCCCCGGCGACTGCGTCATCGCCCCCGCTGCACGCCAACCCCTCGTCGCTTGCGCCGCCGTGCGCCGTGCACCCCGGAGACGGTCGCCCCCGTCATCGACGTCCTCATCAACGACACGCCCTGCCGCACGGTGGTCGGTGGTCGACACTGGTGCCGTCATCACGCTCGTTCGGCGCGGCCTTCTCCCCGGCCCGGCCCCGCCGAAGGCCCATCTGCGGATTCACGGCGTTTCCGGAGAAGTGACAGACGCCTTCGGCCCCCGACGAGCGACGTTCCGGTTCGGCCTGGTTCCGGTTGCCTGGGGCGTCTTCGAAGTCGACATGCCGGAGGACTGCCTCCTCGGCGCCGACCTCATGGTCAACATGAAGGCCTACGTCGACATGGGGTACGCGCCGTTCGTCCTGCGACAGCAGTGTCCTGGCAAGCCGCTCCCGGAACCACTGGCTGTGCGGTTCACACCTGCGCTGGAGCTCCCGGCCCTGTATCACTTCGACGCGTACCTCTGCATCCGATCAGCGGCGAGTGCGCTACGCGCGCGCTCCTCCGCTCGGACTGGCTCCTACCGGCTCGCCGTCGCCCCGGTCCGCCCCTGGCTGAGGATGGTCTGCAGGGAAGCGGGTCCTCTGGGTTCGCAAGCTCTGACCGCGGGGTCCCCCCAAGAGCCGTGGACGGCGTGGTAGCACTGACGAGTGCTCCGCCGGCACGGTGCGCATCTGCACGGACTTCCGCATGCTCAACTCCGTCATGCGCGGCACGGCCCTGCCGCTGCCCCGCGCCGACATGCTGCTGGAGGAGCTCGGCGGCCACGAGTGGTACTGCGCTGGTGACTTTGTTTGGGGTTACCACAACCTCAAAATCACCGAGAAGGACCGCCACAAGACGGCCATCATCGTGCTGGAGATGGGGCTCTACGGGTACGTCGTCCTCCCGTTCGGCCTCAAGACGGCTCCGGGAATATTCCAGTCGGTGATGCAGGGCGTCCTCTACGATCCCCTCCCCGACGGCGCCGTCGAGGCCCCCGTACCGGACACCACCACGGCGATGTACCTGGACGACCTCGCCGTGGCCGGCAAGTCGTTCGCCAGCGTCCTCGCCCGCATGCGACATGTTTAGCCGCATCCGCCGGTCCGGGCTGCTGCTGAAGCCCAAGAAGTGCACGCTGTTGGCGCGGTCACTCCGGTACCTGGGCCATGTCGTGTCCGCGGCTGGCGTCGCCGTCGACCCTAACGGTAGGGTGATTAGGGTTTTCGGATTTCTTCCATTTCCGATCGAAAACAGTTGCTTTGAGGCCTCATTAGAACGTGTGCAAAATCTGGTTTCGATAGTTCAAGTATAAAGCGAGGCACAGAGCGCCGATTGATTTGGCTATTTTGAACGACGCGCGCGGCATGGGTTCCGGTAGCGCCGCGCCGCGCGCATGCGCAGAGGTGTTTAGGCGTTGCTGTGGAGTGTTTGTTGTCGATCTCGTCTCATATTTCGGGGCACATTCGTCGTAAAACACTCGACAATTAACGAGAACACCAAAACGAGTCTAAATGTAAGATGAGAACTACACAAAAGAACATAACCCATAACCTACGCAACTGCGCGCATGCGTACAGCGCGCCAACACCGGAAGCCGTGTTGCGCGCGCCGTTCAAAATAGCCAAATATTTAGGCCCCCTGTGCCTCGCTTAGGACTTGAGCTACCGAAACCAAATTTCGCATAGGTTTCAATGAGGTCCTAATGCACCTATTATCGATCGGAAATGGAAAATCAAAAGCATTTTTTTAAAATTTAATCACCCTACCCTAACGGCCAAGATCCACGACTGGCCGACGCCCCGGGACAAGGACGACGTCCACAGCTTTCCTCGGCCTGTGCGGCTACTACCAGACCTACGTGCTGCGGTACACGGAGATCGCGCGGCCGCTGCAGCGACTCCTCCGGCTGAACGAACCCTTCGAGTGGACGCCAGACACGGCCGCCGCCTTCGTCGCCCTCAAGAAGGCCCTCACCTCGCCGCCCATCCTGGCCACTGCCGTCCTCACGGAAAACCGGTTTGTCTTGGACACCGACTGCAGCGCCTTCGCCCTGGGGGCCGTCCTCTCGCAAATCCAGAACGGGGAGGAAAGGGTGATCGCGTACCACAGCAGGGCCTTGACGGCCTTGGAGACTCGGCTGTGCGTGACCATGCGCGAGCTCCTGGCCGTCTAGGACAGCGTGCGGAAGTTCCACTTTGACCTCTGCGGAGCACCGGAGTTTCTCATCCGGAGCGACCACTCGGCACTCCAGTGGCTCAAGAAGTTCCGGAACCTCGACGGCAAGCTTGCGCGCTGGGTTGAGCGGCTGGAGAGCTACAACTACGTGCTGGAGTACCGCAAGGGCACGCAGATGGGCACGCAGATGACTCACGCCGAGCAGCCGGCCCGAACCTGCCGAACACCCGAGCGCGACCCAAGCCGGCGCCATTGTCGCGAAAACCATAAGAAGCGACACCCCGGCGCCCCGGGCCCAGAGCACTGCCGACCGCGACACGAGGAGTACTCGCGCTCATCACCGTTTAACCAATAAACCACCTGCGTTCCCAGTCGCCTTTGCCTTGATCCCTGCCTCGCCCCCTCTAACCCTCACCCACCACCCAGAGACACAACAGTATTCTTCAGAATCCCTTGCAGCTGCTTGCTGCCTGCCCGCCCATAGCTCGACTACGAACTAAACCCTCGTTCCTTGGCGCTCTGTCTCTCTCGCACTTTACAGGACGCCCCACGAGTGCGAGAGAGACAGAGCGACGAAGACTCTCGGAATCAGTCTGCTGCAGCAAGACAAGGACTAGAACGGGGCTCGCCCCTTTCGTTCCGCGGATCAGAAGCAAGCTGTCCTTCCTGGCGGTCGGCGTCGACGCCGAGGTGCTGGACTTCCCCCGCACGGCTTACGCGACATGTGACGGACGGCGCCATGCGAGTGTCGCGTTGTTCTGGCCCAACTGACTGTAAGGCGCTGACGATCTACCGAGGCATGCCGCGCACCTGTCCCACGTGCCTCAGCGGCATGAGCGGAGCGTGGCTGTCCACGGTGCGGTGCTGTCGGGGAGCGGCAAGGCGAAGGGCGAAGGAGGGACGCCTAGGCCGAGCTAGAGAGCCTGGCCGAGCAGGGCCGCAACCGCGGCTGCTGTTTCGCGTGCTGGATGCAGCTGAATGGGCGTCTCGTGGCGAGAGAGAATCTCGTGGTCAAGAGAGAAATACAAGAGACGGTACGTATCCACTTCGGAAAACGCAGACCGGAAGTCCAAAACCAAAGGGGCAAAACAAATGATCATCGCGTGGCAACGCTAGGCTGTAGTGGGGGCTATTTTGTGAGTGGTGGGGGTAGAGTAGGCAGCGGCCAGCTACCTTCACCGTGACCATGATAGCCCCACCACCGCTCAGCAAACATCCAGGCGATACACTTTTGTTTTTCCAGTTTACTGCGGGACTTCCGGTCTGAATCTTCCCAGAAATTAAACGGCACATATTCGCCAGTGTCGGCCATGTAATATTATATCTCGCGAGTGGAGTCTGAAATCTCTGACCACTTGTTGAAATCTAGTGGTCACTTCGCACCACTCGATTCGAACATTCGAACGAGCCCTCGCCCCCACTACCCCTTTCAGCCTTTAGCTCCCTGCTTCCGGTTCCGGCTTGCGCTCCTCTTCCCATTTCGTCGCTAACCGTTGCACGTTGCGTACTGCCTGCCCTGTCTCTGACTCTGACCTATCTGCCTTTGCCGATCCTTGTTTCTTCACCATGGTGGACACCCACAATCAGTTTCGTAAGTCCTCAGAATTGCCTCGCCCTCTTTTAGTCCGGATTGACTGCTACTGCCGGGGAGTTCAATGCTTTCAACGCCTCTTTAGATTCAGCGTCTGGCATGGCCTGTCATGGCGTCATGCAATCGAGTCCAAGCCGAATCCACTGTTTCAGAATCCCCTTTTCCCGAATGCTTCTTGCGCTGTTCAGCGATGCTTAATGAGATTTCTCAGTTTGAATTTCAATCGAATTGTGAAGTTCATAACCTAGCCGCCACATAACAACGGCACCGTCACCGCCTCCTCGCGGCCGGGCAACGTTGCTCAGGGCTAGTAGTTTAGTGTTTGCATCTCCTTTTTTTCTTATTTTCAGAGGAGGACGTGGACGACCCTGAAGCCCAGCCGCCAACTCCACCACCCACCGAGGAAGGAGGGGCTGCAGTCGGCGCTGCCGTTGGTGGTGCGAACCCTGTGAGCCCAAGCGTGGTAAACATCAATCTGTTTGGTAAGTCTTCCTTTTGAATGGAATGGGACTGCGTCTTGATGTTTTTAGCTTCGCAGAACCAGTTAAGCTAGTTTTCGAGGGTTTCCCCATCAATTCTTGTAATGCTGGTCTTCAGAGAGAACCTGAACCATTATATCTGTGTACCTGCACCAGTGGGGTAACTTGCGATCATGTCATGTAAATAAAATACGTCAGCCTTGTTAATTTTTGGGCCAGTAAGCCCATTAAGCAGGCCAACATCTCATTGTTTCATTTCCACCTCAATGTTGTCGAATGAGAGCCTGTACCCATTTAGTTCCAGAGTAGCTTTCATTAGCGCTATGATGAAGGGAAGAGCCAACATGAGTCCTGCACTGATAAATAATGTATAGCACTGGGAACTTTAGATTATTATCACTGGAAACTTAAAATATTTGTACCTGGGATACAATCATCTTGCACTGTGTAATGGTTCCGACAATGTTTATGGCCTCTAGAGAACTGAAACTAAAGTCCAGAGCCTCGAAAGTCAGACTCAGACTCAATTACTTATTTGTGGCAACTCCTTCACGATTAATGAATTCTCCCAGGTCTTAACATTTATTTTTTTGTGTATGTAATCTTGTTAACATTATCCCTTCTGCTCTACAGGAACTTTAAACCGCAACTCTGTAGAATTGTTGCGGGAGGTGATTGGACAACCTCAGCAATTGAACCTGCCCCCCTCTCCAGCACCTGCCTCTCCACGATGTAAGTACAATGTTGCCATCACTGAAAAATGTTCTTTAGAGAAACAGCATCGCATTTATATCAGATCTTATTGCTGTTGGACAATCCAGTAACAGAGGCAACTTTGAGTGCTGCTAAAAATTGTCACTTTTATTAACCTTAATTTAGCTCATGTCCAGGAAAGCTATGTGGAGCTTTGAGGGATGATCTGTTGCAATTATGTGCATACAAATTTTATCACACCTATGTATGCATTTTGACCCCACAAGAACTTCCTGAAGCATTTTAATTTATTTTATGGTTTTCTCTCCTTGCAGTTGGCCCTCGATTCAATCCCTGGGAGGGTCTGGCAGCTCAGCATCTTCGAACTCCATACCAAAGGCCTGCTGCTACCAGGGGGCGTGGACGACCTCCAGGACCAGTGACGGTCCGCAACAGGATGCTGGCTGCTGCGGCAGCGGCCGCTGCGGCAGCGGCCGCTGCGGTGCCAGCACCTGCAGCTGCAGCGCCGCCACCATCTTTCCTAAGACCCGCTACCAACTCCAATGAATGCAATGCGTGCCGCCTGGAAACTGATAGGGTAGTCCATTGCGGCCACGGCTTGTGTACCATGTGTGTAGACTCAGTGAACGGTATATGTCCTGTTCCTAACTGCGGTTTTCCATTTGATAGGCAACTTCAGTATACTGTTTTTCGCAGGGCATAATATGTCATGATCAGCTTTATTTGTCTGCTCCTTTGAGTACTGTATCTGTTCCTTATCTGCTATGCTTTGGCAGCCCACTTTCTTCATTTCTCGCTAATTTTTACTGATTTTTTATTTAAACTTAGATTCTTTTTCGTGTGCAGTCAGGTGTATAGGTGTTTATTAAGCTATTTGACCCTATTATTTTTTATACTTTAGAGCTCATGTCCTGTTCCTAACTGCGTTTTGTCATTTGATAGGCAACTTCAGTATACTGTTTTTCGCAGGGCTTAATATGTCATGATGAGCTTTATTTGTCTGCTCCTTTGGGTACTGTATCTGTTCCTTATCTGCTATGCTTTGGCAGCCCACTTTCTTCATTTCTCGCTAATTTTTACTGATTTTTTATTTAAACTTAGATTCTTTTTTGTGTGAAGTCAGGTGTTTAGGTGTTTATTAAGCTATTTGACCCTATTATTTTTTATACTTTAGAGCTCATGTCCTGTTCCTAACTGCGTTTTGTCATTTGATAGGCAACTTCAGTATACTGTTTTTCGCAGGGCTTAATATGTCATGATCAGCTTTATTTGTCTGCTCCTTTGGGTACTGTATCTGTTCCTTATCTGCTATGCTTTGGCAGCCCACTTTCTTCATTTCTCGCTAATTTCTACTGATTTTTTATGATGAATGACAAATGTTCATGCTATGAACATTACAAACTTAGATTCTTTTTGTGTGAAGTCAGGTGTATAGGTGTATGTTAAGCTATTTGACCCTATTATTGTTTATACTTTAGAGCTCTCCCTAATGTTATGATGTTATGTCAAATAATGGTCCATAATTTTTAATGATGTATGTTCGTACTATGATTTGACTTTGGCTGTTAATAAATGACTATAGCTTTCCAGATTTTGGCCAAGTTTTTGCCTTCCCTGTGCCACATGTGGCTGTTTCTAAGCTATTATTGTTTATACTTTAGAGCTCTCCCTAGTGTTATGATGTTATGTGAAATAATGGTCCATAATTTTTAATGTTGTATGTTCGTACTATGATTTGACTTTGGCTGTTAATAAATGACTATAGCTTTCCAGATTTTGGCCAAGTTTTTGCCTTCCCTGTGCCACATGTGGCTGTTTCTAAGCTATTATGTTTATACTTTAGAGCTCTCCCTAGTGTTATGATGTTATGTGAAATAATGGTCCATAATTTTTAATGTTGTATGTTCGTACTATGATTTGACTTTGGCTGTTAATAAATGACTATAGCTTTCCAGATTTTGGCCAAGTTTTTGCCTTCCCTGTGCCACATGTGGCTGTTTCTAAGCTATCCAGTGGGTATGGCATTTGTACGCATGTCTGACCCTGCTAGGCTTCATACACCTAAGCATCGCATGAACCCACACTTGACTGTTCCGTCAATCTGAGGCAATGGTAGTCGTGTAAGAAATGGAATCGTTAGAAGGTCGAATGGCAGGCCATTGACTACTGTAAGGGCATCACCATGATAAGTTACCTATCTAACAATGAAGATAGAAGGGAGAAGGAGTGAGCAACTCAGAAACATTCCAGTAAGATTTATTGCATAAACACACAGTCAATACAAACAATATGGTCCCATTAAAAATTTTCAGACAATCTTCTTTCCTTCAAGCCCTTCTGAATGTTCCTCTGCGACTGAGAGTCGAATCTTGGTTGATGATTTATCTTCTTCAGGGTCAGAAGTCGACCGGAGCAAAGTGTGAAGAGAACTGGAAACAGATTCAAGAAGGATTTGAGTGACAGGAAAGATAAGAGCAGAGCAATTAGGTCATAAGGGACTTGAAGATGTAAACCAAAACTGGTCTGGGTGTGCCCTAAAAAAAAATTTTTACAGCATATATTGAAGAGGATGGCAACGATGAGTAAGAGAGCATTCATCCTCAGTTCCTGACAGTCCCCTCATTGGAAGAATAAACATTATACCTCAGCATGCAACACGATTCATTGTAACACCAACATATTTTATGTTCATGTTTCTTGCGAGATCTTACGATTGTTTATCATATCATTTAGAGAGTACCCAGCATAGCTCTGCTCTAAAACAAAGGGGAAAAATGAATAAAAGGGAGAGGGGGAGAGAGAAGGAGAAGAAAAGACTCAACATAATTCAGACAAAAAAATGGAACAATGGAGCCATCCTGAAGCCATCCATGCTTAGAACACATGTGAGTGGCTAGACACCAACAGAAGTTGTCTCTCAGCCTATTGCTTCCTGGGCTTGCAGTTCCTAATAAAAACAAAACCCCAAAAAATGACATTAAAATTTAGAAGGTACAAAGTTTTTTCACCGTTGACATGCCTGCTTTTGATTGACGGTTTCATCTTTCAGAGAGAAAGCAGAGAGAGCAGTTCTAAACTAAAGATAACACCTATGCGAAGGCAGTTCGCAACAACAACTAACTTTTGACTCGGGCTTATCCATCCCTTTGACATTCCCAGATAGAATAACTAATAAACTTTTCAATTTAACATTGCAGTAGTTCTGCAACTCTTGGAGGGCTGAGAAAAGTTGAGAGGCATCAAAGCAGATGGGAGCAGGCAAGTAAGATTGTTCAAAGATGCAAAAAATATCAAACACAAAATGCAGATTCTTAACTGACCGGTGAGTAGCAGACGGACAGTTGCAGCCTCCCGATTCCACCACATGAACAAAATAACAAGAGCATTTTGGGGTGATCCACCCAAGCCAAGCTACTTTGATTCCTGCAAAATTAAAATGTATGTGTCACTTCCAGCACAACAATAGCCTACTCTTCCTGGTCTGTTTGTTTGCATATTATGCTAACAACTATCCAATAGCACTCACAATGCACTGGCTTCAATGAATGAAATTCTTATGCTTTCCCACAATGAGACGCACCTTTGATACAAAAATAGAAACAACAGGGAGATCATCTCATTAATACGGTAATTTTTTTAACACCTTCCACCAGGTCTGGAACACTTCTAAATCCATTGACTTTTCCAAAGGGAAACGGCTGAAGAGAGTTGAGAGGCATCGGAAGCACATTGGAGCAGATGAGTCAGTTTCACCGTGTTGGGTTTTGTTCAGAGCTGCAATAATAACCAAAACAGACTTTGTTACAAACACAAGAAGGTGAGAAAGCAATCCGATAGTATATCAAAGCTAGAAACCCTCTCCCATATTTCCTTTTATATTCCCTCAGAATCAACTGAAGTCAAAATTAGAAAAGGAACCCTAGCATGAGAAAAGCAGATCATAAATGGGGTGACAATCACCAGAGGATGATGGAATAGGATGATGTGTAAACAATGCACTCATGCTCTCATCAGAGATGCCACTGGCTTCCTGTTTTACTGGAAAAGTGACAGTTTGATCTAGGTATATTCTAAATAACACTTACCTACACAAGCGCTTGAATAATGGCCAATGAATATGACACACAGGTTTCCGATGATTCTCCGTTGAACCTCTGGCCTCACCTTTCACCGTAGGCAGAGTACTCCTGCAGACAAAAAACAAAAAATTATAATGCATACACATCCAAGCACACTGTATATCAGAAAGAACCCATTCAACACTTTGCCCAACATGAATACACCAGAGGTATGAATAATAAATGTGGACCAACCTCAATGAGTGCGTCTGACTTTTGCTACTGGTCGGCAATTGCTGTTAATGACCGAGCTGTATGCTGATTTCTTTCCAGAGCTGAAGCACAAAGGAAGACACTTTTTCATTTAAATGAACTAAGCAAAGCCCTTTCCAAATAAATTTTCCACACAAAGGGCACTGTGGTTCAAACACACAAGAGAGGAATCTACACTTTGAATGACAAAACTCACTTTGCCAATCCAGCCAAGGTTGGTTGAGTCATCCTGACACCTCCACACGGGACAGGGAAAAGGAATAAATGGACCACCTTTCCATACAGTCATACATATGAGGCAGAGTACTCCTGCAGACAAAAAAACAAAACAAAAAATTATAATGCATACACAACAAAACAAACACGTACAAAGAGAGGTCCCAAAACTAGGGAGCATTGATTTTAAATATACGAAAGATTTCAAAACAACGGCAGCAGATCCTCGTGTTGTCAGTCCCATATGTTTACAGTTTGATGCCATTAGTTAGATGAGTTGACAGGACAGGTTCTTGACTGGCACAGCACAGCATTCATGAACAACAAAATTCAAGTTCAAACTCACTCACCTCAACAAGAAGTTCAGTGTTGGCGACTTGACAGCAAACCGACAGCAGCAACCCTTCCATTCCACCCTTGAAGAAACTGCCAAGAGCACTGGGACTGGTTCTCGTAAGCCAAGCTGGATCCATTACTGCAAAGATAAGATATATGTTACTTCCAGCATGTCAATGACCTGCAATCTGGTTGCAAATGCAGACAAGCCCATGCTATATAGCATAAGCTTTGCATGCCAAATTGGACACTTGGAAACTAGGAACTAGGAGAGCAGATCATGATGACACTTCACTTGACGCTTACAACTGACGAGCTTCGATGCAAAGAATGGCGCACGTCTCTTGGACGAGCAAGGAATTAACTGCAAAACCCGAAGTGAGCCTGAGTTTCCATACCAAACCCGCAGCGGTTCCAAAGCAAATCGTGCCTACTGTTAGGCTTACCCAGGCCAGCGGCGAAGAGCAGAAACGATGCAGAACCAAGAGGAACGACGCGGATTTGATGGAGCAGATCAGATAGAGCCACGAAAAAAGGAACGATTGGAATCAGTGGAAGGGTTAACCTCACCAACACGCAGCACTGCGCGGCTTACCGCCGCTCCAGAGTGCGAAAACGAGTAACCAAATATGCATATTTGGACGCGCACTCGGCCCAAAACACACTTCCGGCTGCTGCTGGTATCGGGGTACAACATTAACAAACACGAGAGACTTCTCTGCTTCACACATAGCTCGCTCGTCGCCGTCTTCGTCTGCTGCTGTCGGGGCTGCGTCCAAAATGCCCTCCCGCGGCGCTCGGAGCCGGGAGCCCCCTGACTTCGCCACTGCACCACAATGAAAGCCCGAGTGATAACCTATCAAATGACACCTGTCCCTTCTTTTTAAACCAAGGGGCAAGTGGGGGCAAGTAGCACTACTGCGAGAAAGGTGTGGTCGCCTGGTGACGCGTCCGAATCGGGGCCCAAAAGCAACAGGCTTCCTTATTCGCCCTCCAGGCGGTGGTCTGCACAGTGTTGACAAACATAAGTGCTTTCCTCTATCCGCATTCGAGGTTGTCGTTTGGTTTCAGTGAGTAAAATGTGTCGTTAGGAACTGGGGGAGAAAGGGCCACTGTTAGGAGAAAATCTAGAGAACACATGCGATAGTATCACTTCACGTGATAGCTCCTAAGTTTCTTGGTACCGGCGATACCCCTTTACGAACGAAAGTCTCTCACTGGCGGGGTAGCGACGCAGTGTCTGGAACTCACCGCACAGCTCCTGGGGCGCTGACGACGAGAAGTGAGCGAATTTTTCATACACGGCGTGAATCGGTAGCCTCGTCAAAGGGGGCTCGGCTTGCGTGTCCAACCCGAAACCTCGGCCTGGTCGCCCAACACATCACCAGCTGCTCTACCCCACCCTCTCAACACACCAGAGTAAAATTATCTTTTTTTTTTTTTAATATTATTTTAACACGGTAAAATGACCACAAAAAGCTTCCTTTACAAACAAATAATAATAAATAAAAAAAAAAAAAAATAAAAATTACTTCAAATATGTATTTTCGGCCGATCGTGCGTGGTAGAGTTGAGCCACCCCCTTTTTGCGGATTGTTCTGAATTTTGATAAATTTCTATGAAATACTTTGAATTTTGTGAATTTTAAAGAATTTTTGAATTTTGGAGAATTTAAAGAATTTTCGTGAATTTCAATAAATTTTTGTGAATTTTATTGAATTTTGGTGAACTTAAATGAAATTTGGTGAAGTTTTTGCAAAATTTCAGTAAAAATTTAATGATTCATTCGCGGAGCGAGTTCGCGAGCGGCAGCGAGCGAACTCACAAGGGAACGTTTTTAGGTCATACACTCCGATTTCGACCGAACTTTGGGAATTCGTTCGTTTTTAGACTAGATTAAGATGGGCCATCAAAGTTGGTGCAACAATACATATCTAGATGGTCAAATGGGGCTTTAAGTTCAGTTTTAACAAAACTTTATTTACCAAAATTTTGCATTTTTTTAGATCTTTCGAACAGTATCATCATATTGGATCCACAGGCAATATATACTCTCCTAAAAATCAGTTTTTAGTGTTTTTGAGCTTTTGCTGAAATGTTTTTAGTTTCGCCCTGGCAACAATTTTCGTCCGATCACAAAGTTATACATACCAAAAATTTGCATTTTTTGAGCCCTTTCTATTTATTTAAGTATATGGGACCTTTGAGCAAACAATAGACCCTTTATTCCAATTTTAAGTGTTTTGCAACTTTGTTTTAGCGTCAAAACAAGTGCCCGGGCTTAACCAAGATGTAGAGCCACATCGCCCAGACTTTGCAGGGATATAAAGGAACATATTCCACACCCATCGCGAGATAGCCGCATCCTGGGCGATCCATGGTTTGGTCCCTGTAGGGCCAAAAGTGCCATTTTTCACTATTGGACCCAAGTTTGGAGCCTCCAAAGAGATGGAAGGTGACGTCACCGGACCCCAGCATTGTGGGATCTCTTTTCTAACATGGTCAACTGCAAAGAAAACCATACGCCGTTTAATTCTGGGATTTTCGACCCACCCTGACCCACACAACGAACGATTGATGCTATTTTGTGTCGCTTGAACCACTCAAAACGGCGCGCAGCTGTTGCATTTACAGTTTCCTTCAAATTATCGGAAAAATTACGTATTTTGCTGTTTGAATGCCACCCTCTACGGCACCCTCGTTGGATGGCCCGGTGCTAGGCTCCCTTATCCCCCCTGCCTCATTTTCACCCACGCTGGTCACCTAAGGGGGCGATGTTGTGCTCAGAATCCCTAAAAAATGTCGAGAAGCGGTGAAAATCTTAACTATTTCGTCAAATTTAGCATGTTGTGAGGCAAAGGCTCGAAATGGGGTGGCTCATATGAGCTCTGGTGGTTGGAAAATTCTTCTTTCTTGTAAGTGAAGGCAATCGAGTCGAGAAACCTTAACCCCGAACTCAAGGGGGAGAACAAAGGGGAAAAGCTAGTTTTTGCCGCTTTATGACCTAAAAAGTCAGCTAGGGTGATGACAGGGGATGGCACGACCGTTACCATGCATTGTGACCATTGATTCTAGACACAATCACCACATAGATGTTAGCGACACCATGCAATATCTGAGAGGTGACGAAAAATTAAGGAAGAAATTCGAAGAGTACTTTGATGATCGCATGAAGCCTGGAGATGAGGCTACATGAGGAAAAACTGGCAGTTGAAGATAAAGGTGAAGAGTAGGGTCAGTCATGCTGAGGCCGTTGTTAGTTATGCGAGTTGTACATATCAGAAAAAGTAGCCCGTCCAGAGTTAGAAAGAATGCCGTCAAGAGAATCGAAATCGGACAAACGCTAGGGGTCCCACATCGGCGTTTTTGCTCAGCTTAGGCAACCCGCCACGCACCGACCCATTTTTTTTTTTTAAATTCTACCTATTTGGCCAGGTAAGAGTTTTCCCCTCGCGCGGATCAAGTCTGGCGGTGTCCGCAATGTCTGCCCTGGTCGGCAAGAAGCCACAACGACACCAGGTGAGTCGCAGGAACCAGGAAAGCAGGTAAAACATGGCGGTTTTGCGATTTTGGGGGAAAATGCACGCGCTTAGCGCACTGCACGTGCGTACATGCGCTGCGGATCGCCACTTCTACTTCTCCCGCGCCATACACACCGCCGCACAGTGGGCCGCGAAGCCGGTTTAGGCGGACATAATTCCATTTTTTCAACTCTCAAATCTTAAAGTTTTTTGCATGACAACTCTTCCCAATACTCCAAAAAACCAGGATTTGACAGAATTTTAACGCAGGGACAGGCTGAGGCAACCATACAGATGGTCAAACACGCACCAAACGATTTGCGCCACTTTGGTACAATAAATATGCATGATTTAAAACGCAAAAAATGCTTATAAATTTTTGTGCAGCAAACTTTTTATTGATACCACGTTAAAGGGCCTTTCTTCACGAACATTTGCATACATTTACTTTTGATTTTGAACGATTTTTGTGGTGTCCAGCTTCACTTTTACTACACTCTTACAAAATTGTTAAAATTAAACCTTTGCAGAGGCGGCACTTTTTTGTTTAACGTTGTTTAACGGCCTCCTTCAGTCCATGCGGAAGCCAACATGCCAAGGAACAAAACCCAAAAGAGTTTAGCTGCACCTACCTGCACCTTTGAATTGTAGGGTCTCCCAAACATTGTATAAAAGGGGGAAAACGGTCCCGCGCAGCGCAACGCTTCCCCGCGTAACGGAGGAGTTGCTGCATAGTTTTCGTTTGTAATGATTAGAGTTGTGCTTGTCAGAATTTTCGTTCAACGTGAGTGCATGTTTTGGTTTTTGCGTCGCTCATTTTATGAAAATGCAGAAATTTTGTCAGACCATGTCTTGGCGTATCAGGTCCCTTTGCATCAGATATTGTCGAATTTCGCACTTGAGGTGCGAAAGGACGGTCCAATGCATCAAAAATTGCCAAAAACGGATTCTCAACCCCTCACAACCCCCGACTACCCAGTTAAACGTAAAAATAGCCATTAGTATGGCCTGAGAGAATTATGTCCGCCTAAACCGGCTTCGTGGCCCACTGTGCGCCGCACCCTTCCAGCGCGACGCAAGCCAGCCCCCTGACCCAGACCGACCCCCTAAAACACATTATGGACTCGTTTTAAGACTGATTTAGAGACATTTTGCAGCTCTTAGCTGATCCCGCACTTGTTCAGTGCGAGGTGGCCCCAGAACTCACCACTAGGGTGGAGCAATGGGTCTAAAATCGAAAAACATTTTACAGAAATGGGTCGTTCCGGATACTGTAAGACTTGTGCCACAACAGTTTTGGCCGAGGCCACCCAATTCTTGCCCATCAGGGACCTCAAAAATGGATCTAAACGTGCAAAATGACACTGTAACGACGACCATAACATTGGAACCAGGTCCAATTTTTACATGCTCTATCTCGCTTTTGGTGCGGAATATCTCGCAACCTCTTGTACAGTAGGCAACCCAACCGATTTTGACGCCCGAGACATTTTTTGAATAGTTTTGATCAGGAGCGTCGAATGGTGCCCCAAGCAATCCGATAGGACGACTCAAACACCTTCGAAACGCAGAAACATCTTGGATTTAGGGGCTTAAAACGGGATTGTACGCCCCTGGAAAATAGGCAATGCGTTGGATCGTCATGTTATGTATATCGCCCAATAGAACGCACTTTGCAGGAAAGATCGCCGTTTCGCAATCGAAAATCGGACAAAGACTTTCGAAACAGCATCGATTTTAGTAAACCAGTCCATTTTCATTTTTCTTTTAAGTTCAGGTGCGTTGATGGACCCCTGAAAATGGTCCAAATCTAATCATATTTGTACCAAAATTCATGATTTTACACCTATTTTGAGAATCTGGACGGCGCTCCTCATTTTTTGAAACCTTTAAAAAAAGTGGGCCACCCTAACCAGGAAGTACAGGGTGAGTTTTTTCAATGTGTCAATAATTTGTAGGTAGCTTGGGCACCCCAAGATGATCTTTTTTCACCAGTGAACCAGTGGGTGCAAACGTCCAGGTACGGAAATAATTGATATTTAGAAATGGGCATTCACACCTGCCAGATATGCACCTGCTGTCAATGAGGGTCACAAGACCTCACGAGAGGATGTCGTGGGTCTAGCGGGGATGTTTTGAAGGTCGCAGGGGTGCGGCGGACCTTTCAATTGTAATTTCAGAGGGGTTGCCGAGGTTCTCAAGTGGCTGTCGTGGTGGCCTGCGTAACAGTGAATCTCGCGGCTGTCTTCACGAGGGTGGCAGGACTCAATGGTTTTCCTGTGAAGCCAGTGGCCCTCCCCCGGGTACTGCGAGTCCCATGACACCCACTCGTGAGGTCCCGCCACCCTCAGTGGCGGCGGAAGCCTACCTCGAGGGCGCCAAGGAAAATTACAAAACACTTATTATCTCAGTAACTAGACGTTTGCGCCCACTAGTTCAGTGGTGAAAAATGATCCGCTAGGGGTGCCTAAGCTTCCTACAAAGTATTGACACATCGAAAAAACTCATCCTGTATAATTCACTGAAACTCATTATTTTTCTAAAAACTTTGAGCACGTTGCGCGACCCCTATAAGTGCTCCAAAAGAAAATCAAAAGAATGCGGAAAATTTATTCTTTGGGCCGTAATTTATATTAATTAAGGTGGGAGTTTTGCTACGGGCAATAAGCCTCATGCACCCTGAATTTCAAGCACTTTCCACCGGTGCAAAGCGTTTTGAAAATCACAGTCTTGTTTTAATAATCTCGAAGAAGTGCGCAACCTCTGCACTGACGGTGCGACCATCGCTTCACGCTCTCCCTAGGCCGTTGCCACCCGCTGGTGATGAAGATGCAATCTGATCGAAAAGCCCGACTCAAATATGAACTCAGCACTAAAAACCAAACTTTTTGGTCCTACTGGCAAGCCGAAATCGAAAGTCGGCTGAATATAACGCCCCCTAGTAGTGATCAGCCGTCGCAGTCAACGGTCTGTGTTTGCATTTATCTCTGCATTAGTTCTGTATTATTGTATTTTTGGTTTTAATTTTCGTACTTACGTGTGTATTTACTGTTGAATAAATTTTGGTACATTCTTAAAATACTTGTGTTTGTTTTGAATAAAAAGTTAACCTTCTCTTTTAAAAAATTACACTTCTGTACTATTTGAGTCGTTGCAAGGTGCAGAAATTAAGGTCTTTGATTTTCATGTCTTTTAATGAAGAAGACGACTTCCAAGACCGGTAAATAAGTAATTTCGTTCCTCCAGATGGCGCCTTATTAACTAGGGTGGGTCGAAAATCTCTTAATTAAACGGCGCACAGAGGGCAAGGAAGCCGGTTTAGGTGCATACAATTCTCACAGGCCATACCAATGGTTGGTTATTTTGGTGTGTAAAATTGGTAGTCGGGGTAGAGGGGCGGAGTATCCGTTTTTGGCAATATCTGATGCATTGGACCGTCCTTAAGCACCTCAAGTGCGAAATTTGACAATATCTGATGCAGAGGGACCTGTTACGCCAAGACATGGTCTGACAAATTTTCTGCATTTTTATGAATTGAACAACGCAAAAACAAAAACACGCACTCGCGTTGAAGGAAAACTCTATCATGCACCACTCAAATCATTACAAACAAAAACTATACAGCAACGCCTCCGCTATGCGGGGAAGCATTGCGCTGCGCGGGACCGTTTTTGGCCCGTCCCGTTTATTTTTTGTAAAAAAATGGTGGAGGGACGGGCATTTAGTATGGCTCGCTGGGGGGCTTCGCCCCCCAGACCCCCGTGCGTGCCTCCGGCCCGCTGAGTCCGGTCTGTGTAGCAATAGTAGCATTTGGATGGAATTTCTTTCAATGCGTGTAAAGTAGTAGCGAAGACTGTGTTGACCTAACTTAGGAGTAGTATTCTATTTTACATGTAGAATTAATGATGTAAGGAGCCACTTTATAAAGAGTTCAGCTGGGTCAAAAGTACGGTCCTGGAACGAAGTTTTCCTACAGGGAGCCAAGCACCTGGAAACATTGTGTCAAAATAAGACTAACATAAGTCAGCAGTATTAATTTTCATGAAACCCTTTCCCAAGAATGCTTTTTTTAGCGTTATGAGCATGTCTGGAATGAAGGTAACCAGGATTCTACATCCCATACATTGTTGTCATCGTGAAAATTTTGGTCGGTGTAAATAAAACGTATACTGTTGTGGTTAAGCCTAACATTTTGAAGATATAAATGTGGTCTGATGTGGGCCATGGATATTGGGGATGCACTGGATCTACCTGCAGAAAACTCGATTTTTCGCCGTTTTTTATATGTTTTTCGGCTATAAAAACTGAACCAGTTGAGCTAGGATAGTGAGATTTCGCATGTGCCGAGCCAAGAACATACCTAATAAGCCTGCAAGATCTCAGCCAGATCGGCCGAGCCGTTCAAGGGGAGTAGTGTACACACACACACACACAGACACACACACACAGACAGACAGACAAAACTTTTCAACCGCACTGGAGTAACGGGCTTCGCTATCGCTCAGCCAACAAAAACGTGGAGAAACTACTCCGAACGGACCAAAGTTGCCCATGTGTGTCGCAACATTTCCTGCTTTTTGTCCATCTCTTCGTTGTCCGGGCGCCCGGTGCTACGTCGGCACGGCATGGCCAAAACACCAAAGTGCATTGAGAACGATGACGGGCACCTCACAGGGTACGTAAAGCTTACGAGAAAAAATTTTAAATTGGAATTTAACATAACTGATACGTTTGCGAGGTTGCTGATGATACAAGGTAGGTTTACGCCAGACCGCGTCTTGTCGTTACAGGCTTCGCGATGACTCGCGGCTTGTTCCTCCAATCCGCGCCTGGCGTACCTACCTTGGCCTGCGGCGCACAATGATCCAGAAAAGTCAAAACGCGGAAAAAAACCTCTAAATTTTTTTAGAGATTTTCATGAATCTAAGTGGTGAATATTATAGAAAAACGTCTGGAGAAAACGAATATGAACTTAGTTTTGAGCTTCAAGAATGCATATATGGTGATTTTCAGCCTCAAAGTTAAGGGGGCACACCAGTGAAAATGTAGAGGTTTTGAAAAACGATCATTCTGAGAAAAGTAACCTACGTATTCGATTCATATTTTATTCGTGGCTCAAAATTATATCAAAGAAAAGAAAAATCAGTATGGGAGGGTGGGGTGGTGATGGGAAGACGGAGCGCCAGTGCTCTTCATTTTTCTGCGACCGCGTCTCACTTCTGCCACGATTCCGCCTCTCTGGATTGAGCCTCGAGCACGGGATTTGAAAATTTCTCAACAGGACACATGTGGCTATGGTCTGAACCACGGGCATGCAAAAAGAATGATTTTGAATTTGTTTTTCAAAAGGCAAAAATAGAAACAAATTTTTTAACCAAATTTTTTGCGCTTTCATGGCTGCAGCTCACGTCCTATTTATGGGATGACCATTTCCGAGGTTCAGACCATAGCCGCAAGTTTAAGAAACATTTTGCCGCAAACCGCATTTAATTATCTTCATTTTTGCGCCCGTGAGAGTGGCACAAAGGTACAAAAACGATGTTTTGAGAAAAAGCCCTTTAAATAGAAACATAGATTTGACGTGATTTTTCGGATTATAAATGCGCTTTTTGACGTATTTTAGTTCAGTTTGCGCCAAAATATTCCTCTTTTCAACTGCTTTTGGGTGGTTCAAAGGTTTTGTAATTGAACTTCAAGTGAAAAACCTGAACGTTAACATTTGGTCTAAAATATGCAAAAATATTTACCTTTTTAGCAACTTTAAAAATGTGCACAAGCCAAAGTAATTGGAATTTTGGGGTCGGGTTTGCGGCCTTCGACTCGGGATGAATAGCAGAAAATTAAGAGAAAATAAAAAAGAAGGCAAAAATTTGACGATTTTCACTGGTGTGCCCCCTTAAGAAGTCCGATCGTGGAACACGACCGATGCCGATTTCCTCCATTGTTTGGTCAAAGGTAGTCCTTGTGAGTCTAAGAAAGGCCACAAATTTTTTGGGCCGAAATATGCACCGTTCAGATTCTATGGGCAATTTTCGTTTCCTCTGACCACTTTTCACATAATATGGCCAAAATTGAAAAATCGCCTTTCTGAGGCCTCTATGCACTCGATTGAGCTCAAAATGTGGTATCTTATGTAAAATCACGCGAGGAACACTAATCCGGTGCCCGTTTGTTTATAGGACAACCCAAACAGATGTTATGACTGTTTTTCAGGTTTTGTAGTGGTTTTTACTTTTCTTGGGGTTTTGGTGTTCGGCATCGATTTTCGCCAATCCGATGAGTGGATTTTATAGATAAAGGACCAATCTATCATACTACGAGATAAAAAGTTTGTGTACGCCGCGTGAAAAGCAGTGGCGCTGCAAAAATTGAAAAACCGTCATTTCTGGGTAGTTTTAGATTAGATAAGCCACCTTTCGCGTGACCGTCTCCGCCCCATATTCAGTCTAAATATTGTCCCAAGTGATGTCAGAGTTGGTGTGAAATTTCACCGCTGTAGCTCAAGTAGTTTGGAAATGGCAGCTTTCTAAAGTTTTGCAATCACGTAAGGCATTTACTTTAAGTAGAATTGCGGTAAATGTGAAGACTTGTCACAGATCGGGTAATAAATGAGATAGATGAGTGCGTCAAAGTTCTCTCAGCGTAATTTTGGACAAGGAATCCGATTTTGCCGGTACAAAGACCCTAGGTGTACTCTAAAACTACTTTTTCGTGCAAACCACATAAAAATGGCCTTTTTTCCTACTTCAGAGTTGGCCTAGGGTCTTCGTACCAGGAAAATCGGATTCCTTGTCCAAAATTACGCTGAGAGAACTTTGACGCACTCATCTATCTCATTTATTACCCGATCTGTGACAAGTCTTCACATTTACCGCAATTCTACTTAAAGTAAATGCCTTACGTGATTGCAAAACTTTAGAAAGCTGCCATTTCCAAACTACTTGAGCTACAGCGGTGAAATTTCACACCAACTCTGACATCACTTGGGACAATATTTAGACTGAATATGGGGCGGAGACGGTCACGCGAAAGGTGGCTTATCTAATCTAAAACTACCCAGAAATGACGGTTTTTCAATTTTTGCAGCGCCACTGCTTTTCACGCGGCGTACACAAACTTTTTATCTCGTAGTATGATAGATTGGTCCTTTATCTATAAAATCCACTCATCGGATTGGTGAAAATCGATGCCGAACACCAAAACCCCAAGAAAAGTAAAAACCACTACAAAACCTGAAAAACAGTCATAACAT
Organism: Thrips palmi; assembly: GCF_012932325.1. Taxonomy (NCBI): domain Eukaryota; kingdom Metazoa; phylum Arthropoda; class Insecta; order Thysanoptera; family Thripidae; genus Thrips; species Thrips palmi. The sequence goes on along the minus strand of NW_023144632.1, from coordinate 270,793 downwards.
CTGTTTGGGTTGTCCTATCAACAAACGGGCACCGGATTCGTGTTCCACGCGTGATTTTACATAAGATACCACATTTTGAGCTCAATCGAGTGCATAGAGGCCTCAGAAAGGTGATTTTTCAATTTTGGCCATAGTATGTGAAAAAATTTCAGAGAAAACGAAAATTGCCCATAGAATCTGAACGGTGCATATTTCGGCCCAGAAAATTTGTGGCCTTTCTTAGACCCACAAGGACTACCTTTGACCTAAAAATGGAGGAAATCGGCATCGGTCGTGTTCCACGATCGGACTTCTTAAAAAAAAATGCCTCTATATTATCCAAGCGTTCATTAAAAATACTAATTTCTTTAACAAAAAATCTAACAAGTGATTTGGAGGGACAAACACATAATGTAAATGGACGAAAACTGACTTCTGCGAATCCTTCAATCATCCCACGTCATTCGAACTTCGCATGTTTTCAGACCTTAAAGAAATAATGTATTTTTGTCTCAATTATCTTTTGGTTTCGTCCACTTGTCACGTGAAAGCCTAATAAAGTTGATCATTTCGAGACTATATCTATAGCGTGTGTTGCTATTTTTAACACACTTATTATGGTTTTCACCTCATTCTTACCTTCTAAAAAGTTCTCAGTGCCGGCGAAGCGCAGAATCTCATTTCGCATTTTTCTTGTTCCAGAGTGTTATTATCAACAAACCAGCGTGCTTTGATAGGTGGGTTGACACCTACGGTCTCTGGGTCCTCCATATCTTTTTCGAGGACAAACCTTGGGATGTGAAATGCGTTTAAGTAATAAAAATCACGAAAACCAGACTAATATCTAATATCAGGAAAAGTAGCGATACTCATCGGCAACTTTGGCCCGTCCCGTACATTAAGAAATGTGCGAATTTCGCCTATGTTAAACCCTTGCAGGATTTGAACCTGCGTCTGAGGCAAAATAGATGAAATTTTCGTCATCAGCACCCTCAAAAACATCAGAAAGAATGCAACAACTCGAATAAAAAGAATGTTTAAAATAAACCCCACTGCGATTTGAACCCGGGTCCAAACTTCTCCGATTCACTTGAAATTGGCACCATTGGTTTTGTCTTGTCGCCCTGATTCCAAAAATACCCCTACATGCCCTCCTATCTGTATCCGTTGCTGAAATCGTCCTCGACCCCATGTAGACCATGATGCACCTTCAGCAGCGCCCCCGGGGCTCGGAACAGATTTGCTGCCACCGGGCGGTTCTAAGGGTCACCCAAGGAGGCTGCATTCCCAATTTGGTCCAGATCGGACCACGGGAAGTCCTCGGACGAACGGACGGACGGACGCACAGCAGGGATCATACTATATGCCCGTCCCTCCGTCATTTTTTTATACAAATAACAGGAAAAGTAGCGATATACTGTGGTGATTGGAAGGTGGTTTCTGGTGTCAAGACTGAGGGAACCAGGAGTAGGCCGAAGACGAGTTTATTCACACAGAGCTCGAGTACAACTGGCACCGAAGCGCCTGCGTTAACAACCGTTGTCAATGCCCGTTTCGACACTCTGCGCATGCGCGACCGCTGGACTGCCAATAGCGGTGCTGACTGCGCATAGCCACTGGCTCTAACACTACAATTACTCCTCCTTTTCCTTTAGAAGGACATGAACCACCCCAAGAAAGGCAAAGTGTCGAACAAGCCAAGGTAACGTTCACAAATAAATTGATCTTTGAAAAGGAAAGCCGTCTTGAGATGTCTCGACTGGGGGCAGCACCGTACTGGGGTTCTCGTCATAACTCGGAGTCCTGGTACTTCTTGAAGTGCTACCGCCAGGACGCAAGCGTAAGGAGGCTTGCCCGGCATGACTTAGGGTAGGATCTCCCTCTTGACACGCTCGACGTCACCGTGGTGCCCTGGGGCTGGCTAGACCCAAAACAAAAAGAATCTAATCCGGAACGGAAACTTCAGGAACTGAAACACGAAACAAGGGATGACTAGCCGTGTGTAGAAATGAAGGGGAAATTTATCTGAAAAGGAAAAAGGGTTGAAAATGCAGGGTAAGGGAGTATGGGGCGATTTGTAACAGGGGCGATTCGTAACAAATGAGTTTATTAATTTAAGTGGAGGGGGCAGAGGAAAATCTGAGTATGGCCCCTCTTCCGCGTTAAGTACAGGGTCTGAACAATCGAAGCGGATGTGATCGGTGCTCAAGTTTAGTTTTGGAGGGCGTCTGAAATATATAGTACACCGAAAACAGGCAAATCTTTTATTTTGAGTTCTAGGAAGTTTCTGTCTGAGGCTCCCCAGGTATGAATCACCATCGAAGTACCGTTGGGGCCTTGAAGCGTGACCCCTTTACAATGTAACCATGTGGCATGAGTTGCTTTTACTTTGTCCAGTGATAGTTAGGGACGTATTTCTTGCGTAACAGGCATTTGGGGTGATTCGTAACAGAACCGTGTAAAAACAAGAATTCAGGTAGTTTTTGCAATTAAATGCTTGAATTATTTCTCGAATCATCTGCTGCCTTATTCCAATACATTTACACAGCTCAAAATGCATTTTGAAACGAGTTATTCTATTCTTTCCTCCAAAATTAAAAAAAAGTGAGGTTAGGGTTGACATAGCCGGTCAATTAATGGTGAGGCGGTCAACGGCATCTTGTAATGTAGATTTTAAGGCGTCTGCAGGACATCCGAAGAACAACTGCTGAAGGAGACAACATTCCCGACGATGTTTCATTTAATGTGTAGGATGTTATGAAAAGCCCCATGGCTGTTACAAATCACCCCATGCTGGGGCGATTCGTAACAGCATGCAAGGGTTTCGAAAGCGTCTAAGATTTCAAAGATTACGGACTCCAGATTGATCGAATGGAGCTGCACAGTCTAGATGAAGGGCCAGACTGCTCAACTGGCACAAGTTTGACACCGATATGCAGAATGTTCTTAATTTTGTATAGAGAATTCCAAAATCTGTTACAAATCGCCCCATACTCCCTTACTGTTTAATGTAACACGAAGGGAAACACAAATTTGGGCGCCAAACTTAAGAATAAATTGCACTTTGAGACAAAAAGGCGCAAATAAATTACAAATGATAGCGTTCAAAATTGTCTTTTAACGCCAGTAGGGCGTGAAGCACCCAGGAGGGTACATCATCGGCATCATTGGGGGCATTGACCACGGGGCGTGGACCATGGGATGCATCTGGGCCATCGGCGGCATGGACGGCATCGGGGGCATCGGCGGCATGGACGACATGCACCATTGAGGGGGTTGGCGCTCCTGCTGCTGGCCGCGCTGCTGCTGCTGCACAATGATCCAGAAATGTCAAAACGCGGAAAAAAACCTCTAAATTTTTTTAGAGATTTTCATGAATCTAAGTGGTGAATATTATAGAAAAATGTCTGGAGAAAACGAATATGAACTTAGTTTTGAGCTTCAAGAATGCATATATGGTGATTTTCAGCCTCAAAGTTAAGTGTTTTTAATACTTTGCACTGTTGTAAATTTGTATTAACTTTAAACTCGTATATCTTTGTGATGCAAAGTCGTAATGCATAATGTTTATATGTTTTCAGAAACGTCTCGACGCCCTCTTCAAGATGCCAGTGCCGGTTTTTACATTGTGGACGTCTGTGCTGCAACTATAGCTGTTTTATAAACGCTAAAAACAGCAATGTCTTGATTTTTGATGGACCCTTTCTCTTGACTGCTGTGAGCTGCTGTTGTGTCCTAAGTGGCATTTGACTCCCACTAGGGTGTAGTTAATGGATCCGTCAACGATGGGTGCGGCCACTTGCGGCCCTGGGCTTAAATTGATGCCAAAGATAGAGAAAAACTCAAAATTTCGCATTTTTTGTTCTTCTTGGCGTAAGACGACGCTGCCCTCAGTAGGGTAGATCATAAATTCTGACCCCCAACTTTATTTGCGAAATGGAGTCTTGGGGATAGTAGAAGAACGTTAACGAGTTGTTTTTACTCGGGAAAAATTTCAACATAACAGTGGAGGGGGGCCAAAGTTGGCTCTGAAGCTCCAAAATAGAGGTTTTTGGGTGATCTCTCGGGAACTAAATGAGGTATCAAAACGGCTGTGGTCTCAGAAGTTGAAGACACTGCAAGAAAAAGTGTAAATAGTACATTAAAAGCACAACAGGTATTGTAGAAAGTACAACAAGAATTGTACAAACCACAACGAGCCCTGGACTGCACAGCACTCCTCAGGCCGGTTCCATTGTACTTTGTACAACAATTGTTGTACTTGAAAAGTAAACAAAATTCCTGATAAAAAATTTGCCAGAAATTTGTGTACTTTGTTGTGGTTATTTCCTGCAGTGTAATTTTTTTTTGATTGACACTACTCAGAGCGTCGTAGGTTGACTCTTTGGTGGAGCAACATTGCGATTTATCGGCCCAATAATGTTCAAAAGTCCCGAAAATGACAAATAGCTTTTTTTATGTTGCTGGTAAACGACTTCCCGATACACCATTCGATTCCTTGTAAAAAATAATTTAAAAAGGTCAACACATTTTATATGCTCCGATTAGTAATTCAAAATTTCTGGGTCATTTAATGTAGAAAAATACAAAAATTTGAACTGTTTTGAAGCAATGCACATGATATAAGCATGCCAGCGTAACGGCTGGGGTCTCAAAAGATGCGAAATTTCATAAGCTTTCGTTTAAGACTAATGCGAGCCCTGTAAGACAATGCCTCCTATAGAAAACATGTGAAAAACTGCATGAAAAACCGTCGAAATTTCAGTTCTCGATGAGTTTGCTGGGAGAAGTCCTCTTTTTCAAGTGCTTTTTCGAAAACTGCCTCAAAACCGACCTGAAACACTTATTTTAATAACAACTCATAGTTCAAAACCATTTTCTATCAATGTGGCCACCACAGGATTTTTTTCCGCGTTTGGAGATTTCTGGATCATTGTGTGATGGCAAGATGAAGCGCCAGTGCACTTGATTTTTCAACGACCTTGCTTCACTCCTGCCACGATTCCGCCTTTTTGGATTGAGCTTCGCGCACGGGATTTAAAAATTTCTCAACAGGACACATGTGGCTATGGTCTGAACCACGGGCATGCCAAAAGAATAATTTCAAATTAGTTTTTTCAGAGGGCAAAAATAGAAACAAGTTTTTTAAGGGGGCACACCAGTGAAAATGCAGAGGTTTCGAAAAACGATCATTCTGAGAAAAGTAACCAATGTATTCGATTGATATTTCATTCTTGGCTCAAAATTAGATCAAAGAAAAGAAAAATCAGTACGGGAGGGCAGGGTGGTGATGGGAAGACGGAGCGCCAGTGCACTTCATTTTTCTGCGACCTTGCTTCACTCCTGCCACGATTCCACCACTCTGGATTGAGCCTCGAGCACGGGATTTGAAAATTTCTCAACAGGACAGTTGTGGCTATGGTCTGAACCACGGGCATGCTAATGCAATGACTTTGAATTTGTTTTTTCAGAGGGCAAAAATAGAAACAATTTTTTTACCAATTTTTTTTGCGCTTTTTTGGCTGCTGCTCACGTCCTAATTATGGGATGGCCATTTCCGAGGTTCAGAGCATAGACGCAAGTTTAACAAACATTTTGCCGCAAACCGCATTAAATTATCTCAATTTTTGCGCCCGTGAGAGTGGCACAACACTCTACAAAAAATGTCCTGTCAACGCCGTTAATTTATTACCAATGTTTGCTGTTATGCAATTCACGGCGTTTGCTGTGAACTAGTTCACGGCGTTCTCTGTGATCTCGGTTACAGTGTTCACTGTGATCTGGCCACAGTAAACGCCGTGAATTAGAGCCTGATTTGCAGTACTTCGGTGATTAGCGGCGTCAAACTCACAGTGTTTACTGAGGACCAGATCACAGTGAACACCGCGAACAAGATCACAGTGAATCCCGTCAGCAGATCACAGTAAACGCTGTGAATTGATCTACAGTGAAAACTGGTAATAAATTAACGGCATTTACAGGACATTTTTGGTAGAGTGAAAGGTACAAAAAAGGTGTTTTGAGTAAAAGTCCTTTAAGTGGAAACATTGATTTTACGTGTTTTTTCGAATTATAAATGCGCCTTTTGACTTATTTTAGTTCGGTTTGCGCCAAAATGTTCCTTTTTAGGGGTTCCCAAGAACCCCTATTGTCCGAGGTCCGTGGATTCCTTCCCCCCCCCTCTTCGATTTTCAAATAAACAACGCTAAACTATTTCAACTATAAAAAAAAACGAAAATTCCAAATTTTTTCGAAAATTCATCGTGGAAATTTTCCGTAAACGCGAACAACATAAATTTGCAACAATCGAAAACCAGAACCGTTCATGATATGAAAAAATGGTTCAAATAAAAAATGTACCACTCCTCAAAACTAAACCTCCTGGCTCATCAAAGTGACAAGAAATTGTCTGTGTTCTGAGAAAATGGTTAAAACATGAAAAAAAAATCGCCATGGCAACGACACGACACCATCATGCCAACTGTCAAAATTTAAAGTGACCCATCAAAAGAAATCAACACGCCGTAAAATTCGAAAATGCCAATGCTAGCGCATTGCACTGTGTCCTGACATTGGAACATCTTTGAAATCCGTCATTGGTACAAGGTAGGTTTACGCCAGACCGCGTCTTGTCGTAACAGGCTTCGCGATGTCTCGCGGCCAGTTCCTCCAATCCGCGCCTGGCGTACCTACCTTGGCCTGCGGCGCTAGCCTGCCTTCGGCAGGCATTGGCTTGTCCTGTCGGATACTTCTTACGTGTTGCATGCTGGGGGGCTCCGCCCCCCAGACCCCCCTTAATTCTAGATAGAGTTGCTTCATCTAAAGATAACACGATCTTGACCGTTGTCACTTTTTAACTTGTCGAGGCTGGGGGGCTCCGCCCCCCAGACCCCCCTTTCTTCAAGACAGAGGTGATCTACCTGCAGAAAACTCGATTTTTCGCCGTTTTTTAGGTGTTTTTCGGCTATAAAAACTGAACCAGTTGAGGTACGATCGTGAAATTTCGCGTGTGCCGAGCCAAGAACATACCTAATAAGCCTGCAAAATCTCAGCCAGATCGGCCGAGCCGTTCAGGAGGAGTAGTGTACACACACAGACAGACAGACAGACAGAAAAAGTTTTTCAACCCCACTGGAGTAACAGGCTTCGCTATCGCTCAGCCAAAAACGTTCGTAGCAGAAAAAACGCAATAAATTAATTTTCGTGGGTTGGCAACAATTTTCTCGGTGTCTGCGCCCTTTCGAAAATCGCGAGACTGAAAAAACGAGTAGTCGCGCATTGAAACTGCCCCTTCATTGTTGCTGAGGTTGGATTGTTTGGCATGCTTCTAAAGGCTGCGGTTGACTTGTCATGTTTTCCTCAATTCTGTGACCAGCTAAACGGTTGGTTTGACAAACCGCACTCGCACTCCGTAACAAAGGTGTTTCAAAGGAAGGCCCAAAGAACACCCACCCGTTGAGAGAGAACGATTAGCCGCCTTAGATTAGATGCAGTGGCTGCCTAAAGTCAGCCCAAACCACGATTTCTTCACATTTGTTACCGTTTTGACAAACTTTGCTGCAATACCGCTCCCAAACTAAGGCGGCTAATCGCACTCCGTAACAAAGGTGTTCTAAAGTAAGGTCCAAAGAACACCCACCCGTTGAGGGAGAACGATTAGCCGCCTTAGATTAGACGCAGTGGCTGCCTAAAGTTAGGCCAAACGATGATTTCTACGCATTTGTTACTGTTTTGACAAACTTTGCTGCAATACCGCTCCCAAACTAAGGCGGCTAATCGCATTCCGTAACAAAGGTGTTCTAAAGTAAGGCCCAAAGAACACCCACCCGTGGAGGGAGAACGATTAGCCGCCTTAGATTAGACGCAGTGGCTGCCTAAAGTTAGGCCAAACGATGATTTCTACACATTTGTTACTGTTTTGACAAACTTTGCTGCAATACCGCTCCCAAACTAAGGCGGCTAATCGCACTCCGTAACAAAGGTGTTTCAAAGGAAGGCCCAAAGAACACCCACCCGTTGAGAGAGAACGATTAGCCGCCTTAGATTAGATGCAGTGGCTGCCTAAAGTCAGCCCAAACCACGATTTCTTCACATTTGTCACCGTTTTGACAAACTTTGCTGCAATACCGTTCCCAAACCAGGACTCCTTTTTATTGGTATTTCAAAACTTACTTTTAAACCAGTTATGAAACTGGGAACACCCTGCAATGCGATTAGCATTGGAATTTTTACAACTGCGTTTGGTTGGTTCAAGGGTTTCGTAATTGGACTTTAAGTGGAAAACCTGAACGTAACAATTGGTCTAAAATATGCAAAAGTAATTACCTTTTTAGCAACTTAAAAATATGCTCGAGCCAAAGTTACTGGAATTTTGGGGTGAGGTTTGCGGCGTTCGACTTGGGATGAATATCAGAAAAATAAGATAGAATAAAAAAGAAGGCCAAAATTCTACGATTTTCACTGGCGTGCCCCCTTAACAAATTTTTTCGCACTTTCATGGCTGCACCTCACGTCCTATTTATGGGATGGCCATTTCTGAGGTTCAGACCATAGACGCAAGTGTAACGAACATTTTGCCGCAAACCGCATTAAATTATCTTAATTTTTGCGCCCGTGAGAGTGGCACAAAGGTACAAAAAAATGTTTGGAGAAAAAGCCCTTTAAGTGGAAACATAGATTTGACGTGTTTTTTTTTTCAGATTATAAATGCGTCTTTTTACGTATTTTAGTTCAGTTTCCGCCAAAATGTCCCTCTTTTCAACTGCGTTTGGGTGGTTCAAGGGTTTTGTAATTGAAGTTCAAGTGAAAACCCTGAACGTTAAAAATTAGTCTAAAATATGCAAAAATAATTACGTTTTTAGCGACTTCAAAAATGTGCACAAGCCAAAGTAATTGGAATTTTGGGGTGGGGTTTGCGGCCTTCGACTCGGGATGAATAGCAGAAAAATAAGCTAAAACAAAAGAGAAGGCAAAAATTTGCCGATTTTCACTGGTGTGCCCCCTTAAATTTTATTTTTGGCCATCTACGTAGGTATGCATAAAGCAATCTGCCAAGCCATCAACCGCGGAAATCGAAAGGGGTCACTGAAAGGACCTGTCCTTTTCTTAGAAAAAACTTCTCTTAAGAAAGAGAAAAACTACAAACCTGCACGACTTCCTGGCATCGTTTTATCGGGTGTTCTCTTAAACAACAGCAACTGCTGTACAAATCACAGTGGAAAAAGCAACGGAACTTGCGTCAAGTGTGCGGCGGTCTAATCCTGGACTGCTAGTCCCCGTCATTTCCTACAATTCTCGTTGTACTCTTGTTGAACCTTTCTCAATCTTTCTTCCAGTGTGTCGCAACCTCGGGACAAAGTACTCTGCTCTCTGCTCCGCTCCGCAGGGCCCATACATCGCCTACGGCAATCGATGGGACTCGTGTCCATCAGAAAGTGTGGAGCTTCCCGTCCGCCTGAGCCACTTCAACCCTCTTCGGCCGTACGACCCGCAGACGATTTCAGGGGAAGCGACATACAAAGAAGATTATGGGGACAATTACATTGTAAGGTAGAAGCGGGCTGGCGCATTATTCAAGCCGATCACAATAAGCAGATGAGACTTTGAAATTTTGCCACTTATCTTGTGACATCTTGTGACCATAAGGGTGGGTCGAAAATCTCAGAACTAAACGGAATTCGGTTTTATTTGCAGTTGACTTTACTAGAAAAGAGATCCCACAATGCTGGTGTCTGGTGGCGTCACCTTGTATCTCTTTGGAGGCTCCAAACTTGGGTGTAACAGTGAAATAGGCACTTTTGGCCCTGCAGGGACCAAACTAGGGATCGCCCAGAATGCAGCACAGCTATCTCGGGATGGGCGCAGAATATGTCCCGTTATATCCCTGCAAAGTCTGGGCGATGTAGCTCAACGTCTCGGTTAAGCCCGGGCACTTGTTTTAACTATACAACAAAGTCCCAAAACACTCAAAATTAGATTAAAGTTCTATTCTTTTCTGGAAGGTCTCATTTGCTCATGTGAATCAAAAGAACTTAAAAAATGCAATTTTTCTGTAAATATTACTTTGTGATCGGACGAAAATTGTTGCCAGGGTGACGCTACACATTTAAGCAAAAGCTCAAAAACACAAAGAAGCGATCTTTAAGAGAATATGTATTGTATGTGGATCCAATGTGATCATACTGTTCAAAAGATCTCAAAAATACAATGTATTTGGTATTTAAAGATTTTTGATATGGCAAAAAGCTCGATTTGTTGTCAATTTAAGAAGAAAGTTTTTGCGTTCGGCGGGCCATCTCTTGCCGAGCCAAACAAAGGCTTGGTCCCCTGGGTTGGTCCCTATAGGCCCAAAAGTGCGATAGTAAAGTTTACATGTAAGCTCACAACTATGACGTGGTTATTGCAGACTACTGTTACCATAGCCAAGCGAGCAAACAATCAATGGAAGGAAAACTACTTCGTCGGGAACTTTACCCGGATGGGATGCTCCGTAATTCGTGACCACATTCCTGACCTGTTCCGCATCCTCGCCAAAAAAAATCCGGGAATGGTCACCAAGAAGCCATGTTCCATACCGGCGGTACGTATCATCCATGACACATTTGGGCCTCCAGCAAATCTGACTGAGGGTCGATGGACAAAGTGGCTGGCAAACCCGAGCAAGCGCCGAGCAACTCCGAGCAAGTACCAAGCTTCTCTGTGAAGAGTGATCGGAATTTTACCATACAATGGTCCACCAAAATTCGTAACATGTATAGGAAATACTGATATTCCGATACAAACATAGGAGTTTTCCGATTTGTACAGGATATTTGCAATACAGACTGAAAACGCATAGGAAAATAATTATGTACCATCCAACCGCAAGCAAATTTTACTAAGTTTGACCGTTAGAGACGGTCAAGAGGATAGGCGAAACATTATTTTACGTGCACAATTGGTTTCTTTAATCTGTTGACTTCAAGTTTGTTTGACTTAAATCACATATTATTTTAGCAAGAGGTTGTTTTAAATGATCGCTCTTGTAAAAAAAAAAAACTTGCATTGCAGAAAAGGCCTTTTTTTAAAACAAAAACAGTAAGATAAGTTGTTTTGAAATTTGCCTCTCGAAGAAGAGGGTGACTGCCTGAAAGAAGACACGGGCAGTGACTGCCCGCTGTTGAGGTTTGCTGTCTGAGTTCTGTGTTTGTTGCAGTTGCCTTTTCGGACGCTAGAGGTTTGCCGAGTCCTGACAGCGCCGATGATGGTGTGCAAAATAAGCAGATCCCTTAAAATTGTCTGTTGTTCTGTTTTCTTCGCAGGGCCGCTTCACCTTAAATGATACAATTCATTGGATCTTTCCCAAAGTGCCGATCTTGCCCTATGGGCGGTACCAGTTTCAAATCGTCTCGCAAGTTGCCAATGACACCAAGCGAGTCCCCGTGTGCGTGAAGGTTGACTGCGAGGGGCATCCCGAAGCCCAGAAGGCACTCCGCAATTTAATCTCATTAAGTCTCATTCGTATTTATTTGAGTGGAAATTTTCCCACCCCTATCCTTACAAACTGGTACAAAAATCACCCATTCGTCATTCAAAACACGAAGTGTTGGCACTCCATTTAAAAAAGAAAATGGTCGTCACGTTCATTGATGAAACCACAGCAGCCTACTGTATGACGACGAGCCTGGAATCAGTAGACGCGTCCAAAATTAGCTTTGGAAGTGCACGCAATAACAAGTTCTCACGCGCGATAATGTCCAACCTTGATTTATTTGTTTCTTTGCATTCTCGTGAAGCCCTTCGTCACGAAGCAGGTAAATAAGTAGACGGAGACTGCTGACATCACCTGTGGTAAGGAAAAAGTTCCTAGGGTTAGGTTATCTCAATTTGAGCACTGTCGATGTCGTACCAAGTGTGGACAATCCAATACCTCGATGTGTGAAGTAGCTTTTCACACTTCGACACCTGAAACCTAGACACACGGTCTTCGTGGGGTCTCCGTACAAACACGCCCTTCGGCTGGTCGCTCTATAGTGATGGCCCATTTGCACATGGGCTGCTGTTAAGGGGGGACATCACTCCAAAATGATCAAAAATTGCAACTTTTTTTTATTTGTTTGTATTATTGACCATTTCTTTCTGCGTCGAATGGTGAAAACCGCATTCCGGAATTCAAAAAATTGCAGTTTTAGTTGGTTGTGGGCCGCAAACATGCATAGGGGAAAAGGCCAGTTTCCCCAACTTTGATCGCGTTTTTCTCGGAACATGAAATTGCAAACGGTTGCAGGCCTCTAGGGCGCAGTTTTTGAGCTACAGCGGGGAGATTTAGCATGGAAGCTCCTACCACTTGCCGCTATGGTGGGTAGCAAAATAATTTGCATTGGTCTATTTTTATTATTTTTTCAACGTTTAAAATTGAACAATTTTGACCAAAAAAATTGAACATTATTTTTTGGTATGTAACAAACAGAACTTAAAATGATTTTTGAAATGTGATTGAGGTACCCACCATAGCCAGACATCTCAGGAAGGCTGTCACCAAATTTCAATGTTCTAGGTCAAACCGTTTGGCGTCCAGCGCTGCAACAGTGCGAAATGGTCTAACCTAACACTCAAAAATGTGTTTTCAACGAAAGCGCTGTACTGCCCTGGCGGATTGACTTAGTGTTGTTTTATACTTTATCTCTTAAAATATGAACAATTTTTCTCTTTCCGTTTGGTTTTTATGGCGTTTTTACAAAAGCACTGTTTTTGGAGTGATGTCCTCCCTTAAACGACGTATGCATATTTTTTTGAGATTTTGAGATAACGAGCATTTTTTTACATTCTAACGAACTATATATCTCAAAATGTCAAAAAAATACACTTTCGTCGTTTTACGGCAGCCTATTTGAGGACCGTCACAGCGACCCACCGAATGCGCTGAAAATGGCTGAAAACTGACGTTTAGGATTGCTTCCAATTTTCCTCAAAAGTCGAACTGGTGGAAGTCCCTCTGTCCGCAAAAATGAAAATATCTCAACCTAGTTTGTGCCAAAATATAGGTAATGGAAGCGGCTATCGCAGAAACTAGAACCATGAACATCGAACGAGGGGCAAACAACTTTGTCAAAATTTGTACACCGTTATTTTAAATTCACGTTATTTCATTGTCATTTCAACGTTTTTTCAAGGGATTTTAACGTTATTTCGCTTTATTTCACGTTATTTCGCGTTACTTCACCGTTATTTCAACTTCATTTCACCGTTATTTCACGTTATTTCAAGGAAAATGTACACCAAAATTCAAGTTGTTTGCCCCTCGACATCGAGCAATCGAAAGCACACAATTTCATCCCAAAACAGTTTTTAAGGATTTTGCAAAAATGATAAAAACGGGCATTTTCGTAAAATTTTGTACTTCCGATTTCTTGATGTTCATGATCCTAGTTCATGCGAAAGCTGCTTCAATTACCTTTATTTTGGCGGAAATAGGGTAGAAATATCTTCATTTTTGCAGACTAAAGGACTTCCACCAGTTCGAGTTTTGACGAAAATTTGATTGGGAGCTGCTCCGCTCCCTGACGTTTGATCAATGTCATTCTGGGCTTCAAATCCTTTTTCCATAAAGTCTTGACGCATGAAAACTTTGAACAACCTACAAAAATGCGTATGGAAGCAATCGGACAAGTCAGTTTTCGGCCAATTTAAGTGTTTTGCCCCCAGAAATCTGATTCAGAAATTTGTAGCGACGCAGACTTACAGGACCAAGACCAAACTTCGTAAATGGGAGTGTACCGTAAGCCGGGGTAATATGAGACAATTTCGGGGTAATATGAGACGGAGTTTGGGTTGCGTAAGATTTACTCTGAGCTCGCTATTCGGCCACAAAGAGGGCTTCTGCTGTAAAAAATTAATTTCTCTTTGTTGGTACCATTTTTCATCGTGAAGTTTGACGGGGATGAGTCATCAAATGCCACGAGCATTATAATTCTAACGATAAAAATCATGCGTCTCATATTACCCCGAAATTGTCTCATATTACCCCAGCCTACGGTAAGGGTAGGCACAAGGGTGTCCTCCCCCGGCTTCGCTGGCCTCTGGCGCGCCTTCGCACGTCCAGCGGAAATAATATCATAAAGCGAACAAGTGACACAACTCACTGTTGTGAGGGCGCTGTCGTCGCAGTGGCACACTCCTAGAAGGTCGTACCGGTTGTCCTGCCGCTCGAGGTCTTTGAGCAGAGACCGGGCCTGGGGGCAGGTGGGGCGTGATACAGTAAGCGGCCTGGCTGGGCGGACCAACGCGAGGCAACGCGAACAGTGCGCTCACCTCGCCGAGGGCGCTTGGCTCCAAGGCTCGCCGGTACCGTAGTGAAAGACATTTGATCTCCATGGCCATTGCTTGAAACTGCGACAAGAAGAAAAGAGTGCGAGGAAACAACAGCTGCTGATTTATATTGCTTTAAGGCCTTGCAAGGTCGAACCTCTGTCGCTGGCCACTGGCAGACTGCGGTGACGGCGAGGACGTACACGATGAACAAGACGTAGTACAGCAGCGCCGGAACGACGTCTGCGTCGTTGAGGTCACTCTCGAGGACGTCCATCGCGCCTGTGGTGAGGCCGGCGAGGCTCAACAGCAGCGCCAGGATGCAGGGCCCGTTGGCGTCGCTGGACTTGCGCACCAGGTCGTGGAGGAGGAGCTGGCGCTGGCGCAGTGCTCGCCAGGCAAGGGCCGCCATGTGGCCGTCGATGCTGCGGTTGTGGAGGATGGCTTCGGGGCTTTGAAGGCCGGCGTCGTAGTCGTGGAGGACGGTGTCGTGGCCGTGGAGCACGGGGGGGCTGGCGTTGTGATCGTGAGGGACGGCGTCGTGGTCGTGGATGATGGCGTCCTCACCGAGGGCCGCCAGCACCGCGCGCTTCCAGTCGATGCGCAGGTCTGCGGCCGCGGCGCGCAGCACCGCCAGTGGGCACAGGATGCGCATATACAAGCAGGCGGACACGAACGCGCCCACCGAGAACAGCACCACGTACGCGACGGCCTGGGTCGTCCCGACCGCGCCACGGGCGGGGATCTGACTCATCTGGCCAACAAAAAGTGCGAAGTGTGGCAGCACGGTTATGATGGAGAACAGAAGCAGTGGGCGCCAGCGCGAGGTGCGCAGTGGATGCGCGTGCAGGTAGGCCTTGAGGCCGTTGAGGAGCACGGCCAGGTCGCGGCGCCGCGCAGTGTAGGCCAGGGCCTCGAAGAGCATCAGGCACCACCGCACCCGCGCCATTGGAGTCCAAGATCCGAGGCCGACCACTCCGATGAAGCCGCCGAGGGTGGCTAGCTGGCAGCACGTGGCCGCGGCCAGCAGGGCCACCACGGACATGGGGCGGGCCCGGCCGCCTCGCCACCACACCGGCACGAAGCCCAGTAAGGCCCCCAGCCTGCAGGCCGCCGCCCAGATGCGCAGCGTGGCGCCGCGGAAAGTCATGGCTCGGCACTTCAGACCGCCGAGGTGGCGAAGCGTCTGGCCCGCAATGTCGCGGAGGGCGCCTTTTGTCAGAGGCTTCCCTATTGTCAAAGCTATCGAGCGGCTTGGACATTGTTGGCTGAGCGATTGCGAATGTCATCCCGAGATTGGGGGTTGGGATAATCCGTGCGTAGAGGCCGTTTTAGCCACCTTAGAAAGTCACATGATAAATCTCGCTTGATTTGCTTGAATATGGCCCGGGGGGGGGGGGGGGGGGGGTAGTTTGGGGCGTACCGTGCCTTTTTATGTCCAACAATCGTGTAAATCTTGCCAGAATGTAAGACACTTGTCTGAAAACCTGATCAAAATTCGCGCACTCATGATGAAAGCATCTCCTTACATTCTGTAGAACTCAAACCACCAATATCAGAGTAAGTTTTCAGAATTTCAGCTTTCAGGGATGCGCGAATTTTGATCAGGATTTCAGACGTGTTTCTGACATTCTGACAAGATTTACACATGTGAAGGTATAAAAAAGAATCATTCCAATTTATTTTAAGCATTCTAATGGCTCGACCGCGAAGTGCGAAGAGTTCAATCGTCTGTGCCGTGTAGGCTTTCATTCCCTTATAGGCCATCTCCGAAGATTGCCTGCGGGCAGGGTTTGCGCTAAAATCAATATGGGTCATTCCAGGCCAAGTCAACCAGAGCCAAAACCTTGATGTCACCGATTTGGACCAAAGTTGGCGGATTGCCGTCAATAAGTATTAAGATCAATGCCCTTAAATGGTTTTGGCAAATTTCCCATACTTCCGGAGATAAAGCCATACTTCATTTTTGGCCATTTTGCAAAATGTAAAAACAGTGTTTCACTTAAGTGCCAATATCTTGGCTCCTATGAGACCTAGAGTAGTGATTCTGTGCTCATTCGAAAGGAAATGAAATTACGTGGAAACTGGCGTCGGTTTTGTGTCGATAAATGTCAAAATTGGAAATTTCACTGTAACGAAGAAATGGTGAACTTAATAGTGTAATTCCCGACGAACGCCATCTTCGATTTTTGAAATTTTTGTCCTGAAGGTCCATTGAGTTCCCTTCTTCATTGTCTTGAAGTATCTCAAGAAGTTCTTGGGTTTTGCGGTTTTTGTAGGGGGGAAAGTAAAAAGTCCTACTGTCGCTAGCCAGACCACTCAGCGGGCTGAAGGCACGCACGGGGGGCAGGGGGCGGAGCCCCGCTGCGAGCGTAGCGAGTCACATTATATATACCCGTCCCTCCGTCATTCTTTTTCCAAAAAATACACGGGACGGGCCAAAAATGGAAGGCACAATACTGTCATTATTAATTTCAACTTAAAGCGACCGATTGAGTCCGTATCTTGGTCCTTCTCATTGCATCGCATTCATAATCACAGGTCAGGTCGGTGAGAAAAATCTGCCGTCGGTCATGGTTTGCATAACCATTTATTGCAAATGTCTTTGGCTTAACTAATATAATTATATCAGCAGAAAGTCCAGAAGGGGTCAGAAACAAAATAGACGTGCAGCGAGAACAGGCCGTACTTCTCAACCCAGTCTTCTAAACACGCAGGGGAGTTCGGCGCGATTTTCTGCAACACAAGAAAAGTGCAAATATTTTAAATTAAGGGGAGGACACCAGCTAAAATGCACAGGTTCTAAAAAACGATCATTTTAAGAAGACTTATTAATTTTTCGATTGTGTTCTTGGCTCAAAATCATCTCAAATCAACGAAAAATCAGTGTAGGAGGGCAAGGTGGCGAAGGGAAGACAAGGCGGTTCCTTCTATGTATACGAACTGCCGAAAAGACACTTGGACGAAATCCGACACCCCCTGTGGCTTTGGTAGGGGTCTAAACACCCCAAAAACAGCTGTTTTCGAGGGTTTGGGACTAGATGGGTTCTCGCAAACCGAGATCCAAAAAAGTACCCAAATGGGTCTCAGATACTCAAAAAAATGCGCTCTTTCGAATGCCGTGTCGAACGAGGCTCTACGACGTCGGGTTTGGATGCTACGGGCTCTCAAAGTTGCTCAATTTCACTATTTTTACTGAAGATTTGAGCATATTAGGGCCGTTTGAAGTAGACCATCGGCGATTTCGCTCCTCTTTGTCTTAAATGGTGCCTACCCATAGGTAAACACCCCCACAAAATTTCAGCCATGTCAGGCAATTATTAGAGGAACTGTGAACAATTTAAGTTTTGGGTCATTTTACCACTGGGCCTAGGTGTTTTTGGGTCCAGAAAAAATAATTTTTTTAGCTATCTACTTTTGATCAGCACCTCTTGAAACGCCTTTTTAACATGGTGCCTCAAAACCCTCGAAAACAGCTGTTTTTGGGGTGTTTAGACCCCTACCAAAGCCACAGGGGGTGTCGGATTTCGTCCAAGTGTCTTTTCGGCAGTTCGTATACTCAGAAGGAACCGATAAAACACCACAAGCGCCCGCTCCTAGGATGTCGCCGACCAAGTGGTTTTTTTTGTCTGGAGCTTCTCATTGAAATCTTTTTATGCGGACACATGCCGCTAAGGGCTCAACTATGGCAAAAAAATGATTTTGAATTGGTTTTTTCTGGAAGGTGAAAAGAGATATACAGGGTGAGTTTTTTCAATATGTCAATAATTTGTAGGTAGCTTGGGCACCCCAAGAGGATCTTTTTTCACCACTGAACTAGTGGGCGCAAACGTCTAGGTACGGAAATAATTGATATTTAGAAATGGGCATTCACACCTGCCAGATATGCACCTGCTGTCAATGAGGGTCACAAGACCTCACGAGAGGATGTCGTGGGTCTAGCGGGGATGTTTTGAAGGTCGCAGTGGTGCGGCGGACCTTTCAATTGTAATTTCAGAGGGGTTGTCGAGGTTTTCAAGTGGCTGTCGTGGTGGCCTGCGTAACAGTGAATCTCGCGGCTGTCTTCACGAGGGAAGGAGGACTCAACGGTTTTCCTGTGAAGCCAGTGGCCCTCCCCCGAGTACTGCGAGTCCCATGACACCTACTCGTGAGGTCCCGCCACCCTCAGTGGCGGCGGAAGCCTACCTCGTGGGCGCCTAGGAAAATTACAAAACACTTTGTATCTCAGTAACTGGACGTTTGCGCCCACTAGTTCAGTGGCGAAAAATGATCCGCTAGGGGTGCCCAAGCTTCCTACAAATTATTGACACATCGAAAAAACTCACCATGTAGTGTTTTAACCAAGTTTTTCACGTTTTCATGGCTACTAGGGTGGGCCGTGAAACACGATTTTTCGATATCGCAAACGTAATAGCGCGCCAAAGTTACTTCATGGCATTACAAACTCAACGCGATCTGGGGCAGGTCTGTAACTTAAAGCTTGACCCTCGCGCATCGACGTTGAAAATTCGAAAATTCGACTTTTACGGGTTTTTCTAAAAACATCCATAGAAACTGAACCAGATGTCCAAATGATGTTTGCGAGACGGAAATGGAAACGTCTGATCATGCTTTATCAGTTTAAGACCACCGGGACCCTCTCCGAGCAGTAGGGGACCGATGGGAGAAAATTACAAAATTAAAATTTTTTTTTCCGTTTTTACAAAATGAAAAAATTGCCTTCGGGGTTTTGATACGGCCATCCTGACGTCCCCGTACCCGAACCATCCCCCGAATCATTTCTCTAAGGGCCCCCTTTTCCCCTTTTAAGCGCACGGGGTACTCCGGGGTCCGTTCACACGTTAGGATTTGGACGCCATAAAAACATGTTTTACTAAAAAAGCAAAATTTTCGGTACTTAGGGCACTCGTCACGTCCGTATGAATGTAGTGACTCAAAAGGATTACTAGATGGTGTCTTTGCGTCACAGGCACCTACAACCCATGCGATGGATAAGAATAACCTGTATAAAAGTGCAGCGACCTTCTGTCGTTAATCCAGACGAGCCAAATACGTTTTTAAATCTAGATTAACCAGTTTTCAGTGTAAATAGCGTTCTAAACGTCTCTTCGTCCGATTGTCTATATAGGTGGGTTCCTGCGACGCAAAGACACCATCTAGTAATCGATTCTGAGTCACTGCAGTTCATACGGACGGGGCGAGTGCCCCACAGTGCCCTGAGTACCGATAATTTGCATTTTTAGTAAAACATGTGTTTTTGGCGTCCAAATCCTAACGTGTGAACGGATCCGGAGTACCCCCTGCGCTTAAAAAGGGAAAGGGGCCCTTAGAGAAGATGATTCGGGGTATGGTTCGGGGCGGTGACGTCAGGACGCCGTATCAAACCCCGAAGGCAATTTTTGCTTTTGTAAAAAACGGAAAAAAATTGTAATTTTGTAATATTCTCCCATCGGTCCCCTACTGCTCGGAGAGGGTCCCGGTGGTCTTAAACTGATGAAGCATGATCAGACGTTTCCATTTCCGTCTCGCAAACATCATTTGGACATCTGGTTCAGTTTCTATGGATGTTTTTAGAAAAACCCGTAAAAGTCGAATTTTCGGATTTTCAACGTCGATGCGCGAGGGTCAAGCTTTAAGTTACAGACCTGCCCCAGATCGCGTTGAGTTTGTAATGCCATGAAGTAACTTTGGCGCGCTATTACGTTTGCGATATCGAAAAATCGTGTTTCACGGTCCACCCTAATGGCTACTGCTCTTGTCTTGTTTCAAAATGTGATCATTGCCGGGGTTTGACCATAAAACCGAGATAAAGGAACATTTTGCCGCAAGCCCCATTGAATCATCTCAATTCTTGCGCCTGTGAGGGTGGCACAAAGGTTCAAAAGTTGTGTATTGAGAAAGAGGTCTTTAAGGAGAAAAAGAGATTGAATGTGTTTTTGCATTAAAAATGCAAGTTTTGGCTTATTTCAGTTCAGTTTGCACCAAAATGTAGCTTTTCTTAGCCCCGATTCAAAAATTCACGGAACAATATCATTGATCTTTAAGCACTGAACTGGTAGAGGAAAATTTGCTATTTAAATGAAGTCAAATTCAACTTTTACACCGTGAAAAAAATGTACAGTATTCACCGTTAATTTATAAACAGAATTTGCCTTACTTAGAAAGTACAGT
This sequence comes from Thrips palmi, assembly GCF_012932325.1. Lineage (NCBI taxonomy): Eukaryota > Metazoa > Arthropoda > Insecta > Thysanoptera > Thripidae > Thrips > Thrips palmi. Next base: position 250,357 of record NW_023144632.1, on the reverse strand, counting down.
GTTTACCGTACAGCGTTCATAGAAGAAGAGCGCTTACTCCCGACGGGCATGATTTCAGGAAATTACGTTGTCACAACGTGTCTTACGTTGGCCTTCGTTACGGGCCGTTTTCGTTGTCTGGCGTTGTTATGGCAACCATGCCACATGCGATGGTTGGCCAGATCACGTTGTGCCTGACTTAAAGAAACGCAAACGCAGCTACATCTTAAAGGATACGTCGTAGTTACGTTGTCGCAACACTCCCGCCCGTACGCAATGTCGTTCACGTTGCTGCAACGCTGCTGCGACTAGTGCATCGTAACCATACCCAGTATTGTCACCACAACGTAACAGCCATGTGTTCCGTCTCACGTTGGTGTGGACGCCTCTCCACAACGTTCAGTTCCGGGCCTTCCCTGTACGTCTCTGCGGCAGCCAAACGGCAACGACAATGCCACCTTTGGGGTCTGATGTGCTGGTGCTTTGGTCGCCGCAACGTTGCCCCGACGTAGCCTGTACGCTGTTGCCCCGCCGACGTTGCGGCCACAACGCTGCTCCTACGCAGCTATGGCCACTATCGGTCAACATAGCGACAGCCAAACTAGCCTTCAGTGTAACGCAGTCACGTTGCCAAGAGATTGAGTCAATGTCGCCGCGTCTAGGTAGGCTATGAAATGGCGCCTGTACGTTGTCGTGCCAACGGCGCTCTGGCCATCACATGGCAACGTAAAGGCAACATACCGGGGAATAGGTCTGTAGCACTACTCATGCAGTAACGTTACGGCAACGAAGCCACACACACGTGAAAGTGCTAACGTCACTCCAACGACGACGCGCTTACGGTGCCCTGGCCTTAACAAAAGCAACGTTGGGGCAACATAACGGAGGACAATCTGTAGCACTACCCATGTTGTAACGTTACGGCAACGATACCATATTCACGTAGTAGTGCTAAGGTCATGCCTACGATGGCGTGCTAACGGCGCCCCGGCCTTCGCTTGGCAACGGCGGGGCATCATTACGTTTAACAAGTATGCAGCACTACCACTGCTGTAACGTTGCGGTAACGATGCCCACATCTCGTGGAAGTGGCGACGTGACAACGACGATGTCGCCCCAACCACGCCCTGGCCGTCACATGGCAACATTGGGGCAACATAACGGAAAACAAGTCTGCAGCACTGCCACTCCTGTAACGTTACGGCAATGAATCCCTCATGACGTGGATGTGCTAACGTCACTACTACGCTGTTGCGCCGACCACGCCACGGCCGCCACATGACAACGTTGGGGCATCATTACGTTCAACAAGTACGCAGCACTACCACTGCTATAACGTTACGGCAACGATGCCCACATCTCGTGGAAGTGCTGACGTGACAACAACGATGTCGCACCAACCATGTCCTGGCCGTCACATGGCAACATTGGTGCAACATAACGGAAAACAAGTCAGCAGCACTGCCACTCCTGTAACATTACGGCAATGAATCCCTCATGACGAGATTGTGCTAACGTCACCACTACGGTGTTACACTGACCGCGTTCTGGCCGTCACATGCCATAGTCGCGGCGCAGACACAGTGTGGCACAAAACTACGGAAAAGTGGCATGGCATGTCAGTCACGACGTCATCTACTCGAGCGTGAATGACAATGCGTTTCATGAGAGAAGTACCAAAAAACCGGCATGACAGGAAATTCACGCCAATCAGATCTCGCCTACGACCCCAGTCCTTTGTGAGGCCTACCCCCACTGCTCCATCACCTACTCGGCAGCGAGTTGTTCGCAAGGCCGGGTCAGCGCCGCCGTCGAGCAAGCGAGGTGCTCATACTATGTTTACACGGCGCGCTCAAGTCAGCGACTAGCACAAGTCACTCGAAACGCGGTCGGTTTACACGCCAGTGACTAGCTAGTATCTTAATTTAATTTTCATTTAATTTTTCAATTTTATGAATTTTGCTTCATAGCTTTTTCAATAATTCGAATTTTCCGACTATCAGAAACATAAAATACCTCAAATTATTTGAAATATGAATAAAAAAGGTTATGTCATGGAAAGTGACTGACTTGCTCTGAAACACTCTTTATGTGACCTTTCAATTTTTTCTGGACCTCAATGATGGTTAATACATTTATTGCTGCCCATATTTGACAACCTGTTGCCTTCAATTACGGGATTCAATCAAATATATTTGTCCACAATCCGAAAACAACCTTTGCTCTAAGTCATCATTCCCGTTTACACGGCTTTAAGTCAGCGCCTTACGCTGGTCAGTCACCGACTTACGGCTGACCGCCTTACGGTTGGTCACCAGGCGTTTACACGCAGTTTTGGTGCCTCACTAGCGCTAAGTCACGCACTATACTCTGTCTCAGGTCGGAAGAAGCCTGGCGAGGTTCACTTGCCTCCTCAGCCACCGCAGCAACACGGCTACCTGCGTGCGGAGGCGGAGGCCCTCGCCGGGACCCTCCCGACACCCCCCATTGTGGGGGTCCAAGCGAGGACAAAAGAGGCTGGCTTTTAACTCCAGTTCAACTACAAAATTTTAGCTTTTAAAAATATTTTTCCCCGTTGTTGCGTGGTAGAAATAGGCGCTCAAAATGAAGTATTTTCGTGCAAACGGGACGTTTCTGTGACCATTTTGAGGCACCACGGAGCTGAATGGCGTCGGAATTCCGGCACTCAACTTAGCACTCAAAATTGAGGTACGGATTTCAATCTTTTTTGTAATCCAGCTGAAATTTTCTGTTCAGTCCATTTTTGAAATCAGACTGGACAAATTTTATGTCAATGCACTTGTTCAATACGCACTGCTCGATGCTCATTACCAATGCGGTGCCAAGTCGGGTGCCAATGAAAAGGGACAGACCCTTCCCGGCCCGGGCCACCACCCTCAACAGCAGGTAGTGGCACTACCACCGCGCCAACGCGACCGTCGCCAGGCTTCTTCCGACCTGAGACAGACTGTAGCGGCGGCGTGTAAACATAGTACCTGCCGTCGCGCGCTCCCCCGCTCCCCCGCCGAGGAAGGCGCGCGTGTTTCTAAACACTCTGGCCCTCGGCTCGGCCGCCCGCCCCGCCCGCCCCGACCGTACCGTAATCGACGAGAGGAGTACGCACCGTTCAAGTCAACAGCGCCTCGGTGGATATTTCATCTCGAATCATTTCTGTTGAAACGTAACTATCGCGTGTGACGTAGACGTAAACAACTGACAACAATATTTTTATTGATGATTTGAACAGCCAGTGCGAGCGCAGCGAATCAGATCTCAAATACCAGGCAAGTCCATTGCGGGGGGGGGGGGGGGGCGTCTAACCTTGATGAATGACCTTGAGATGAAAGAGATGTACAGAGGCACGCAGATATGAATACGGGAAGGCAATCATACCTAGGCCTGCCCCTCCAGGGGCTGTGTCGCTACCATATAGCTGCCCGGTCTCCCAGCATGCATCTCGGTTGCGAGTGCGAGAGGGACAATGCATGCATGCGGCCGCCGGCAGAGAGCGGCATTGGGCGTTGCAGCTCTAGCGCGCCCATCGCAACTCGGCTGCAAAAGCCCGCCCAGCGCCCGCCCATCCAATGACAGCGCGTCTGGTCCGGCCGCAGCTATCCGCAGCGCCGGAGCCAATCAGAGCGCAGTTTCGATCGACGGCAGCAGATCAGTGGCGAAGGTGTCGCAAGGTCGGAGTCGGCGCTACCGACCCCACCTCACATCACGTTGCCTTTCGGTGTTCTAGGAAATTTTATCCACCCGATGCCTCTCTCTTGCCGCTGGCCGCTGTCGACAGACACGTTGGCGTACACCCGCTCGGCAGTGCGCAGGGCCCGAGGCCAGGCAGAATAAGCAACGGTCCGGCGAGCTCCGGGTCGGCTTTGCCTGCTTGCATGACGCTGCAAGTCGCTGGTCGCCTTGTTCACGGTGCTCAGGTGCAACACCGCGACGGATTCGAGGTTACGCTCCGCCGGTCCACCGTATCTCGGTACCTGGCGAGACATGATCTTGACTTAAGGGAACCCCCGTGCGCCTCCTGTGCAACAGGAGGCACCAGGCATGGGCGGCTAGTCCTATCGGCCGCATCGCCAACTCGGTGCAAACCCACGACCAAGCGCCATAGTCGCATTGATAACGGACGATACCGCACGTGAAACAGAAGACAACATTAATTCACGTACAAAGTGGCTAAGTCCAGTGGCACGGGGCTACAAACAAAGTTCCTGTAACGCGTTAATTTCATCCTACCCTGTAATCGTTGCTGAGTTCATGCGAATTCACGGCGTTTAGCCGGGTCTCAGTATCACGGCATTCACGTGATCTCGGTTCTGTTCACCTGTAATCTGGCCACATGTACACGGTGCTCATGGTGTTCACACCGCGCGGCGAGGTTCCGCTCCCGCCGGCTCCACCGTTCTCAGAGCCCCTGGCGAGCATGGGGTAGGCAACCCACCTCCCACCTGTGCCGAACAGGAGGCCTACCCAGCAGGGCGGCTGAGAGCCACCCGCCACCCACTCCGCGAACCCACGAAAAGCGCCATAGTCGCAGTAACGGAATACCACTGAAACAGTAAACAACCAATCCTACAAAGTTGTATCCTATGGTAGCGCAGTGGCGGGGTGTCTCAGGAGACGGAATTCCGCACTGGTTGGTGGTGGTTCCACGCTAAACCAGCATGTCGCATGACATAGATGCCCGGGAAACAATATAGTCAATATCGTCCATTCCTCTCGAACTATCTTTGAAATACTGCTCCGCATGCAGACGCAATAGGCCGCACTCGCGCAGCGGGACAAGGGCAAAGAGGCCCGCTTAGTGGGCAAGCATCTCTAGTACGTGCGCGGCGGAGCCCCTGGCGGCCGGGGGATAGGCAGCCCACCAAGCACATCTGCACAACAAGCTGCCCAGCGCCAGGCATCAGTCTGCAGCTCTTTGCAATGCTGCGAAAAGCAGCGCGTTCAGCACCGTCCTTTGAACAGGACTCACCGCCGCCTCCTCACCACTCTCTGCATCAATTTAGCCTTAGCCTTGAAAACTGCTAATACCCGGCAAGTACATGGCGGTAGGGGGGGACTTCGAGCTATTGTTGTGACGCTGTGCGAGACAGATGTCGCCTACTCAACATTCAGTGCTACCAACTGTGGAAAAGGTGGCGGCGAAATACTTTCCACCGGTCTGGGTGTAGAACCCGAGTCTCTCACCACTCTCCCAGTCGGAGTGACGCTTTTTACCACACGACCACCGATCGCTTACAAGTGTCCGGGAGCTGGCCCGGTACTAGAGCTGCCCTGGACAGCGGTTGGCCAGGGGTCTCAGACACGCGGCCCGCGGGCCGCTCAGGCGCCTCTCGGGCCGCACTGGGAAATATAGGCGAGAGACACAAGTCCAGGCCGGGCCGGCGACGGCGGCTGGCTCGTCTCCCTGCTGTCGAATGTGTCGAGCGGCCGGCAGTGAGGCTGTCTCTCTCGCACTCCCACGGTTATAAGGGAGGGACAAGGACAGACAGTGTGCTCGCGCGGCCGACGTGAGCATCTTCAGGACGCATCGCACGTAACGCGCTCAAGAGACACCCCCCCCCCTCCATAGCTGCAGCAGTGCAATTCTCGGATGCGGCAGTAGCGTCTTGCAGGAAATGGGGGGGGGGGGTTGCCTCCGGAGCATCGCCACACAGGTAGGCTCTGGGCTATGCTAGGCAGGAGGCAGCAGACACCGGAGCTCTCTTCACTCTGTCTCTCTTGCACCTATAGGGGGCGCCCCATGAGTGCGAGAGAGACAGAGCGACAAGCCGCCGGCCATTACCCATGCCGCCAGAGCCGAACCCAGCCACTTATCTCCTGACTATCGCACCTCGCTACTCGCGAGTGACGGAGCCACAATAGGACAGTGGGATTACCGGATTACAGACGTGGGGTAATGAAACGGTAGTTGTAAAAGCGCACGACAGAACCTGCGACCCGCCAGTCTGCCAGTCTGGGCACTTTCTCTTTCGGTACATACACTGCGTTACTTTACTCGCGTGGGCAATGGCTGTTGTTCGCGCCCGACTGGGCCTCGTACCGGGACCGCGTCTGGGCCGGTCGCGGTCGATTCCATCATGGGGTGGTGGGGTGGGGGAGGGGGCGGGCGGGCGGGCGGGCGGGCGGGGGAGGGAGGCCTCGCGGCTCGACGCGGCAGCCGCCACGTCGCGCCGCTCGCTAGTCTACAGTCTAGTGTCTAGGAAAGCCACAAGTTTAGGAGGGACGCTGTGAGTAAAACAAATCGCAATCAATTCAGTAATTTCAAAGTGTTCGATGGGTCTCAGCTGGAGTAACACCGACGTGGCCCGAAAAGGCATCTACGATCATTTGCGGTCCAGCCGTCAATAGCAATTAGCAGCAGGCAGGAGCATCCAAGCCACCGCCCGGCTGGTTGCCTACCAGCGCGGCGCTACAGCCCGAAGGGCGCCGGGGCTCCGAGGGCCAGGGCCACTACGGCCGTCAGCCGACTTGCACAGTATATACCTACTCCCCAGGTGGACAAAGAAGAGGAACTTCTTGGCCACCCTCTGTTGAGTAACCCCTTTCGGAGCACCCTATACCACACCTGGCCGGTTGGATCAAGGATGTAGTTGGGAGAGGGGGAAATCGTTATTTTCGGTTCGGCCTGCCTGCTAGCCAGCCTGCTGCTCTGCTCGCTGTCGCGTCGCTCGTTCATTCGGCCGGAGGACAGCGAGAGCAGCACAGCTCCCATGCAACGTGCATTCGACTCGAAAACTGGAATTCACATAGCAGTAAGTCCCACAGCGCGTCGCGCGGGAGTCAGGATGGGTGAGAGGGCGTGGGTGTGAAGCGTGTAGCGTCTAGGCGAAGGGGAGAGGGGAGGGTGCCTTCCCGGCCGCGGGGGGAGGGGCGAGGGGGGGGCCTTCGCGGCCGCGAGGCGATGCGGCCCGGGGGAGGCGATGGCGATGCGGCCGCGGCCGCGACGACGCCATCGTCCGCCATTACAGTGGCGCACCCAAGCTGCTGGTGCAGAGTGAAGTGGGGAAGCACAGTTCAGTCTTGGGTGAGTACATTTATATATTTTGGAATGCATATCATTCGGCCATCCAATTCCATGTAATGCTCTAAAAATTTCAAAATCAGAAAACGCATTACAGTTTATATTATGTTGCATAATTAATTAGTGGTTTGACTGTCGCTGACGTGTAACTGTCAGACTCAGTTGGCTCTATGCAAAACAACAGTCACAGCAATATATATACATATTTATGAAAAAAAAAAAAACCAAAAAGGTCTTTGGCCATTGGACAGAAAAATTCAAATCAGTGAAAAACACAGCAACCTCTCAAATTATAAGGTTGCTGTGTGGCATACAAAAAATTTGTAGGATCAAAATGAATGAGGTTTTGAAGAGCAATGTCACTTGATATTGTTTGAAATAAGTCACCCAGCACTAATTTCAAGAAAATCAAGTATCTTGTCCCATTGACACATAGACCACTAGAATTCATATCTGAACATTATTAGGGCAGAGGGTTATCAAATCACTGATGCAAAAATTAAGGAAATAGGCTTAAAAATATTGATTTTGAAAGGTCTTTTCATGGAATGTGTTTGGATGGTAACTGCCCAGCCGCTGCCTTGACTAACCTGGCTATCAGTAAACCCAAATAGTGGTGCAACTGCTTTCACGAATCATATTGAACCATTGACCTTGATGAGTCGTCAGGAATGCGCCTATGAGATGTCATGGTACCTGCAAACAGGGGTCGTCATTAATTTTCTATGCTAAAAATGAGATTGAAAGAAAGGTGGCCATTTGATTGGACAGAATGATTCAGCTCCTTGAAATTATTCAAAACACAACTTTGTTTAAAGAAATTCAGAACCAAGAGAAGAAAGACTTCAACTATGAACGAGGGGCAGAAGCATGATTTTGAAAATAATATAAGTATATATGAACTACTATGAAATACTTGGAAATTCTACACTACAATATTTGGGTAAAAAGTCAAGTAATTATGCAAAATTTAATTTTTCTCTAAACTTTTATATACAGTCTCAAAGTGCTACTAAAAATATGATGTGAAGCAATGTGAGTAAACTCTAAAACCAGATATTGAGGAAACAAAAGTAATTCCCACTGCATTCATATGTTCAAGGTCAAAATCTCAAACTGATGAAAACCTCCACAAATAGAACATTCTTCTCAATGTTTTAGTGTTTATCATGCAAAGCAAAGCTTCTTTTGCATAGCAGGCGTCATAACTAATTGGTACTAAGTTACAATAGACAGTTGTAAGTGGAATAGTGAAACACGCTTTATTGGTCTAAAACCTAACCTTCTGTCCAAATGATTTTGTCTTTTTATCCTAAATTCATGCCAGAGTGGTTCACAATCTGATATAAGACTAGAACTGATAGTCTTGAAGTTCTCTGCCAAAAGATATTGAGAAAAGAAAATATGCCGAAACTCGTGAACTAGTTCTCGTGGAATTAAGTTGTCACAAGTGTAAAGATTTTTATTCGTGAGTTGGTTTACTGCCAAACATTGTCAAACTTACTTGGTGCACCTCAATATCCAGAGCTGCTAGGTGGCTGAGTCTGCCAGCCAGCAAATGAATAGCTGCTTGAATATACAAATGCTTGCTTTCCATCCAACGCAAACGGTCTCTCCATAGCTTCCAGAAGGGCTGTCCGACACATCGGCTAGAAGATGCAGCGACCACTCAAATTCACAGACTGTTCTGTCTCCTTGGGCAACAGGGACCGTTGAACCTGCAAACGAAGACAAAACGGTATAACAAAGAGCTACCTATTGGCAACATTTAATCCTCATTGACGTAAATCAAAAATCGATAATGTAGTAGTCAACATGCATAAGATTTTCCATATAATCAATAACCTTGAGTAAAACCTAAAGCCAGTTTTGCCTGAAATCATGTGAAGCATTGGGAAGAATGCTGGTACAGTTAACTCAAACATAATAAACATAATATTACTAAGTAAAGAGGACACTCAGTCAGTACAGAATCAATTTTGAAATGGAACTATTTTGAAAGAAAACAAGGCTATCTACTCCAAAAGATGTAAGTGTAGCTCATACATTGATTGATAAAGAATGGTGGAACAGGAACACATCTGTTATATAAAGCTAAAATGGTCCAAAAATTACAAGATTTGCTACATGTAAATATCTGAAGGAAAAGTATAAAATGGGCAGTGCTGGAGGTCATTAATTTCTAATTGAAAGAGTGACCAGACTGTAAACATACCAGATCAGTGACAACCATTTCTTATTCCATAGCTTGTAGAAGGTTAGCCCCACACATCAGCTTCATCCGGATATGCAGCGCGCACTAAAATTGACAGCAGCTTGATTTATGTTGGGCAAGAGGGCATGGTGAACCTGCCAACAAAGACAATACACTACATTCAGATATTTCTGCTGCATTCAGATGAATTGAATTACTCAAATCGACAGATCAATTAAGAAAAGAGAACAAAAAAAATGTAAATATGACACGTGATCTAAAAATTGTACGTAACTAATTTGCCTGAAATAATACAGTAAATCACTCAGCACTTACATTGACTGGATCAGGTTGCACACATGGAGATTTCACGCGTTTCAATAGTCTGAGTAAAGGACAGACAGAAATGGAATGTAAATATATCTGACCCTCCTTCCCAGCTTACAATTTGGTTCCTCACATAACCAAAACAGCACCACAATCAAACCACAGAGTAACACTCGAGCACACTCAAGAAAAGCCTAGCATTTAAAACAAAACTATCACCAAGGAAATGTAACCAACTTCTGAGGAAGCAGTTTAGAGAATTGAAAACATAATCTACATGAAAGGAATAACTCACTAAACACAACTGTACCTGCATATATTTATTTATTTATCCGCATGATCCGGTTGAGGCAGCTTTTCTTGGTGTTCGAAAACCTAGCTTCCGCTATCAATTTGAGCTCGATGCCGTTCCTGAGCTCTCTAAAATTGACTTGAACCATGAGAGCTTGAACCTTGAACATAGAAAACTTAACCCTTTTTTTCACGGCCTTGCGTTTGCGTTGCGTTGCGCTTCGCGTCGCGCGAACAAAAAGAAGAACGGGCAACGGGCCCGTGCCCGTAGTATGGACCATGGACGGGAATTTAATTTTATGCGTGGATGCAATCTGCTCTGCACCAGAAACGTTTCGTAGACGAAACTGATTTATTGAAATTGATTATGTTAGGCAAAGACGATAAACATTGCCGTAAATTTGCCAAACGTGCATTCCTTTCTGTGTAGACGGTTGGCACTCTGTTACCAACTTAACGAGAAAGTCACTTTGCAGTTCTCCTCTCCACGAGCTTTCTTCAACAAAAGTAACCGATCAGTCCACAATTCTTTGTCTCATGATGTCATGCGTAGTTTTGAATTTTTTGTCAAAGGCGTGACAGCGGCTAAAGCAGAAACAGTTACCAGTGTACGTTACAGATTTCCGTGCCCGCGGTAGTGGTATGGTTGCATCTGACTTCTGCTCTGCTTTCTGCTTCTGCTTGCTTGAATCCGCTGTCTGCTGGCGGTGTATTTCAACATAATTTAAGTAAATTCAAAATTCCTGAGAGATGCGGTGCTGGAAATTAAGATCAAAAGTCAAAAGTATCTTATGTCCCCGAGTCTGTCCCCGGACCGTGTCTTGGAACGTCTCATTGCCTCTGTTTTTGACTCACCTGGAAAGCACAAACAAACATAACCTGAGGCCAGATGACATTTATGCATCAAGAGCCATGAGGGTGAAGATCCAAGTGAAATTGGTCGTTCGCGTTGTAGCTTATATCTTGTTTACTCTTGCGTTATGTGAATATTTCATGTACTACCTCGTCATATACCAGGTTGGTGATTTCTTCTCTCAACGGTTGCTTTTCTAAGTCTTATGTTGTCATTTCACACAATTTAAAACTGTCAGTGCTAATTCACATTTTTCTTCTGTTTCAGTGTTCTTCGCTTGAGCTCAATTCAGAGGGGCCGAGCTCATCTCCACCTTCCAAAAATGATAGTGAACCAGTTCGGGCCCTGTTTTTGGCGGACACTCATCTTCTTGGGTTTGTCTATGTAGGGTCTCGCAATGGACACTGGTTCGACAAATAGGAGGGAGGGAATGGCAGATGTATCGAGCATTTCAAAGTGCTATTTCCCTGCATAAGCCTGAAGTAGCATTTTCTTTGTTGCAGCATTTTCCAATGTCCCGAGACTCTGACAAAACTTGCGATGAGCCTGATGAAGCCCCAGAGCATCTAAAAAGGATGAAATTTCGAGAGCGATGGGAGTGTCTCTCTCGAGAAGCAACAGAAAAGGTGAGCATATTGTCACATTCTTCAATGGAATTATTTACTGAGTTGATTTATGGAAGCTAATCTTGCTACTGTTCTTTCTCTCTTTTTAGATATTTGATAAACTGGATCCAAGAGCTGTATTCTCTGGGCACACACATCGTGGATGTCATGTTGTCCATGGCGCTTCTCAGGACATCCATGAGTATATAGTGACATTTAGCTGGAGAAACAAAGACAACCCCACCTTCCTTTTGGTAAGTATAGTTGGACTGTCACCATCACCTTTTATTAATTTTTTCAATATTTCCTTTCATTCTTTCTTTTCTTTATTTCCAGGGTATGATGACCCCCAACAACTATTCTATTTCAAAATGTCATATGCCACGTGAATCAACTATCATCTTCCTGTACATTGCAAGCCTTGTTGGCTTTGTACTATGGTTGGTTCGTTGCATGTACCTTTTCTCATCTTTTCGTCACCACTCTGTCTGTGTGTGAACTTGCGGCTGTTAAGCTAAAATTTAAGAACTATGAGTGTGTTGTCATGGGAGCCTATAGATCCCCATCAAACCAATCAGTAAGAAATTGGAATGGTTTTTTGGACAGACTGCTTGAAGCTATTCTACTGGTCAATCCTAATGCCACTAAAGTGATACTAGCTGCGGACTTTAATGTAAACATCAGTAGTGATAGTACGTGGGCTACGGATCTGGTAACTTTACTCAACGCCTGTAACCTGCCTGTATTGTTTAGGGAGGCCACTAGGCTTAATTTATTATCAGGTAAAGACTCATGCATTGATAATATCTGCTCTAATATGCAGAGTGGTCTAGTGCAGAGTCGTCAGCAACCAGGGCCTGCTGGACCATGAACTGTTATTGGCCAGCTTTAAAATTGATAAAAAGAGTATGGTTGCTACTGTCCAAAAAAGGAAAATTAATGCATCAACACTAGGTGACCTGGAAACAGCACCTAGTAAAGACAACTGGCTTGATGTCTTAAAAGAAAGTGATGCAAATCAGGCATATGATGCTTTCTATTAAACTCTAAAATACAATATGGATATTTATTGCCCTGTAACCAATGTAAAGTGTAAAAGAAGTATGAACCCCAATATTAAATGGTCGCTAGTGATGTTAACGAAATCAGTGAATGGATAGGGCTCCTCAGGGATTTGAGAGGCTTAAATCCGATAACTTACGAAGAGCAGGCTCTTATTAAAGAGTACCTAATGAACATCATAAAATAAATCTATTCTTATAAGAAAGGGGTAGAATGATTCATTTTCTCCAAGACAACTCAACCTAAATTCAAAAACATCAATATTAAGAATACTATCAAAAAAAAATAATACAGTAAAAGAAAGTGAGATTTACGTCTTTCTTCAACTTTTACAGCTAGACATTAACACATTCCATTGACACATACAATCCTATGTTGAGCTTGTCCATTGATAACATTGAGATCACAAACTCTGTCTACTTGTCTCCCAATAACAATCCTGCTAGATCAAGATGCAGGACCAGATGTCTTGTATGGACAAACAGTAGATGTCCTCAATGCTTGCTAATGGCCACATTGGCTTTCTCACTTTGGAATCATCAACTTAACAACAAGTATTTACAATATTATAAAAATAGAGAGTGCAAATTATTCTGCTACCATGGGTGATTGGGGCAATGAACAAATCAACCTGACACAGAACAGAAACCAGACAGAACTTTAAAGAGGCAGAGAGAACAACACATTCTGTGAGATCAAGCTTCAGTCTTCACATTATTATTACAGTTAATATGACATCAATCCCTTGTGATGACATTCATTCAATACAAGTAAACAAGAATAATGCATAGAACAGCAAACATTGTAACCAAATTTATACTTTATCACCCTGCTGCACAGAACTAATGACAAGAAATTTTCTCAGAAACACCCCCAGACTGCATTTTGATGCAACATAATTACACTATAGCCTTCCAAGAAGACAATTAAAACTAATTGATTCCAAAGTACCCTAATAATCTTTGTTATTAACAAGTTATCAATAAATGACAATAAAACAGTTTCAATACTGAGTGCTTACTCATCAAAACTAAATTTGTAATATGGATTGGTCTGAATATATAAACTGTGGTTTAACATTTTATAAGCCTATCAGAAAAACATACATCTTAAACTAAAAAAAAAACTTAACACATGATGCAGACTTAAGTACTTCTACACAGGTGTATCTTCTTTGGTTTCCATCCTGATGTCGTTGCCATTGATATACTCAGAAGAAACGTTGTGGTTAATGGAGGGGTTTTCGGTGCCGCCACACTGCTGGTCTCACTGGATTTACCGCGACCTCCACCAGCTGCAAACAGCAATAATGAACTCCTGTCATGCAAAGTCTCCACACACCCATGGCTCAGGGAACAGCTCCATTTTGGCTCTCCGGAATCTCCAAACATTGGCTAAATTTTTTGTTGAATAGTTCTGAGTCAGCCCAATAAAACCTTATTCGAGCCAAATATGACAGGAATTCTCTAAGTTTAGAACACACAAGCAATTCTTTAAAAATAAAACTGCTCATAATTGCTTCCAGACTAATCTGGAAGCAATCTGCTCAGAACAGTTTTATTGTGCACTACAAGGCACAAGTGCATTGTAGCTCAACATGCTCTCAGATATGCATCCTCAAAATGAAATAAATAAATCACAATGAAAAAGGTCTAGTGAGAATCATAATTAGACGGTGGTGCTGTAATAAGTATCAAACCATAATTTAGAAACCATAAAAATGAACTGCATCCCAGTGAACACCAACTATAAAGGTGTTTTTCCTTTCTATTTCTTTCGTCAGTATACCAAATGTCTCAAACAACACTCTATGATCAGCAAGACTTGCAAATCAAGAAGAGGAGAGATAGAGTCAGAACATTAACAGGTATCACAATACTTACAATCACCTCCCCTACCTCCCCTACCTCCTCCTGTCAAGGATCCTCAGAAGGGCTGCAAACAAAACAGAAAGGCACACTGTGAACGGAATGAGTAGAAGCCAAAGACATCAACACGAAGTTGATGAAAGGTGGACTCGTTGGACTGGGCGGTATTTGCATTTCAATGTCGATATCCAATAATTCAAATTTTTTCAATACATAACCAATATCAATATTTGATATTGAGTGTTGAATTTTAGATTATAATGAGGTACCAATACCAATATTGAAATATTGTTTCTCAATATATTGGAAAACTACTCGTATTGACAACCTAAGGTAAGCTTCATTTTTGGCACAAAAATAAGCTACTCTGGCGAAGTAAGAAGAAGAAAGGAAGAAGAATCAAGTAATTTTCAATGTTCATTGAATATTGTTTTACCAATACTGATTGGTCGAACTTGTATTTTAGGGTCTGAAACTTGACGCATGTAAATTTTGGTCAGCAAAGAACATTCAGCCTGCGAAAATCTAATCTATCATCCTGCCTGTTGGATGTGGTACAACTTAAAAAAAAAAAAAAACGAAATTAGGAATTATTGGCCGATCCATGGAATAGGGCCAGAAAAGGTCCTACTCTCATGGCCGATCACAAGGCATGGGAAGCACATGCGGAGAGGCCGCGCGAGGTCGTAGAGTCCTAGGCATGGATCATGGATGTAGTATTTCTAGGACTCTAGTCGAAGTGTCTTGCTGACTCGAACCGCTCGGTCAAGGATTGTATTGGGGGGGAGGGGAAGGGGGAAGGGACGGGGACGGGGACGCCGCGCCGCAGCCGCAACAGCTGACTTACCCTTGAGCACCTCCGCCAGGCACTCTATTATCCTTAGGCTCTCCTCCGGCCTCATCCATATGCCGAATATCGCCGTAGCTATTAGTCCCACCATAAGACTTAACACCGCCCATGGCCTGGAAATGCAATTTTCAATGTAAGTATTATGAGGAAACGAACCTAACCTAACCATGCACTAGACGTGTCGACTTACAGAGACAGTTCAATGAAAGAAAAATGTTCAATGGTGCAGTTCCAGATGGTTCAGGCTCAGTTGTACAGTGCTGAGAAGTGTTCTTCGAGTCTCACAGCCTCTAACTGGACAACTGAACTTAAACCATCCTGAACTGCACCATTGAACAATTTTCTGATCATTGCACTGTATGAAGAACCTCTGTAAGAAGGACTTCTCCCTCAATCTGAAATTATTGCTCTCCAAACAATTATTTATTTTTCTTTCGATTTTTTTTAAATCTTTAGCCATTAGCATGACCACCTAAGGTTTCGAAACAACGGTTATGAGCTGTATGAGACACTTTCCCCTCCGGCCTCGAGGGAAAGGACAGTCGTAAACTATCAAGGCTGCACTCTCATGGGATACAGGTCAACTCCTCTTCTTATCACTGTGGCATATTATTACTTGTAAGTATTGTCCCATCCTCATTTTGCCTGAAATTATTGCTCTCCAAACATTTATCCATTTTTCTTCCCCCCTTTTTTTTCATTTCAGCCATTGGCAGGACCAACAGAAAAGTTTACTGTCTACTGAGGTCTGTAACGAACATCTGGCTGCTGCAGCCATGAAGAAATGACTTGAATTGGAAAGCTTGGGTCGCAAATGAGAATAGACTATGACTGAATACTCGGACCACAACTGTAATCCTTAGTTCATCAGTTCTTTTATTTTTTAATTTTGTAATGTTCTTTTAACTGGAGGGCAAACCCCTTACTTGAAGCTACATGTGTGATTAAGGTTCCTAGCAGTTGTTTGAATCATTAACATAATCACCATATACACTACTGGGTTTGAATTAAAGAAATATGAAGTACAATTTCTGTCACTCCTTAGCCGCTCCAATTAGTATGATGTGACTCCCTTTTAAAGGCTCCTCCAGATGGCTTAATTGGTCGGTTCACAAATAATACTCCAAGCAATTCCTCTCTCTAGTAAATGTCCGGAGAGCCAGCCCTGGCTACATGACACCGGCTGGTCAACCCGCCAACTGTGACTGAATAGGCTTTATAACAAGTGGCGTTACTGAAACATTATTTAGAGTTGAATGCATAATTATTTGAAAACAGGCATTTGCGTGTCCATCCCTGCGAAAAAATGTGGCAGGCAAAGTGTTAAACCAGGAGTCACCTGACTCCTGCCTGACTGACGACTTGATTCAATGAGGTAGGGGACTATGATGAAAACAACTCCGAATGAATTAAATGACAGGGGGGAGTAGCAGAAATTCAAGGGAGGCTCGTCGAGATGCCAGAGGGGTCCAGTTGCATCACTTGCCAGTCGGCCCAAGAAAGCCGCATTTCAAACCACGGAGCTTAATATTGTCATGATATTGTACTTACGGCATTAAGAAGGCCGCCTCCGCCTTCTTAGGTGTTCTTTTGCGTGGAGCCATTGGGAAATTTAAACAAAAAGACCGCTTAAAAACTAGCTGAGATGCTGAGCCAGAGAGCTGACAGCTGAACTACACACCAACACACCTCGTCACCTCGTCGTCCTCCTGCTTCCAGGAACTCAAAATTTTGCACTGCGAAGCACTAAAGCCCGGCAACCTTCGCAATGGTAAAAGTGAACTTTGTCGCCACAATCATCTCTGAATCGCAGCTCTGTTGATTTTCAAATGTTGTTTTAATCTTTTGAAAACCAAATTGACATGATATCTGTTAATTTTTTCCCACCTTTAAATTAATTGCCTGCTCTTTTAGATGTTTTAGGGTGGCGTTTTGGGGGTGCGAAATATGGCGGTACGAAAGTATGACAATTTCACGACCTATGACCAGCAGACGACGTCAGTAGACGCTCAAAACTAGCAATATTTAAAAACCCTGATGATTCTTTACCAGATCTATGTTGCGAGTTCGTTCCTCAGCACACAAACAGCACTCCGTAATCTGAATTCTTCAATATTTCCCTCAAAGGTTCGAATAAAAGTGTTACGTTAGTGATCTGACCCCCCAGCCCCCTTTGAACTGCCGCGCCTCTTTTCTGTCAAGCCTAGTTTCAGAAAGTATCAACTAAGCTTTCTGAAGCACTTTTGGTCAAAGAAAAAAACTTTATGTTTCTAGACAGGGTTTTTTTTTGCTCAAGAGGCAGATTATTTGCAAGATTCGATCAATTTCTTTGGCGTCGGCTGCTCCATACTCAGTTCGCGACAGAACGTTTTCGTTCGAGTCCTTTACCCGGCAGTGACATAACGGTACACAGACGCAGGCAGAAAACAATTTTGAGCCTAAAGATCTGCTGTAAACTCGAACTATTCAAGAGTTGTTCTCAGTGTTTTGGGGGCATGGCTGGAAAAAGGCAAATCTTGTCCTACCTGCAATCGTGTCGGTGAGCTGGTGCACGGAACAACGAACCTCTGAAATCATGCGTTATTGGAATACCATAACCTAACCTGCCTTTTTTTTTCGTAGGAGAATTATGGAAATATTTCAAGGATGGTCTATATACGTTGTGGGTTTAGCCCTCCTCGTTCCTCAAGATATATTGTTGCCGTTAGTATTCTTTTATATTTCGTCATCAAAACTTTCATTTCCTTACTTTGCTTAAAAAAATTGATCCCCTGCAGGATTTGTGGGGCATTGGTAGTCATCTTTTTTCTGCTGATTTTGCTGATTATTTGGCGACCATCATGTGCTTCCCCCATATATCATTGTGTGTGAGTAATCACTTTTCAAATGTGTTGATCATACCATTGGCCCTCTAATATATGCAAAACTGTGTACGTTCCAGGACCTTCCTGCTTCTACCTTTCAACCTGGTAACTTGTTGGTGTTTGTTCACCAAGATTGCGCTGCTAACAAATTCCAAACCTTGCCCACCCAATTTGGACTGGTTTAAGGTATTGGATGGTTAATTTCAAAATTAGTGTGTATGAGCGTCCTTCTATACCTCAATTCTGTATTTCCTTGTAGTTATTTATTTAAATTTGCCGCCAATTACAAAATGATTATTTATTTCAGCTGGCACATGAAATTGTAAAATGTAATTTGTATAATTATTTATATCTTATCTATATACCTGAATATTCTACCCATTTCTAAACTCTGCAACGAGTTATCTTTTACGTTTTCATATCCCGATTATATCTGGCATGAAATATGAAATATGAAATGTCATATTTATTATTATTTAAAGCTTAATGATCCACTAATTTGTGGGGAGATTATTGCAAGATCTGATCTCAGCAATGATTTATCTTTAACTTCAATAGGAATAAAATATCGGCTCAAGATCTTCAGTTTAAGATTCAATTTTCATGGCTCGCATTGGCTCTTGAAGGCATTGAAGTTTTGAACTGCTTGGTTTTTTAAGGATATAGTCCTAATTATCTCTGCTAGGCGATTAAAATGTCTTTTCATTTTTTAAAATGTTGACCTGCAATCATTCGCATAGTAAAATGAGTAAAATAATTGTCTGTGACTGTTTTTTTTTTTATTTTTTCCATAAATACCACCAACATTAGAACAAGTTATTATGAATTCTTATGAAAGACTTTTGTTCTACATTGAGTTAACATAATGAAAAAGCTTCTCCAGTACAGTTTAAGTCACAACTCTTTTGGAATTAAGTTGAAAATGTTACATTTTCTGTCATACACTATTATGAGACAAAATACAACTTTTGAAAAGAAATTCAAAGTCGAATTTGCTTAGGATCATACAAGAAGAACTAAGACATGGCTTGAAAGGCAGCAGACAACATATTCAAGACCTCCAACCAAACTTGAGGCAGGTTCCCGAACTCTCAGCAAGCTAACAGATGACTCCTGCGTAAACAACAAACAAACCACATTATTATCCGAGCAAAAATCAGGGACACAAGAACTAGGACACCCATCAAAAGAGGAATCCTGATCAGTGTACAAAAGAAATCTATAAAAAATTAACATATCAGAAAATAGATAAAATCTAATACAGTTACACTATGATCAGAAAGAGTCTGCAAATGCCCATCCATTATGGTAGCAAAACATTATAATCTACATCATGGTCCTACAAGTTAAAATTTTAAAAAATGTGGCAGTAAAATATTCTGCTCTAAGGGCCAAAGACATCTAACAATAAGGATGAGAAAGCAACCTTATTGCTAACTCACAAACAGAAATAAAGTTACATCTGTGATCGAAGCTTGCTCTGTAGCATCTGATTGTTACCATCTGTCCTTCGACCCACGATTTTCTTTCAATCAAAACACATTTTTTTTAAAGATAAGTAAGAAGGACTCAGACATGGATTGCAAGCACTTAGAATAACATTAAAAGACAGCACATGGAATGTCAAGTCAATACTAGGTCTTGAACAAAAGCAGACCAACACAGTTAAAAAGCCAAGTTATTTTTCAAAATGGTTCATCTTATAACTTTATTTCATGCCAGTGTGTCTCAAACTTTGATCTTAAAGTAAAACTGAGAGTGTGGAAGGTTTCTGTCCAAAGTTAATAGACTTTCAAAACATGCACATGTAATGTGATACACATAAGAATCGACATTTAGAAGGGATTTCAAAAATATATGGGACCAATTCTTTCTCCCATTCTCTTGAAGGCGACAGCAACCTTATGGCTAACTCACAAACAGAAATAAGCTTACCTTTGTCATCAAGTTTGCTTCAAGTGTTGTCATATGATGCCGCGTTCCCAAAAGCCAGTGGATTTGCTGTCTTGAGACACCTTTCGCCTTTGGCTTGCTTTCATGAAGTTCTGTTGCCTGTTGATATAATCAAAATCATAATGCAATTGGCAAGTTAAACTTTACATTACGAACAGTAAGGTAAAAAGAAAAGAAAACACCACTCTTACCTTATCTGTGACAATCCATAACTTCTTCCAGAGAAGAGTCTCTCCAAAGTTATACAAGAAAACAAATATCAGGAGTTCTGTAAATTGGAATGGGAAACGGGTACTTAAATTTTAACAATTTATGATAATTTCTAATGAAAGGCATAGAGACAATACTATTGCAAAGCTTCTCCATCAGAGTTAAAGCCTTAACTTTTAATAATTTGGATCAAAAGTTTGAAAACCTATGTAACAACTACTTTGAAGAAAAGTCATAAAAATTGTGCTAAACTTAGATTTTCTCCAGCTTAGTAGCAGCATTTACACACTAAGACCCACTAGGGAAATGATTAAATTAATGCGAATATCAAAACAACTAAAAGTGAAAATTTAACCATAAACGAAAGATAAAAGCAAGCCCTCAATATTTTAAAAGGTGGCTGATCAAAGCATAGAAATGGATTTTGTTTCCAAGAGTGTTCCTTGCTTTTGCACTTCAGATGTGTTAAACTATCATCAGTTGTTTTTCAAAATAAAGAAAGTGGCAAGAAAGGGAAAAGTTGCCAGAGCCACAGGTGTCTTGCTTGACAGAGAAATCTCAGCCTCAACACTTTCGTTGATGTACTCTTCAAGCTTGCTGACTCTGTCGTCTACATTTCCTCCTCTGGACTTCTCCACATAAGCCAACATAAAAGCACGCAATGATTCATGGCTGGCAATATCTCCCAGCCACAACTCTTTGCAGTCTTTGCCTGACAACAGGTCAGCATGAATCAAAAACAAAGATTGCCTTTGCAAAATAGGCCACATAGCAAAGACCTTCCTCCAGTCATTTGCACTGCGTGCTGAGTTAAAGTGAGTCACTCAGACAGACGAAAACTACTTAAGATCTAAACAAGACTGATAAGCAATGACATAAAGGCAATGCAATGACATATATAAAATACATAAGGCCTGACTTGGTTGGAATGAGTGAGATGTTATCTATTTACAAAGACAATAGCATTTATGCCTCTCCATCAGATTTGGAGTGTGAACCTCCTACTAATTATCTCCAAACTGCGCAATTGATGAAAGCAGCCATTGGAGTCTGTACACAACATTTTGTTAAAATTAAAATTTCTTTGGGATAAATTCATGTTGCCCGAATAGTTGCGTAGCTTCCTTCAAAATTGAACAAAATGTGTTGCGTCTTGAAACTCTGCATTCTGAAAGAAGAAAAGATGAACATAACATGACAAAGGAAAGCAGTGGGTGAGTAATGAGACATGCTTTCAATATCTACTTACCAAGATTTCGAGCATTTCAATAGAACTAAGATGGATATCGGAGGACTGATGAGAATGCAGCAAGTCGGGTCGTGGTCCACCAAATGTTAATAGGAGTAATGAAAAAGTCTTCCTCCAAAGTTGGGAAGCACAATCAAGAAGTGACTTCAGTCATTCCAAATGCAACAGCTTTTTTATTCAAACAAAGCTCTAAAAGGGAAAAAAAGTTACACAGTTAGCTGCAACAGATCAAACTATGAACTGGCATCAAGTTGCAACCCCCCATTTAAAGATCTTGAAGGGAGTTTCTCTCATGTAAAGCAAAGATGCTGCTAGCAGTGACATTTATTTTTTATTAAAGTGATACTTGTTTTTCAAAGATCTTTAACAGTATATATTGAACTGTGATGAACTCACCTGTTGGTGGAAAGCCCCAGAGAAGAACTCTGCAGTAAATTAAGTATTGGCAGAATATTTGTCGCTACAGTTGAATCAGAACTTTCCTGCACTGTTAAAAAATATTTATAACATTTTCAAGGTTGCTGTAATGATGTCCATGGGCATGACTGGGTACGCACTTCTGGTGTTGCACCTGTCACCTGCAAAATAAAAGAAATCAAGTTAGCCATTCATGCAGTTAGATGTGTAGCCTGAAGCATCAATATCTTGGTTGAAGTAATATTTCACAAAAGCATCAAAGAAATGTTCAATTGGTGACTTCTGTAACAACTTTTGTCATCACCAGTTTCCACTATCCAATAAGCTACCTAATTAGAACTCGCACACACATGAAACGACTCAGAAAGTAATTTAGACTTAAACTCTTAGTTTAAATCAACGTCTCACTTGCAAATATGTCTAGACCACTTAAAAACCAAACTAGGAAAGCACTCATGAGATAAATCTTATTTTTATTGCTGTCATATGAATGTTTCTTTATATAATACATACTTTTGATGCTTTTGCTCTGGTTTCATGAAGAAAGTCTCTATGAGACAAATGATCGGTGCACATGCGCAAACCTGTAGGTCTTGAAGTGGGAGTTTGAGGCTCCACACTGCGCTCTGTATTCTCCGGCACTGGAGTCAATGGGGAGCGAGGAGTAGTATGCCCTTCAGATACACAGAAAGGTAGGGAAAATTAATAAACACACACACACACACTAAGCAATTTACTTCACAGAAGGTTCACCTCAAAAACACAAACTCACACACCTGAGAGGTAAATGTGTTTCTGGCCATCAGGTGCCATGAAAAAGGCAATCTTTTGGCCCATAGATTTTGCATCGCTGATCAATGCTTTAAAAATATCATCAACACACACTTCCACACCAGCGTCAAAGCCAGACGAGTCCAGGTACAGCTGTTACAAAAAAAAGCAGGTAGTACATACATTTGTTGTTTGCAGGTTTGGATCATACTGTTCGGATACCTTGCAATCCTCGGTGACTTTCAATGCTTCCTGAGCTGCTTTGATCACATCCTGAATCGTGTCGCCCATAACATAGGTACCTCCTCTACGATCCCACGCAGTCACAAACACAAGCAACGGCATAGTTCCTGAGGCCAAGGTTAAATAATGTCAGTAACAAGTGCATTTAGCACCTGTTTCATGGAAAGGCCAAGAGCAAGGTTAGAATGGTCAAGGCTGGTGAAAGAAGCTTGGATTCGAGGCTGAGAACACGTTAAAATTACACAGACTTTAGAATTCTGAATGCCCTGAGCCAAGCCTGTAATGAAGATAATCCTAATACGCTCACAGCTCTCTTACCTAAAGAAACAAGATCCAAGGCAGACTCCAAGGATGAACAAAGCTGGCTGGGTGCGATTATGCTGAATGATTCCGAGAGCCCTGGTACTTTCGTGTATTCCAATCACAGCTCGACAGTTCACGTTCCGGAGGACACACGACCTAAGCCACAAATAACATTAAATATTATAAAATCGTGAAAAAGCAACTCTCGGGCTTTGATGATAGTGGCAACTGGCAGCAGCAACGTGTCCCACTCAGCCAGGGTTCGGTGCACGAGATTCGTTGTTAATCGAAAATATGTCACTCCTCTTTCGTCCATATCATACAAAAAACGAAGGATACAGCATATATCGGTCAACAACGGAATAATCGGTTCAACATTTACCTTGTTTAACCTTGGTGTGACTTGTGTCTGACCAGGTTTGACCGCGGCGCGTGTAGGTTAGGAGCGTACCCATTGGCCGCCGTTGTTTACTGCTTCTGCTGTCTGCTGTTTTGTTTGTGTACATTCGTCTCTTTCGTCCGCTCTAAATCAAATTACTTGCCCTATTGAAATGACACAAAACCAAGACAGGCCGAAAGCTGGGAGCCTTTGGTGCGGCTGCACGAATGAAGATAAGGAGGAAGAAAACTTGCTGGTAATTGTGCTTTACTTGCTTGTTGTTGTGACGCAATAGGCTGTCAGGGGTCAGTGTTCACATTTCTTTTCTAGATCTTGGACTCCCTTGCTTCTAGAGGCGTTCCCCTCATACCCGTGCAAGTTTCGCACTTCCGCTGTAAAGATTTACACGGCTGGGCCATGACTGCCTACGTCAAAAGTGGCTACCCGTGCGCCACCGATGAGCAGGCAACCCGACCCTATGTTGCATGCAAAGATGATAACAAGATCTACCAGTGGGCATCCGTAAGAACAATAAAAGACTCAATGTACTCTACTTGGTGCCCTTGCTGCTTAATTACAATGACGTATCCTTTACAGTTCATGACCCCGGTATCTGCAGAGCTGCAAGGAGTGGGAACGAGAAAGGCAATACCGTCAATCAAAATGCAAGGATTGCAACTTGTGAACACCCGAGCAGAGAGTGCTGAGCTCGTCGCACAGGGCCACACACTCAAGAAAATTGGGAGGCACACTTTCTTGCAACTGGGCGAGCCAAGGCACTATCCATTTGTAGTGTACTGGACAAAATGCAGCAAGTGCTTAAGGTAATAAGTGCATTCTGACACTACAATATCTTAATTGTGATTTTACTTTTAATGTTAAAAGTTCCTCTTTGACTGAAAAGTTTTTCTTAGATTAAGGTGCTTATGCACAAATTTGACTGACAAATATATATTGATTTATATATGTTAAGTTCCTTTAAAATACCACTGGTTGTGCTGTAGGTTGTTATAAGCTGTAGACAAGTTTCATCAAAAAAATCAACTTACCTAATTATTGTGTATTGTTTCATCAAAAAAATCAACTTACCTAATTATTGTGTATTTATACAAAGGAACCTACCTAAAGTGTTTTTTAAATGTTCCTTAGCATTCATTTTATGATGAATCTGTGATATAAGGGACAGCTCATTGTTTCTTTAAAAAAATTCCACTTCCATAAAATGTGTAGCTTTTTATTTGTGGTTGTCCCTTGTTGCCTCCGTCTGAGTCACAAAACACATCAAACCGCAACAGTCGCATTGTATAAGTTAACCCACATAGTGCAGGCGAAAAAATCTGTTCACTGTCACACCAACAATTAAGTAAGCTTTCCCTTTTCCCTCGCTCTGCTTTCAGAAAGAAGCGAAAGTCCACTCTGTGATTGTGCACGAGCCTTATCAGAAGGTCAATCCATATTGCCGACAAATTGACAGATGTAAGATTTAAGTCAAATTACTGAAAATAATACCTGAACAGTTTATCGCACTCTTAATGGTTTTTATTACTTTACAGGTCACTTTTCATTTGCAGACATTTGTGCCTTCCTTTTTTTAAATTGTTGTAACTTCACTGCTTCTTTGAAAAGGGGGCGTGAGGTACTTAAATAATAAAAAATATGGTACTTTCGGTTGATTATAATAAACAGACAAAATCAAAGAACCTAATACATTTTAGAACATACTTATTAGGTTGCACTTGTGTGTACCCTTTGCTGAAGTTTGGTCTTGAATATAGAACATAAAAAATGTAGGAGATCCATAATTACCGGTACACACCAAGATTTTCCAAGAAGCTTCCTTCTATCTGTTACAGAAAGATTAGGTCCGTCAGTGTAATGTGGAGGAAAACCAAACAACTCTTCTTGTTCTGTAATATACAGATGTGACGGAATGCCCTCCTCTGTTACTGGAAGACATTGTTGTTTCCCTGTTAATGTAAAGATAGGAAAACATTAGTTTAATAGTTAATCGGTTTCAAGCTTACATGACCACTTAAGTATCCTACCACTTCTCTGAGAATGGGAGTTTGTTGTTATAGTAGGCAAGTGATGAATAGTTGCTTCTCTATACGGCTTTAGGAAATACTGTAGGTCTATGCCGTCACTGTAGCTTTCTGCAATGCTTTGTGGTGGGAAATTTCCCCAAAAAAGCCGCCTTCTTTTCATACCTACATATTGAGAAGCACACCGGACTACAGGTGAGCACTGCAAAACCCTACAGTAGGTGGAGAAAAGAAAAACAAAGGCTAAGTAGCAGATATTTAAACATTCATTTGTTTAGTTTGGTCAGTGGAATAATGGGATGAGTCAAATGAGATCGATGAAGTATAAAACATAGATAATGTTGACCCCACATAGAAGCATTAATATGTACCTCGATATTTGTTCTTTGGTTTGTAATTCCATAGAGGAGGTATTTTCAAAGAGCCAGTAAAACTGATGACCCTTTTCTTTTGCTGATTTGGTAAGATATTGTAGAATTCAATGATATTCAAAAAAGAGGTGACCTGAGGAAGAAGGGTCTGGAACAGAAAGAGTAACTGTTTGAGTCCGACACATAATGAAGCACATAAAATAATAGAGTTGGTACCATTAAGGCCAAAGACAAAATTATAGAGTATATTGAAAATGCAGCCTCTTGTTTTAAAAAATCTTTATAAACCATCATTTGAGACACTTCAAAAATGCTGTCAGGTATTATGATTAATTGCAGCAATTTTAATGAAAATTGAAGACTGATTACATTGTGTCAGATCGTATACTTGAAATATTTTGATATGGAAAGTAGAATAATAAAAAGAGTGTTGATCAATTGTTGTCACATTTTATTTCAATAGTAAAACCTTTTCAAGATCAAAGCTGGTACAGCAGTATTTCGGATCTGTTCCACTCTGAGCTGAGGGAGAGGTGGAGAAAGGGGAAAGGGGAAATGAAATTGCCTATAACTGAGGATGACCAAGATGGCTACATGTACATCACAGAAGAAGAGTCAATCTTTGGGTTTGAAGAACATTATACGGATGTTAATTTATCTATTACTAACAGACGACGACTTATGGGTCGCTGGTGTATTCCTGTTATAAAATCACTTCTTCAACCCCTTGCTGATATACTGAGAGAAGGTGGCTTCAGGGTGTAGTTAAAATTAATTAATCCTTAGTCCCTAGTACCAAATTATTTATATTTTATACTTAATTTTTACAAGTCATCATCTACATCAGAGTCCTCTTGTTCAACATCTTTTTCAGCCAAACCAATGGCACAATATCTGTAAAAGAATAAAATTCAAAAAAATTATTATAAATCTAATCAGGGCAAAATTGTTTGCAGTTACTACCTCTTGAGTCATCAAGCAGTGCATAAAAATGGCTTTATCTCATCAGATTATAAACTTGAAAATTATGTGATATTTTAAGTAAAATCTCATCAGAATTCAAACATTTGAAATGTAAGAAAGATTTCACTACTCCAAAAGGACTTATGCAGGAAGGGTTCTCTCTGGGATGGACTCTCTACAACATTTTATTGAACAAATCTCTTCATTTATTACCTTCTTTCAACATGTGCTGCCCAGTTCAGTATTTAGTATTATAGTAAGTGGATTAGAAATTAACATCCTGATAATAAAACTGATACTAAATGGTGTGTACTAGTAAAGCAATATTGATAGCTGCATCAAATCTGTTTAGTTTTAGAAATACTAAAATATAACTCCTTGAAGCTGACAGATTGTGGGTAGTCCGCATTGGTACAATGAAAAGTACCAATTCTGGTAACAATATCAAAGTTATACTGAGCCTAGTTAAGATAAGGATTTGCCTCAGAAATTTTTGATCTGGGTAGCACAGAAAAAGAGACAGGCTATAAAATGGCATTACTAATTGTTTTACTTCTAAAAATACTATGAAAGGAGTTGCATTACAAACCAATAGAGTTCTTGGCATGCAGAGGAACATTTAGCCCTGAATCAGAGGGCATGGTCTGTGAAGTTCCATCATCGTTCTGCAGCAGCAATGGACCTCTCTTCCTTGAGCCAAAACCTGAGTTTTTGGCAAAGGCAATGGTACTTAAATAAATCTGCCCCTAACACCTTTAGAAACAACACACAAAAATAAACATAAATTATCTCATGTATTTGCAGCAGGTCATGGATAAGTTAATGTAGGCAGTACACATTTGTACTTACTCTTATCATATGTGGATTTGGTAGTAGGAACATTGTGGGAACAAAGACCATTCAGACTATCAATGTCAAAATTGCTAGAATCATCATCTTCTGGCAAGACTTTCCAAAGGAAATCCTAACCCAGATGAGTCTGCGGGAGAACAAAACCAAGCATTATCGCAAGAATAGTCTACGAGCTCTTATGAACTCATGAAACTCATCGATTATCAACTTCACACTCGTATCGTATTGTGTGTTTCATTAGTGAGGACTGTTTGGCCAAGTGGTTGCTTTCTGTGATTAAAATGTTATTCAATCTTGTTGTGAAAACATGCCCTGAAACTCTTTTCAGTCTTTTTATGGCCACACTCATTATGTAGCAAAAATAGAATTTCCTTATAAAAATTACTTAATGTAATAAATTCATTTTTGCTATATCATCATGAGTGTGGTAAATGAAAAGACCCATAAAGCCTATCAGGGCATGTAGAATTATTTTCTCTAGAAGACTTAATAACATTCTGATTACAGCGATAAGCCAGGCCAACCAGGCCAACTAGAGGCCGACCACCTTGCCTACAAACAACATGGAACTTGAGCGTGAAATGAAAATATGGTCAGCGATGAGTTTGATGACTTGATTGTAGGACCACCTTATGAAAGGAGTTGCAGTACAAACCAGTGGGATTCTTGTCATGTAGAGAAACATTTGGTACTGAAGCAGAGGGAATAATGGTCTGTGACGTCCCATCATGTTCCCCAGCAAGAGACCTCTCTTCTCCTTGGGCCAAAACCTGAGTTTCAGGCAAACGCAATGCGGGACTGAAGTAAAACTGCCCTTGACACCTTAAGGAAAACAAAAAAGAAATAACATTTATAAAAATCTATCCAATTTATTTGCTAGAGGTCGGACAAAGTAGCGTAAGTCCAGTTCTTTTTAAAAATGTTCTGGAGCCGCTACTAATCAGGAACACCTCCAGAATCAACGCAGAGTTTGTTCTACATGTACATCTAGTCACTGTGCTTTCTGAAGGTGTTCCTGATTAGTAGCTGACCAGTGAAAAAAATATGGAGAGAGTTAACAAAAATCATTCTTATTTTCAATGTCAACATACATACCAAACTTACTTTGTTCTGTTTCAATGAGTTGTGATGGCAGGGCTGGAATAGCAGGAGTGCTGTGCTGCAGCGATCCGTATTGCTTCTCAGTAGCTTGCTTTACTCCTCGCAACCAGCTCTGAACTTTCAACGAAGGATCTTCAAAATGGGACAGAAATCATTATCTTTAACCACACTATTGTAAAGTTACTATGAAATATAACTATTTGAAATGTTACAATTTACCTGTAGTATTGTGCTGGAGCATTCCCTTTTTGGGAGATCTTGAACTTGATAGGCTGGACCAGGAATGATCGTTAGATACTCCAGACTCGGGATGCGCTTTCTTGGGTGCCGCTGGTAAACTTAATTTCTTAAGTGTATTGTCATCACCTGCATTGCGCATGAACCAAATCAAGTATGTCAGTTTATTTCACGATAATCATGCAAGAGGGCAGAAATAGAACTTGAAGAATTACTTACATTTTAATAGAGGAAGCTGCTGCCTTGCTCTCTTGGCGCAGTTGAATGCATCAAAATCAATGTTACAAAAGTATGAACTGATTTCTACCAATTTTTTTTTCAAAGAGAACTATTTTACAGTCTTTCTTCTTCCCCTCAGCTTGTCGCTCTGTTGTAATTGTGCTGAAGAGCTCCTCAACACCACCTAAAACAAGTGTCATTTAAAAATTTAGAATAAAAATAGAGGCCTTGGGTGACTGGGTTAGGATTTCTTGTTTACATGGGGAAACACGGGTTAGAAAGGTTGATTTTTTTTTTAACAAACTATTAACATCCAATGTTTAAGGGAAACTTGATGACTTCATTACTAAAAATCACTGAAACAGGAGTTATTTTACAAATTTAAAACACACTGCAACTGCAGTGCACTTTGGAAAACTAATAAAACGTCAAGTGTTAGCACTGCAAAAAAAAAGGATGCCTATTTCTTACCTGGTTTAGGTGGGGCCCCATTTTTGTTTGTCGCCATCAATATTAATCTAGTAGCTCTATCCGTCATGTTGATGCGCCCCTAATCAAAACATTGAAAAACCACCTCAAACACACACACACACCCCAGGGATGCCAGACTAGGGCTCCAAGTCGCCACCAGAGCGCGCCAAGTCGCCAACTGGTCGCCAACTCAGTGGTGGGGGGTGGCGGGGGGTGGGGAGGGGTAGGGTGGGGGGGCGCGGGGTGTTGGGGAGCGGTAGAGTGCGGCTAGCGCGCGCTTTCGACCGTAGTTTGAAAATGCGACTAGCCTTTCCCTTGGGTTTGGAACTGTGAAAACCCAGTTTTGGCTCCCAAATTGGCGACCTGGCGGGAAAATCTGTCGCCAGCTGACCATCCCAAATCGCCAACATTGGCGACTTGGCGACAAGTCTGGCAACCCTGAGCCAAGCACGGAAGTGTTTAAAAATTAACTGCAGTACAGCTATACTGCATCCAACGAGCGAATCGTTATGTGCAGTGTGGCTCGGAAAATTTCCATACTGCATGCAAATGCCCAAAAATTAACTGCAGTATGGCCATACTGCATCCAACGAAAAAATTACTATGTGCAGTACGGCTTGAAAAAAAGTAATTCTGTTCATAACTGGTAAATGGATTACTTACTGCATCGTCTGCTAAATACCTTATTCACAGTGCGATGTGGAAAAGAGTATGATCTGAAAGCCACAGCCCGTTCACATTTCTTTTCAAAGTAACCTTTCCTCCTCCACCACTATCGTCGCCATAGATGCCATTCAGACATATGCTGGGGTGGTTTGAATGGTTCAAGACTGAGGGAATCCCTTCAGATTTTTTGCAGTATCGATACTTTCTGAGGGTGAGCTGCACAAAAAAAGCACTGTTTTTCCCCTCCTTTTCTCCTTTTGAATTTGGCCCCACCCCGCCCTGCCCCGCCTCACCCTACCACACCCCGCCCCACCCGGGGGCGGGCAGGGGGTGGGTGGTGTGGGGTAGGGGAGGGCTAGGCACCGCGGGGTAAGGTGGGTGCGGTTGGGGGGGGGGGGGACTCGCAGCTTCCTGTCAAGCTGTTGAAGGGACCGTGAGCTTCATGTGTAGCTGTGACGGACGAGCGGGCCAGCAAGCGGGGCCAGCACGAGGGGCTGTTCCCGGTTTATTGCGGGCGGCCCGCTCCAAAACAAGGCCGGACTGAAAACTAATTTCTTACACGAGAAACCTAAACAACCCACTTCTTTCCAAAAGGGGGGGGGGGGGGGCTGAGAGACCAATCAAGTCGCCAGAGAGCCGCCGCAGCTTCGCTTGGACGGATTGTTGAGCTAGGTGCGCGCTCGTCCAGACCCTTCGACCCTTAGTGTATTGTGAAAGTTTTCTATAACATTCGAGGAGGGGAGGTCTCTCTCCCAAATTTTACCGTTACAACAGGATGTTTGATTGTGTCGGATTGTTTGGGCGCATCGCATCAGTCTGCAGTCGGCAGCGAAGCAAGGCCGGGTCAGCGGCGCCGCGGAGCGGAGGGAACCGCTTGGAGAACAGCCTGCGTGTTTCTAAACACTCCGGGCCTCGGCTCGGCCGGCCGCCGCCCTGCCCCGCCCCGGCCGAGCCACGCAAGGATGTTGTATACAACATCCTTGGAGCCACGTCGGCCCAAGCTGTAACTGACGGAGTGCTTTATGTGTAGCTGCGACCGAGGACACTGCGAGACATCTCACCAATTCTCACATCTCACCAGCCACCGGGGCCTACACTGTCAAAGATGAGTCGCTGTTCCCGGCGCGGCGCGGGGGCTGCTCTGTCTCTCTTGCACCTGTATGGACGCCGCATGAGTGCGAGAGAGAAAGAGCGACGAAAACGACTCTCGACTCTCCCTGAAAGCACACACCCGTCGCTGGACAATCGCCTTCGACGCGGCGACGCTCGGGAGTCGCCGCGGCTCGCGTGTAGCCAACGCGAGTTTTCACTTCAAATTCCGAGATTGACTCCCGCGGTTGGTCCCAGCGGCTTTGGCTCGTCAGTCCTGCGG
Organism: Thrips palmi; assembly: GCF_012932325.1. NCBI lineage: Eukaryota > Metazoa > Arthropoda > Insecta > Thysanoptera > Thripidae > Thrips > Thrips palmi. The sequence goes on along the minus strand of NW_023144632.1, from coordinate 218,609 downwards.
CCGCCTCCACCCCACGGGCCTATCCGTTACTAGTGCATACATGCCAGGTACACGCTTCCTGATGCTGGCAACTCCCTATCCCTTGTGCACTAGATGCATGCTTCAATTAGCGTCTACATGGCAAGTATGCACTAGTAAGTGCATGCTTGGCAGGCATGCGCTAGCTGGAGCTTGCTTGCAGGCATGCTCCAGTTACAGCATACAGTACAATGTACGCTCTTCGATTTGTAGAGCGAACACCACTTCGGAGCGGCCCTTTCGCGGACAACTTGTAACATTTCAAGATGTTCAAACTATTTTACATTTCCTTGAATGACTTCTATTCCCTCAAACTTGTAATTTCGGGTTCTAATCGCACACTCAACGGTAAAACATATTGAAAAATGCACTTGCAGAGTATGATTCTTCACTTAATAACCTCGCAGAATGCTGTTTTTAATTGCACGAATGAGGTCTCCCGCCGAAAAAAAAGGTCGGTAGCAAACGCAGAGAAGCAAATAACTGGCTCCGATAATATGAAGCAGGCAGCGGGGAGGCTCGGCACAGTGGGCCAGAAGACCGGCGCAGGCGGCAAAAACTCTCGACGCGTTTTTAACTCCAGCAGGACTGGAAACGAACATGTGACCCCACCGATGGACTCCTCGTTCGAAGAGCAATCCAATGGTGGGGTCACACGTTCGGTTCGAGTCCCATTTAGCGACTCTGGAGCTCAAACGCGTCTAGAGTTTTGGCCGCCTCCACCGGCTTCTGGCCCACTGTGCCTAACTGGTAGTGCCACGCCCCCTTTTCATTGGCACCCGAGTTGGCACCGCATTTGTAATGAGCGCCGAGCAGTGCGTATTAAACAAGTGCATTGACATAAAATTTGTCCAGTCTGATTTCAAAAATGGACTGAACAGAAAATTTCAGTTGGATTACAAAAAAGATTGAAATCCGTACCTCGATTTTGAGTGCAAAGTTGAGTGCCGGAATTCCGACGCCATCCAGCTCCGTCGTGCCTCAAAATGGTCACAGAAACGTCCCGTTTGCACGAAAATACTTCATTTTGAGCGCCTCTGTCTACCACGCAACAACGGGAAAAAATATTTTTAAAAGCTGAAATTTTGAAGTTGAACTGGAGTTAAAAGCCAGCCTCTTTTGTCCTCGCCGGGAGGGTCCCGGCGAGGGCCTCCGCCTCCGCACGCAGGTAGCCGTGTTGCTGCGGTGGCTGAGGAGGCAAGTGAACCTCGCCAGGCTTCTTCCGACCTGAGACACCTCCCCTCTCTCTCTCTCTCTCTCCCTCTTTTTCTCGCACGGGTGGGCGGCCCGTATGGGTGCGATAGAGACAGAGCGACGGGGGCTCCCGTTCGGAATCAGCCTGCATGCCCGCGACAACAAGTCGGAGACACGAAGACACGTGCATGCGGCCTGCGGCACCACTTCACAGTGGGCCGGCCCCGGGCGCGTTTTGATGCGCTAGGGGCCTCGAACCGAACGGGTGACCCCTCCAATGGATTGCTCTTCGAACGAGGAATCCATTGGTGGAGTCACACGTTCGGTTCGAGTCCCATTTAGCGACTCTGGAGCTCAAAACGCGTCTAGAGTTTTGGCCGCCTCCACCGGCTTCTGGCCCACTGTCCCTAGCCAGCCTCGGCCAGCCTAGCCAGCCGCCCACGCCGGAGACCATCATCATCATCAACGCTGTTACAGGCCTTTAGCGGTTCGAGTCAGCAGCACTCCGCATTGGTGGGGTCACACGTTCGGTTCGAGTCCCATTTAGCGACTCTGGAGCTCAAAACGCGTCTAGAGTTTTGGCCGCCTCCACCGGTCTCCTGGCCCACTATGCGAGGCTGAGCCACGCCGAGCGCGAGGCGATGCGCCTCAAAGCAGTCCTGTCTCGTCCCGTCCGCGCGCGTCCGCGCCATCGGACATGGAGGCTCCAATTTGAAAGTGAATCGGCCGCCCTTTCTCGCGGCACCGCCGCCATGGCCGGCCACCGCTCCACATCGCCATACAGCGCGCGGCGGCTTCACAGAGCACTGCCGATCGCGCCAATCAGAGCGCTGGCCGCCGCGAGGGCCGCCGCGCATCCGGACAGGCTCCAGGAAGACGCTCCGGCCGCGGCAGCCTCTCCAGCGCTCCAGCACTCCAGCGCGACGAATGCAGGGACTTGGGCACTTCGCGCCGTTTCCAGGAACGCGACTCCATGCTTCTCCCGCCTTACAGTGGGCGAAGACCGGTGGAGGCGGCCAAAACTCCAGACGCGTTTTCAGCTCCAGAGTCACCAAATGCCACTCAAATCGAACGTGTCACCCCACCAATGGATTGCTCTCCGAACGAGGAACCCATTAGTGGGGTCACACGTTCGATTTGAGTCCGGTTTAGCGACTCTGGAGCTCAAAACGCGTCTGGAGTTTCGGCCGCACCGGTCTTCTGGCCCACTGTGCGCCTCGCCCGCTCGCCATGCTCCAGCCGCTCACGCTCCAGCGCCGCGGTGCCGCGCAGTGCCGCCGGGACTCCAGTCAGGCTCCAGTCAGGCTCCAGCGAGGCTCGGGCCGCCAAGCTCCAGCGACCACAAGCCCCCTAGTCTCGCGCTGCGACACGCTTGGGGAATCAGAGAGGGTTAGTTGGCGTCCCCCGCCCCGCCCCGCCCCGCCCCGCCCCGCCCCGCCCCGCCCCGCCCCGCCCCGCCCCGCCCCGCCCCGCCCCGCCCCCCCCCGCCCCGCCCCGCCCACCCCGCCCCGCCACGCCGCGCCACGCACATGCGGTGACAGCAACGCGTTCACGTATCTCCTCTCTGAACGGTGAATTAGCCTGGGACTTTCACGCCGGCTCGGCTGGTCGCTGCTGGTCGCTCCGTGCAAGGCATGACAACGCCGAGATCATCCCTCTCTGTTTTCTGTTTTCACTCTCCGTCGCCGGCCCAGATTTTCCTCGTCGCGTTCAAGGCCGCAGGCGCTGCAGTGCCGGGCTCCGTCTCTCTCGCGCCCCTGCGGAGCGCGCCGCGAGTGCGAGAGAGACGGAGCGACCGCAGGCGGCACGGTTTGGGGCGCACAGTGGGCCAGAAGGCCGGCGCGGCGGCCAAAACACTTTGAGCTCCAGAGTCACTAAATGGGACTCGAACCGAACGTGTGACCCCACCAATGGATTGCTCTCCGAACGAGGAATCCATTGGCAGGGTCACACGTTCGGTTCGAGTCCTGTTTAGCGACTCTGGAGCTCAAAACGCGTCTAGAGTTTTGGCCGCCTCCGCCGATCTTCTGGCCCACTGTGGGGCGGCAGCTGCGGCGGCCCTGCCAAGGCCCAGCTGTTGCGCGGCCATGGCGGCGCTCGCTGCACAGGTGTCTGCCGGTGACACGGAGCGTGAGTCGTTAACGCGATGAAGGCTCGCGGCCGAAAACCGGAACTTTTACACGTAAAGTGCGGAATTTTTTCATACCGGCCTTCTGCCTGGGAGGGACTCTTCATTGCGAGCCTGCAGACCACTTGGTCTTACAGGGCTCCCGGACTTTGCATTGGGCCCTGTAAGACTCTCCAGGAGACATCGGGACTCTCCAGAACACCCACACATGTCCGCCGCCAAGTCCGTCCTTTTCGCAGCGTATCAAATGGCAACACAAAGCGGCGGCGCCGGGCGGGGCGGGGCGACCACAACACTTCACCCGCACTGCGGAGCACTGCGTTGTCCGCGGGACTTTCTCCCTTCTGTACGAGGACCCGGGCCATGGCCGCGGCGGTCAGGGAAAAGTAAAAAGAAAATAATAATTCGGCGCCGCTGGTATTTGAACCCGGGGCGAATAAGGGACTCGGAAAGGGAGGCGCCAGCGATCCGTATCGGGCCGCGCCGAGAAGCAGCGAGCAGCAAGATTTCGGCGCCAAGGTCGACGAGGCCCCGATCAAAGGGGTGGACCGGTAGGAATTCCGCCGCGCGCGCCGGCCGATTGGTACGCCGGGCATCGCCTCTGCGCGCCCCCACCCCCGCCCCAAGTTCAAGTTCAAGAAGACCGGTGGAGGCGGCCAAAACTCTAGACGCGTTTTGAGCTCCAGAGTCGCTAAATGGGACTCGAACCGAACGTGTGACCCCACCAATGGATTCGTCGTTCGGGAGCAATCCATTGGTGGGGTCACACGTTCCGTTCGAGTCCCATTCAGCGACTCTGGAGCTCAAAACGCGTCTAGAGTTTTGGCCGCCTCCACCGGTCTTATGGCCCACTGTGCGCCCCCGCCCTCGTCGGGGTGAACGTGTTACGTAACTTTCAGGGCCGGGGGAAATGAAATCAGGCATAGTGGCGCTCCGGCTCACACAACCGTCTTGCACGACCGCAGAAAGGGCGCTCGGGGTGGGGCAGGGCCTGGGGCATGGCTGCGCGAAGGGGCGGCGCCGAGGGTGGAGCCTCTCCGAGCTTCGCCTGCCGGAAGTAGGGTCGCAATCAGGCATGGGCGGTAAAGTAAAGTAAAGTACCGCGGTACTTTTTTGGGTAAAGTACCGGTACCGCGGTACCAATGTCGCGAAAAGGACCGGTAAAGTACCGCGGTACCGATTCCCGAGTAAAGTAACGCACAGTACCGAGTCGGTCCTTTTCCCTTTGGAGAGTAGAGAAAAGAGCGAGAAAAATGGCCTTGTCCTATCTCGCCTGCATACTTGTTTGTCCGTCTGTCTTTATTGTTTCTTTGAGTTCCCGCAGTCCTCCTCGGGGTCCCGGAAAGGGCCGGTGCAGAGAAGGGGGGAGGGGAGGAGTGGTGCGGGGAGCCGATGGCCACCACGTGCGGATTCCGAAAGGGTCTCCTCGTTGCCCTGTCTCTCTCGCACCCCCATGTGACGCCCCGTGAGCGCGAGAGAGACAGGGAGACAAAACAGACCCTCGGAATCAGGTAGCAGGCCTGTGCAGGTCACCGGCCCTGCCGGCGGCCGCCGGGGTGCGCTATGAATGACGCGCAATAAACATGCCCTTCGTCGCCGCTCAGAAAGAACTGGAGACCAATAAATGGCAATGTTGGCGTTCGCGTGGCGGACACTTCTGTTGCCGTTCCGGCACTTTTACTTGATCTGAAATTTATCTTCGATTTTCTAATTATTTTTTTTAAAGTACCGCGTCAAGTACCGTCGGTACTTTTGAAAGTACCGGTAAAGTACCGCGGTACTGAAAATTTCCATAGTACCGGTTAAGTACCGCGGTACCGTGCTTATCGATAGTACCGGTAAAGTACCGCGGTACCAATTTCAGAGTACCGTGCCCATGTCTGGTCGCAATGAGAAACTTGGTTGATGATGTATGCGCGGCCGCCCCGCGCGCCACTCCGCAGTGCCTTATCCCAGCGCGCGAAAAATGGAGCCGCCTCGGGCGGGACTTGAACCTGCGCCGGGACGCAATGCCTATCTTGCGAGCGGCGCGCACGGCCACTCCATAGCCCTTCCCAGTCGCTCCACTCTTAATTACAGTGTGGTACCTCACCTTCCTAGTGGTGTGGGTGCGGCCCGGCTCCCTGCGGGTGTTCCATACAGTACACTGCAGTGGGGGCAAAAGATCGCGCGCGCCGCTCTGCCCTAGTGCTCCCGCGCCGCCCCCGAGGCAGCCTCCGCGTTCCCCGCCATACAGCGCGCGGCGGCTTCACTTACAGAGCACTGCCGATCGCGCCAATCAGAGCGCTGGCCGCCGCGAGGGCCGCCGCGCATCCGGACAGGCTCCAGGAAGACGCTCCGGCCGCGGCAGCCTCTCCAGCGCTCCAGCACTCCAGCGCGACGAATGCAGGGACTTGGGCACTTCGCGCCGTTTCCAGGAACGCGACTCCATGCTTCTCCCGCCTTACAGTGGGCGAAGACCGGTGGAGGCGGCCAAAACTCCAGACGCGTTTTCAGCTCCAGAGTCACCAAATGCCACTCAAATCGAACGTGTCACCCCACCAATGGATTGCTCTCCGAACGAGGAACCCATTAGTGGGGTCACACGTTCGATTTGAGTCCGGTTTAGCGACTCTGGAGCTCAAAACGCGTCTGGAGTTTCGGCCGCACCGGTCTTCTGGCCCACTGTGCGCCTCGCCCGCCTCGCCATGCTCCAGCCGCTCACGCTCCAGCGCCGCGGTGCCGCGCAGTGCCGCCGGGACTCCAGTCAGGCTCCAGTCAGGCTCCAGCGAGGCTCGGGCCGCCAAGCTCCAGCGACCACAAGCCCCCTAGTCTCGCGCTGCGACACGCTTGGGGAATCAGAGAGGGTTAGTTGGCGTCCCCCCCCGCCCCGCCCGCCCCGCCCCGCCCCGCCCCGCCCCGCCCCGCCCGCCCCGCCCCCCCGCCCCGCCCCGCCACGCCGCGCCACGCACATGCGGTGACAGCAACGCGTTCACGTATCTCCTCTCTGAACGGTGAATTAGCCTGGGACTTTCACGCCGGCTCGGCTGGTCGCTGCTGGTCGCTCCGTGCAAGGCATGACAACGCCGAGATCATCCCTCTCTGTTTTCTGTTTTCACTCTCCGTCGCCGGCCCAGATTTTCCTCGTCGCGTTCAAGGCCGCAGGCGCTGCAGTGCCGGGCTCCGTCTCTCTCGCGCCCCTGCGGAGCGCGCCGCGAGTGCGAGAGAGACGGAGCGACCGCAGGCGGCACGGTTTGGGGCGCACAGTGGGCCAGAAGGCCGGCGCGGCGGCCAAAACACTTTGAGCTCCAGAGTCACTAAATGGGACTCGAACCGAACGTGTGACCCCACCAATGGATTGCTCTCCGAACGAGGAATCCATTGGCAGGGTCACACGTTCGGTTCGAGTCCTGTTTAGCGACTCTGGAGCTCAAAACGCGTCTAGAGTTTTGGCCGCCTCCACCGGTCTTCTTGAACTTGAACTTGGGGCGGGGGTGGGGGCGCGCAGAGGCGATGCCCGGCGTACCAATCGGCCGGCGCGCGCGGCGGAATTCCTACCGGTCCACCCCTTTGATCGGGGCCTCGTCGACCTTGGCGCCGAAATCTTGCTGCTCGCTGCTTCTCGGCGCGGCCCGATACGGATCGCTGGCGCCTCCCTTTCCGAGTCCCTTATTCGCCCCGGGTTCAAATACCAGCGGCGCCGAATTATTATTTTCTTTTTACTTTTCCCTGACCGCCGCGGCCATGGCCCGGGTCCTCGTACAGAAGGGAGAAAGTCCCGCGGACAACGCAGTGCTCCGCAGTGCGGGTGAAGTGTTGTGGTCACCCCGCCCCGCCCCGCCCCGCCCGGCGCCGCCGCTTTGTGTTGCCATTTGATACGCTGCGAAAAGGACGGACTTGGCGGCGGACATGTGTGGGTGTTCTGGAGAGTCCCGATGTCTCCTGGAGAGTCTTACAGGGCCCAATGCAAAGTCCGGGAGCCCTGTAAGACCAAGTGGTCTGCAGGCTCGCAATGAAGAGTCCCTCCCAGGCAGAAGGCCGGTATGAAAAAATTCCGCACTTTACGTGTAAAAGTTCCGGTTTTCGGCCGCGAGCCTTCATCGCGTTAACGACTCACGCTCCGTGTCACCGGCAGACACCTGTGCAGCGAGCGCCGCCATGGCCGCGCAACAGCTGGGCCTTGGCAGGGCCGCCGCAGCTGCCGCCCCACAGTGGGCCAGAAGATCGGCGGAGGCGGCCAAAACTCTAGACGCGTTTTGAGCTCCAGAGTCGCTAAATGGGACTCGAACCGAACGTGTGACCCCACCAATGGATTCGTCGTTCGGGAGCAATCCATTGGTGGGGTCACACGTTCCGTTCGAGTCCCATTCAGCGACTCTGGAGCTCAAAACGCGTCTAAGAGTTTTGGCCGCCTCCACCGGTCTTATGGCCCACTGTGCGCCCCCGCCCTCGTCGGGGTGAACGTGTTACGTAACTTTCAGGGCCGGGGGAAATGAAATCAGGCATAGTGGCGCTCCGGCTCACACAACCGTCTTGCACGACCGCAGAAAGGGCGCTCGGGGTGGGGCAGGGCCTGGGGCATGGCTGCGCGAAGGGGCGGCGCCGAGGGTGGAGCCTCTCCGAGCTTCGCCTGCCGGAAGTAGGGTCGCAATGTCGCAATGAGAAACTTGGTTGATGATGTATGCGCGGCCGCCCCGCGCGCCACTCCGCAGTGCCTTATCCCAGCGCGCGAAAAATGGAGCCGCCTCGGGCGGGACTTGAACCTGCGCCGGGACGCAATGCCTATCTTGCGAGCGGCGCGCACGGCCACTCCATAGCCCTTCCCAGTCGCTCCACTCTTAATTACAGTGTGGTACCTCACCTTCCTAGTGGTGTGGGTGCGGCCCGGCTCCCTGCGGGTGTTCCATACAGTACACTGCAGTGGGGGCAAAAGATCGCGCGCGCCGCTCTGCCCTAGTGCTCCCGCGCCGCCCCCGAGGCAGCCTCCGCGTTCCCCGCCATACAGCGCGCGGCGGCTTCACTTACAGAGCACTGCCGATCGCGCCAATCAGAGCGCTGGCCGCCGCGAGGGCCGCCGCGCATCCGGACAGGCTCCAGGAAGACGCTCCGGCCGCGGCAGCCTCTCCAGCGCTCCAGCACTCCAGCGCGACGAATGCAGGGACTTGGGCACTTCGCGCCGTTTCCAGGAACGCGACTCCATGCTTCTCCCGCCTTACAGTGGGCGAAGACCGGTGGAGGCGGCCAAAACTCCAGACGCGTTTTCAGCTCCAGAGTCACCAAATGCCACTCAAATCGAACGTGTCACCCCACCAATGGATTGCTCTCCGAACGAGGAACCCATTAGTGGGGTCACACGTTCGATTTGAGTCCGGTTTAGCGACTCTGGAGCTCAAAACGCGTCTGGAGTTTCGGCCGCACCGGTCTTCTGGCCCACTGTGCGCCTCGCCCGCCTCGCCATGCTCCAGCCGCTCTAGTGTAGTCGATTCGTGCTTCAAAATAGCTGAAGTGAGGAAAAGCAAAGGACAAAGGGAAAGCGGCTTTCCACCCATGCATTGGACCTAGGAGAACCCGATTCCGTTGAGTCCCACTCGATCGCGGCTGGGCAACTCCCGTAATTGAACAAAAGGGCCTAAATACAAAACTTGCTCTAGCGTGCCCGCAAATTAAGCTAGAAGGCTCGGGCTGGTGTCAAACTGTTCGGGAGGAACAGGGGAACAGCCTGGTATGCGCAGGTTTAAGTTGCGCCGACTGGGGCGGCCACAAATTCGAAATTTGTTCAAGAACAATTTGAACGCTGTTTTCTATCTCGCCATATTTCGGAAATGAGGCAAAAACTCGGAAATTACCCTTAAACAAACGTTTTGTGCCCATTCTTCAGCTCGACGACGGTATTTTTACTTTCTCTATAACTTCAACCAGAGCTGAGAAAATCGAGCAGGCGGTGGGAGGCTGGCCCCGCCTGGCCCCGCCTGGCGCGTGGACCGGATAAGCAGTTTATCTTCCCGGCGGTGGCGTCGCGGCGACGCGGCGTCGGCGAAACGCCATTCCGGGAAAAGGGAATCGGGAAACCAAAACGGACCGCCTCGGCACCACGACGTGCACGTGTGGGCGGTACTCGCCGACGCCATCAGAACCGTGCTGGCGGGCGGAGGCAAGGCGGAGGCAAGGCGGAGGCAAGGCGGAGGCAAGGCGGAGGCAAGGCGGAGGCAAGGCGGAGGCAAGGCGGAGGCAAGGCGGAAGGCAAGGCGGAGGCAGGGCGGAGGCAAGGCGGAGGCAAGGCGGAGGCAAGGCGGAGGCAAGGCGGAAGGCAAGGCGGAGGCGGAGGCAAGGCGGAGGCAAGGCGGAGGCAAGGCGGAGGCAAGGCGGAGGCAAGGCGGAGGCAAAGGCAGGGGCAAGGCGGAGGCAAGGCGGAGGCAAAGGCGGAGGCAAAGGCGGAGGCAAGGCGGAGGCAAGGCGGAGGCAAGGCGGAGGCAAGGCGGAGGAAGGGAGGCAAGGCGGAGGCAAGGCGGAGGCAAAGGAAAGGGGGGAAAAAGGCGGAGGCAAGGCGGAGGCAAAGGCAGGCGGAGGCAAAGGCGGAGGCAAGGCGGAGGCAAGGCGGAGGCAAGGCGGAGGCAAGGCGGAGGCAAGGCGGAGGCAAGGCGGAGGCAGGGCGGAGGCAAGGCGGAGGCAAAGGCGGAGCCGTTCAACACTGCTAATAAGAGCCCTCCAGGACGCTTTTCGCCCTGTTTACGGTGTTCGCGGTGCATTTACACCGACCGGCAAAAGGTGGCAAGTGGCAGCTCAGCAAAATCTTAAATGACGCCGGATTGTTCTTGACAGTGCACAGGCGGCAGCCGTTGGCGCGAACCGCGCCGCCATACTGTTGCCGAGCAGAAGGCAATAAGACACGACCGCTCGGCCCGTCCAAGGCCGGCGTGACGCACTGAACGACGCAGACGCAGCGAACGGGACTGGGACTCTTTTCCCGCGAAATTCTGCGGGCCATCAGGCTGCACTGACTCGCGTGGCTGCAGCCACCATGCGAGTCACTTAAAATTAGTTAAAATTTGGAGATTCAGTGATTGATTTCCAGTTGCTGCCAGCGGCTTTGGCTCGCCATTCCGCCCTGCAGCCTTGCCGAGCCCAGGGGCCTGGCGGCGGGCCCGGGCCGGTCGCGGCAAGGGCAGTCTGCTTCGAGACTGACGACTGGCAACGCTGGATCGTTTTCCAGCCCAAAAATACCACCTCCCCACCCCACCCCCTCCTCAGCCCCAGCAGCCATCGAATGATAAAAAACTGTCTCACTCGCACTGTCTCGCTCGCTCGCGCCTCGACCGAGCCGTGCCGTGAGTGCGAGGTCTGATTTTAGACAGTCGTCGCACCGTCTCTCTCGCACCGCAACGGAACGCCCAACGAGTGCGAGAGAGAGAGAGAGAGGAGAGAGAGAGAGAGAGAGTTTTTAGTTTTACAATTGTTTATTGGGGGGATTTTGTTTACAATAAGGGCCGGGGGGGGGAAAGAGTCAAAAATGTTATAAAAGCATGCCGTTTAAAGTTTCTTGAGGTGTTTTTGAAAAGTGATGAAGTGCAGTGTTTTACATTTGTTCGAATTTTATTTTAAACAGTTAGCAAAGAAGGTTTTTTTTTTTTTTTTTTTTTGAAGTTTTCTTTTTTCTTGTTGAAGTTTTCTTTTCGAGAGAGAGAGAGAGAGAGAGAGAGAGAGAGAGGAGAGAGCGCCTGCATGGCCGCGGGCCACACTGACGCCGCGTTTTGTGCCGCCGGGCTGCAAAGCGCGCAGAGCACGTGGACCACGCCATTGCCAAGCAGAAAGCCGCGACCCGCGGCCGGCCAGCCCGCGCCCTGCCCCAGCAAGTTGCCGGTCACCTGCAGAAGTCCGCTCGGCCCTCTGAGTAACATGCGGCCGGGCTGGTCTGTGGGCAGTGCTAGTGCCACGTCTATGTCGTTATTGTCGGGGAGTGCACCCCGCCGGGCCCACCTGACCGCGCGTGCGTGCGCGGGGCCACGGTGCAGCGTCGTTGTCTTCAGAACCGTTTCGTCACTCGGTGCGAGGGAGACCGATGGCCGGCGATGAGGGCGGCTACGGGTGGCGCCGTCACTGCAAGTGCGTGTGTGTGAGTGAGTGAGTGCCGGGCGCGCTGCCGGGCCGTCGTCGAGGTGCGTGCCTCGTGTGGGCAGACAGAGACAGACAGGGAGGGAGAGGGATGCGAAGTGGTGCTGCGGAGATCGGCGACGAAGACGCGATGACGGCGGCCATGGTGACCACGACGGAGAGCTGCTGCTGCTCCTCGGGAGGCCGGCGGGAGGCGGGACACGGCACGGCAGCGTCGCGGTGTGGTGCGGCTGTGAGGCCCCTCCCCGCTCCGTCCCCCCCCCCCCCGCCACGCCCCGCCACGCCACGCCCCGCCCCTCAGCGATGCCCCGCGGGATAATCAATTCCCTAGAGTTTTGGCCGTCTTCCGGCCCACTGTGGGGCCGACTGGTCATGCAGCCGTGACGCCGCATCAGTGCGCGCCACCGGACCACCGGACCCAGGCTGGCGACCGCTCGACCGGCACGCGGCCCAGACTCCAGGATTCCAGGGGTGTTCCGGGAGAGGCGGCTTCGCCGGGCTTTGCTCGCTACGAGTCCCAGAGGGCCAAGGAGCAGTGCAACTCGGCGCCAAATTCTACCGGCCGTCGCACAGTGGGCCAGAAGACCGGTGGAGGCGGCCAAAATCTAGACGCGTTTTGAGCTCCAGAGGCGCTAAGCAGGACTCGAACCGAACGTGTGACCCCACCAATGGATTCGTCGTTCGGAGAGCAATCCATTGGTGGGGTCACACGTTCGGTTCGAGTCCCTGCCCGCCTTGCCCGGCTGTGGGTCACCGCCTTCTGGTCTGCAGGGCCTGCACTGCAGGATGGCGATCAAGGCGGTGGTGAGTCACTGCGATTGCCGTCTCGCCAGTGGCCGCCCTGCCTTTCGTCCAGTGTGCCGGGAAGGCGGCTGCTTATTGCTTAAGCCCCACCCCCTTTCGAACACCGGCTGTCCGGGGCCTTTCGCTTTGAGCAAAATGCAACGAAACTCCATGGGGCATTCCTCCAGTGTCCAAGAAGACGTCCCAGCGAAGAAACGCGGTGCCGGACGACTGCAACCCCTGCGGTGGGGGTGTTTACCCCCTTGCACCCCTGCACGCCCCTGGAGGGGTTGGAAGCCCCCCGACGAGCGGGTTGGTCGAACAAGACATGGGGGAAGCGATCCTCAAGTTTTCAAGACGATCCCACCCACCGTTCGTCTTCCAGAGCGAAAAAAGCGTCATTTCCAGTAAAACCCACCCCTCACTTCACCCCCTTCCAGCGACTGTGAGGCCCCTCCCCGCTCCGTCCCCCACCCCCCGCCACGCCACGCCCTGCCGTGCCCCGCCACGCCCCGCCACGCCCCGCCACGCCACGCCCCGCCCCTCAGCGATGCCCCGCGGGATAATCAATTCCCTAGAGTTTTGGCCGTCTTCCGGCCCACTGTGGGGCCGACTGGTCATGCAGCCGTGACGTGCCGCATCAGTGCGCGCCACCGGACTCACCGGACCACCGGACCCAGGCTGGACCGCTCGACCGGCACGCGGCCCAGACTCCAGGATGCCAGGGGTGTTCCGGGAGAGGCGGCTTCGCCGGGCTTTGCTCGCTTTGCACGAAAATACTTCATTTTGAGCGCCTCTTTCTACCACGCAACAACGGGAAAAAATATTTTTAAAAGCTGAAATTTTGAAGTTGAACTGGAGTTAAAAGCCAGCCTCTTTTGTCCTCGCCGGGAGGGTCCCGGCGAGGGCCTCCGCCTCCGCACGCAGGTAGCCGTGTTGCTGCGGTGGCTGAGGAGGCAAGTGAACCTCGCCAGGCTTCTTCCGACCTGAGACACCTCCCCTCCTCTCTCTCTCTCTCTCTCTCCCTCTTTTTCTCGCACGGGTGGGCGGCCCGTATGGGTGCGATAGAGACAGAGCGACGGGGGCTCCCGTTCGGAATCAGCCTGCAAGCCCGCGGCAACAAGTCGGAGACACGAAGACACGTGCATGCGGCCTGCGGCACCACCTCACAGTGGGCCGGCGGAGGCGGCCAAAATTCCGGGCGCGTTTTGATGAGCTCCAGAGTAGCTACAGGGGCCTCGAACCGAACGGGTGACCCCTCCAATGGATTGCTCTTCGAACGAGGAATCCATTGGTGGAGTCACCCGTTCGGTTCGAGTCCCATTTAGCGACTCTGGAGCTCAAAACGCGTCTAGAGTTTTGGCCGCCTCCACCGGCTTCTGGCCCACTGTCCCTAGCCAGCCTCGGCCAGCCTAGCCAGCCGCCCACGCCGGAGACCATCATCATCATCAACGCTGTTAGAGGCCTTTAGCGGTTCGAGTCAGCAGCACTCCGACGTCGCTCGTCCTCTCCGCAACCTCAGATGTGGTAGGATTTAGTCGTAATGCCCGCTGCCCTACTGGGGAGTATGGGGTCAGTCTGCGCTACACGAGTAGGCACGAGTACATAACACAGACATCACGCATCTCAAGAGTTTGTTCCCACGGCGAGGCGTGTCAATCTGCCGATTTTATGACTCCACGCTGTCGAGGAAGCACCTCTGCCAGGGCGGGGTCAGGTTACACGCGCCCCGGGCGTGGTCGGGGGCGGGACCCAACACAACGCAGAGCTACGCAGCGACCGGGGGGGAAAGGGGGGGGGGGGGGGCGACCCCCGGCCGAATCCTTGGAACTATTAAAATAGTGCGCCCACTTTCTGCCTTCGCGTTCTCACTCTAGTGTGACCGGAATACAGTAATGTGAGTGGCTTTGTGTCCCCTAGTCCGCCTGTGCGCCGCGCACTGAGGGGGCGGGTCCGCGTGGGTGCGGGGGCACCGCGACCAGGCGTCGAGAGACCCTAATTCTCGGAAGGAAAGGCCACAAAAGAAATGGGATCAATTTCCTGAAACTCTTTTCTTTTGACTTAAAAGTTTGATGCGGCATGCCATTTTTTCCGCCACAATTTGAGAAACAGTATTGGAGTTGGGAAAAATTATTGCCTCCCTATAAAGGCGAGGGTGCCGTGGGGTGCCGGCGCCCTCGTCAGAATATCAAAAAATTGTCTGAAACCCTGATCAAAAACTGGGAGCTCGGCAAAATCTTTACTGAGACTGGATTCTTAACTGTGCACAAGGCGGCGCAGCCGAGCGGCAGCCGTTTATGGCGCGAACCGCCGCCATGCTGTTGCCGAGCGGAAGGCAATACGACACGACCCCAAGGCCGGCGAGACGTGCTGGACGACGCAGCGACACAGCATTCTTTTCCCGCCAAATCCGACGGGCCGCTATATATAGCCGTCTAGCGCCGTCCAGGCCGTCAGGCTTGCACAGGCTCGCGTGGCTGCAGCAAGCACGCGACTCTTCACTTCAAATTCCGAGATTGATTCCCGTGGTTGGCTCGTCCGTCTTTTTCTCGCACGCGTGGGCGGCCCGTATGGGTGCGAGAGAGACAGAGCGACGGGGGCTCCCGTTCGGAATCAGCCTGCAAAGCCCGCCCGGCCCGGCCCGGCACTTCAGGGCTTCTAATTAGCAAGAGTCCTGCAGTGGCCGGCACAGAGTCCTGCACTGGCAGGGGCACGGCCCGGGGCACGGCCCGCCGAAACGCCCAGTCTGCAGTCGGCAGCTACAGCGGCGCCGCGGAGGGAACAGCTTCGAGAACACCCTGCGTGTTTCTAAACACTCCGGCCCTCGGCTCTGCCACGCGCCCTGCTCTACCCTGCCCGCCCCGGCCGAGCCACGTCGGCCCAGCTTCCTGCTAAGCTGTAACTGGCGGAGTGCTTTATGTGTAGCTGCGGCCTGCACTGGCACGGCCCGCCGAAACGACACTCGAAGTCTGTCCAAAGGTGGCAGCCAGCCCAGGCCAGCCCGACGTGACTGCACAGGCGCAGGGTCCAACTTAGAGAGCCTGCCAGGGGCGCCGGAAGTGTCCTCAGGGGGGCAAACAATTTTAAATCCTACGTTCCTAATTACCCCCTACCCCACCATTCATGCACCGCGGCCTTTGTCGTATTCCCTTCCGCTTCGCGCCAACGGCTGCCGCTCGACTGCCGCCGCCTATGCACTGTCAAGAAGAATTGCGCTGGGACGGTATAGTTGTGGGCTGCACGGGCTCGACGGGGGCCTCGAGACGAAGAGGCCCTGCACGTGCAGACGCAGAACAAGGGCGGTTGTTTTCGAACGGCGGGCCGGCGCGCTTTTTAATAGCTCTATGAATCGGCCGCCGTGCGGCGCTTAAACTAAGGACTAAAACAAATGGACTAAAAACTAAGGAACTATAAAAAAATTTACAACCTCGAAACCGAGGAGTCGACCCTGGACGACCCCCCCCCCCCCCCCAAACAGACTGCCAATGCGCGAGTTCAACGCCGTGGCAGGTGGTCCCGTTCTGCGGGAGTGTCGTCCGTGCGGCGTGCTGGAGCTCAAAAGCGTGAGCAGGGATTTCGACCGCCGCTTCACTGCGCGTATCGGCCCCGAATGATCTGCCCTGAGGGCCCGGCCGCCGCTTTCAGCACGGCTATAGAGAGGGTATGGCAATCTACGACACCAACCGCACAACTAATTGTCCAAAAATATCGCTTTATTTTCCAAACTTTTTGGTACAAACCAGCATCCTGCTATCAATTCTCATCACTGGATTCGCTGGAGCTTGTGTGCTCCGAGGGCCCCGTAGTGGAGTCCGCCCGGGCCCTCGTGACGACCTTACTCCGCACCACCTGGGCCGGGAACCAAGTGTGTGCGGCGATTGTCCTGGCAGAATCAGGCCTGGGTGCGGCCATTTGCCTCGGCGGTGCGCCCATGGCAGCCCCGCTGTGGTTGAGGTTGTCTCGGCGCAGCCCCGCGTGGGAGTGCGACGGCCCCGCCTGTTGGGATGACCCAGCCTGGTCGTGAGGTCGCTCCACGGCGCGCGCTGAATTACAGAATTAGAGCGTTCAAGTTCTCGCCGATTATCCAATCAATTATCTCAGACTATCGGATGAAGAAAACTACCTACCAGCCATGCAGTTTTGGTAACACTGCACGGCGTCACGAAGCCAGTCGTGGGTTGTCCAGCACAGCCTGCAAACTACCGGGTAGATTGCCATTCCCTCTGAAATAAAAGAGTTGGTTCAACACAACTTTCCTTGGCACGACCACGGCGGTGGGTAGTTCTTTCTCAAATCGCACGACCCCCGAAATCGATGTCTCGGATTCGGACCAAACTTGGTGGACTCATTGCTTGGGTCACCAAAACCAAGTTTCTGACCCCGAAAAATTTTTTTTTGCTCTAAAAATATTTTTCTCCCCTAAAAGTGTTAAAAAATATACCCAAAAAATCGAATTTTCGTCCAATTGACCCTTCATTGTGCAAAGTTGTTTTTTCAACGTCTTTTGATCTTATTTTATCCTATTTTCACCTATCCCACTCAGAAATGATTTTTAACACCACTAAAAACCATGAAAACCGACAAAATTTTAACGTTTTCTTGAATACCCAAAAAATGAATCCGAATTTTTTCATGAAAATTTGTTTTTAAATTCATCTTTTGGTCCTCTAACATGTGTCAAAAAATTGGGAGAGTTAAATTTAAATTGCCTTTAAAATAATTTTTTTCCACTTTTTTCAGTGAAAATTTTCACTGAAATGACTCAATTTATCAAGTTTTCAGCAAGACTATTGAAGTCTCATGGCTTCTGGGTCCTCCTGGATGGGTAGGGATGTTGGAAATGTATTACTGAGTAGATAGTAGCTTCAAGATGTTTATTTTTAATTATTTTGGATGGTTGACAGGCAATACCGGTAAGTTGCCCTAGACTCCGACGAAGTCCCGGCCTGTAGGCCCCGATCCGACCCCGACCCGGTCCCGACTTGGCCCCGACCCGGCCCAGACCCGGCCGAGACCCGGCCCAGACCCGGTCGAGACCCGGCCGAGACCAGGCCGAGACCCGGCCCAGACCCGGCCCAGACCCGGCCCAGACCCGGCCCAGACCCGGCCGAGACCCGTCAAAGACCCGGCCGAAAGGCCGGGTCGGCCGACACCCGGTCGCCCTATAGGAATCCGAATCCGGCAAAGCCTTGGCTAAGCCCCGGCAGAGTCCGACCGAGTCCGGCCAAGTCCGGCCACGGTGTAAGAGTGCACCACCCGAAGAGCGGTCTCCCTACACCGTGAGTCCGGAGTGGGGCGGGTTCCGCCGGGCACAGTGTAGGGAGACCGCTCTTCGGGTGGTGCACTCTTACACCGTGGCCGGACTTGGCCGGACTCGGTCGGACTCTGCCGGGGCTTATCCAAGGATTTGCCGGATTCCTATAGGGCGACCGGGTGTCGGCCGGCCCGGCCTTTCGGCCGGGTCTTTGACGGGTCTCGGCCGGGTCTTTGCCGGGTCTGGGCCGGCCCCAGATAAAATTTTTCCGGGCAACTACTAGCAGAGGTGAGCAGGGGTTGGGCACAGCCAGAGCCCTGCCCGGCACCGGGCGGGCAACTCCCGGGCAACTACCGGGCAACACCCGGGCAACACCCGGGCAACTTCAGGCAACGCCCGGGCAACACCCGGGCAACACCCGGGCAACTTTGGGCAACTATGGCGGGCAACTTGGGGCAATTGTCCGGCAGGTTGAGGCATAACCCAGGCAAAGCCCCCTGCGCGCAAAAGTGCGCACCGAGTGACCACAGCGCAGCGCCGCACCTGAGGGGCGCTGCGCCGCGTTGCAGTGACTATGCGATTTGAATCTGACCCACGGTGTAGGGCCCACATGGGGAGCAGCGCATCCTGGCGGAGCGTTTGGAACTACGGAACGTCCAGAAACGGGCTTCACTCGGCTGCGTGGCGGAAGGCCCAAGTGTCCCCACCGTCTCTCCCTCCACAGTGATCTGACCGCACCCTCGTCGCTCTGCCTCTCTTGCACACTTCTGGGCACCCAATGGATGCGGGAGTGCGACAGAGAGAGAGAGAGGGGGGGGGGGTTGCCTCGGAATCTGAGCCTTCATGAGCGTAGTGTTTTGGGCCGACTTTGAGCAGCCACTGCGTCTGATCCAAGGCGGGCCTTCGTACTTTTCCAACGGGCAATTGGTCTTTGGATCTTCCTTTAGCATGCCTTTCTTACGGAGTCCATTTATCCGCCTTAGTTTGTTAGTCAAATCGGTTATTTGACTAACACCGGCACTAACACTGCTCAGACTTGCGGCGGTCTACAAGGCGGGCAACGCTCTCATATTGCGGAGATATTTGCCAACGACATAGGGTACTTACCACAATTTATGTGAGACCGGATGTGCAGTCGACCCTCATTGTACGAATGCAGCCATCGGCCGCAAGTCTCGCAAAGCAAACAGAGTCCGTCGGACATAATAGGGCAGCTCAGGTGAAACTAGAAAAAAAAAACACACTAGTAAATCGACCCTTTTCATCGAAGTTTCGTTCCAAAGATTGAGGTTTTTTTTTTACAAACCACAGAAATTAATAAACCTACCTTGGTTGATTCCGATTCGATTTACCTTATGCACACAAGAAATCGGTTCGCCGGCGCGATTGTCACATGCGCGGCGCGGTTTCAGCGGTGAACAGCGGCGTGTGCGTGTGCGCGCGGTGGAGAGTCGGAGGCCACTTGCCCTGGTCCTGGGGCTGCTCACCCGCCCGGGCGGCAGGCGGCCAGAACGAGGAAAATTCGGCCGGGCGGTAAACACTAAAAAACCAGTCAAAGAAAGCAACGCGCAGCACACGCACAAGCACACCAGACAAGTGACGTGCTTACCGAACGTGCTTTGCTCATTCATCATTCCGGGTTTTTGAGTGCAAACTCAACATTTTCCGCGTGAAAGGTGGTGGTAGCGATGGTCGGTCTACCTGCCATCCCCAAAGAAGGCGGGCCAATTTTGATGTTTGCTGGACTTTATTATTTTAATGGTAACGTCTTATTCTTCATCTTTGCGAAAAAATAAGAAAAATGATACCAATCACAAGGTTCTGCGATTATTTTGAAGAAGCGTAAAAACAGAGCACATATGCGTGTTAAAGTTCAAACGGAGCGTCGTAGAA
The DNA here is from genome assembly GCF_012932325.1 of Thrips palmi. Classification (NCBI taxonomy): domain Eukaryota; kingdom Metazoa; phylum Arthropoda; class Insecta; order Thysanoptera; family Thripidae; genus Thrips; species Thrips palmi. The sequence goes on along the minus strand of NW_023144632.1, from coordinate 199,251 downwards.
ACATGATTCAAACATGTTCGTTTTCGCTATTTTGAATGGATTCCTTGATCGCAGAGGAATCCATTGGTGGTGTACTCGTTCGATTCGAGTCCCATTGCGAAGCTCAAAGGAGTTTCAGAACTTGATTGCAGCCCCTGGTTGCGGATCTTCGTTTCCGGATTCCAGGCCGCTTGTCCGCGCGGCATACTTTGTCGGGACGATCAGCTCCCCGCCTGCCACGCCCTACCACGCCCCGCACGCATGCCGCCACGCCCCGCCACGCCCCGCCACGCCCCGCCCCGCCCTGCCCCGCCCCGTCACGAGGGCGCAGATACACAAGAAAATGTGGTCCTCTAATTCCGTATCAAATTGGGTTAAAACTCAAAAATATCACAAAATCCAAAAATAAAATATGGCTTTAACCGCGTGGACATGAGGAAGCAGAATATGGCGCTTAAAGTGTTGAAAAATTGAAAGCGACAAAAGTTAAAATTGGAGACAATAGGAGTGCTTCGCGGCAGGCAGGCCGACCCTCGCACCAACACACATTCACACACACACACACGCACACTGGCTTACTCTCGGGGAAGAGAGAAAACAGACGACAATGTCGTTTTACAATGAGGGGTCTCTGGGATGAATAGTCTTTGTTCACAAGTGGCTCACCCTAGTGATCTAATATTTTGCTTGACATAACAAATCTGAAAATTTCAAATTCGTCTTCCATTCCTTTCACTGGTTCAGAAACATGTTCGAACGAATTTCTAAGCCAATTTTGAGGGCAGCCGAGGTCCCAATATCCTGACGGCGTGGCGGCCGAGGGAGGCTTCTCGGCCCAAGGATGCAGGTCGCCACCCCGGCCGCCTCCTCTCCCCTCCCCCTCCCCCCTCTCATTCCTTCCCTCGGCAGGGCTCCTTGACCTTGCCTAATTGCGGGAACGTCTGCAAACAGTGTGTCACTTCTCTGGAGACTGGGCCTTTTCCCTGGCCGTTCTTTAGCGAAAACCTTCTCGAAACTTCTGGAACGGCTTTTGGACGGCCCCCCCTGGCCGCCCGGGCATGACGTAGAGTGCTCACAGCACGCCTAGCAACGCGACGGAAACGCGGGGATACATTCGCGCCAAGCCAAGGGATGAACAAAAGGATTCTTCCTCATAGGCTTGGACTGCACACCCCCGCCTGCGTCTTTGGCCGGGCAGGTCCGGACCCGTGCCAGTCTCCCTGCAGCCCTTGCTCAGTGAAAACGTATCCGTGCGCCGCCGTGCTGTGCGTCTCCGCGTGCGTCTCCGCGTGTTTTGTGATTTGTTTTGACTCGCCCACGGATCTGGCGCCCTAAACGGCCCGTTTACCTGTTTCGCTGTCTCACCTGTACCGGCCCCTGCCCCCCTTTGCCGTGCAAGCGGCGGGGTGCCTTTACCTGCAGCACCCGGAGCACCTTTTGTGCGGCGCAGTGGCACGCGCGCCCACCCTCCTCTCCGTGGACAGCCGATCGGCTCCCGCCCGAAGAACTCAACTGTTTATTTTTTGTCAGGTAAGTACGTGTTTTGTGTGGTCGTTGTGCCCCAAGGTGTGCCCCGTAATTTTGTCCTGGGCCGCCAGCCTCGCGGCCGTTATGCGCCACCCGCCGGCCCACCGGGGCTTTGCCATCAGTGTCCGTACTTTTGGCGAAACCGACTGACTGGTGCGGCTGTCCGGCCGGGCTTGGCTGACCTTGTGGCTGACGTGGCACTGCAGCCAGTCGGCCACTGGCTGACTGGCTGCAGCTCAGCCTGGGCGCCTGGGCTACGTGCAGTCGGAGGCGCCTGACGCCTTGCCTCGAATAATCGGCGTGTGTGTGCATGGGTAAAGGGGGCCGGGGGAGGGGGGCAGCGAAGACGCCGGCGGTAACGACAGTGTCGTAGCGACAGTACTGATTCCAGCGGATTCCGAGTGGGTCTCGCTCTCTCTCTCTCTCTCTCGCTCTCTTGGGGCGCGCCGCAATGGTGCGAGTGAGATAGAACAGAGGTGTGCAAATCCATCCGTCGAGCATCCGCTCCATCCGCAGCGACGTTGTTTCGTCTAGCGAACGCAGTCCGGGCGACACAGGTGAGGCAGCTACGCCGGCTACGCCACGCCACGCCGCCGCTGGCCGGGCGAGCGAGACGGAGCGAGCGGCGCCACTGGGAGAGCGAGAGAGACGAATGGCCGGCCAGCAGCCGTCTGATTCCGAGCTCTGCTTTCGTCGCTCTGTCTCTCTCGCACTCATGGGGCGGTTCGTAGGGGCTCGGCGCGAGTCGAGCCGGTCCGGTACGCGCCGTGGCACAGTGGGCCGGAGGCGGTCAAAGTCCCGGACGCGTTGTGAGCTCTAGAGTACTAGAGTCGCCAAATGGAACTCGAACCGAACGTGTGACCCCACTATTGGATTGCTCTCCGAACGAGGGATCCATTGGTGGGGTCACACGTTCGGTTCCAGTCCCATTTAGCCAATCTGGAGCTCAAAAAAACCTCTAGAGTTCTGGCTGCTGCGCCGGTCTTCTGGGCCACTGTGCGTGGCCCTGCCGCGCCTAGGTTGCCGCTGCGCCTTGGTTCACCGACCGGCGTGGAACCCCCGCCACGCCTCGCCACACGTGGGCCAGAAGCCAACGGCGGAGGCGGTCAAAACTCTGGACGCGTTTTGAGCTCCAGAGGCGCTACATGGGACTCAAATTGATTGCGCCGGCGGCGCGGAGGGGGTAGTCGGGGAGTCGGGGAGGGCCATGCGGTTTCCGTTTCGGCGCGGTGCTCGGCCGCGTCCTGGCTGCAGGTGCTAGCAGGGTTGCCACTCGTCCTCGTAGGGTGGCCACATGGCCGCTTGGTCTGTTGAGGCAAAGGCTGTCGGCCATCACATCGAGCCGGACTTGCACCGATTACACATGCAGGTACACGCTACAGCGTGACGTCGACGTACTGAGCAAGCATGCCAAGTGAACTTGGCAAGCACGCTTCAGCGTGGAGTTTACATGCCAGGTTGGTGGAGTGTACGCGTGCTATGCATGCACGCGTTTGAGTTTGTAGAGCAGGAGGGGGAGCCACCACGCCGCGGTGATACCTGACATTTTTCCTGTGTCTGCATCTTACCCGAATCGAACAATGAGCCACCACTGGCCAGATAGCGGCGGCCGGCGACTTGGACTCACCTCACCGTCGGGCCCCCCTGGGCCGCCTCTGGCAGCCTCAGATCGGCTAAGCCTGCCTTTGTCTCTATAGCGCCATATTGATTCAATCAAAGGCCGCTCCTGCCGCCGCCAGTTCGCCAGCGGACTGATTTCAAGAGTCGAGGAGTCGTTTTTGTCGCTCTGTCTCTCTCGCACTCATGCAGCGTCCATTTAGGCGCAAGAGAGACAGAGCAGCCTCCACTCACGCCGCGCCGGGAACAGTGACTTGTCGTTGACAGTGTATAGGCCCCGGCCGCCATGATGGCGGGGCCGGCAGCGCGCGAGAGAGGGAGTGTCGCCGCTACGTTGCTACACCCTGCCCCACCAACGCGTCTGAAGAATGGAGGGGGCACGGTGGCCGAATCACAGCCAGCCCCTAGCCCCGGCCAGTCGCGCAGTCTCAGTCAGTCGTCAGTCGCTCGTCGCCCACGCCACTTCACAGGCTGCAGGTCGCAGGACACAGTGTCGAAGTCCCTTAGTCCCGTGGCGGCGAGGTGCGCGCGAAGCAGCTGTTTTCGCTGAAGAGTGTCGAGGGTCGGCTGCGTCGTCGAATCTTTCTGAGAGGTAAGTGTGTTTAATTTTTATGGATTTTGTTAAGTGCACTAGTTTACATTGGCAGAGCGGGGGGTAGCGCGTAGTGGGGTAGTGGGCTCATGCGTTTTGGTGAGCAGGGTGGTGGAAAGGCAAGTGAGCGGTGAGTGGGCTCGCCAGTGTGATAGATTTGGCCTCTGCCAGGGCACATCCGGCACTCCCACGGCCGCGACGCGCACGCCCAGCGCCCAGCGCGGCGTGAAGCAGTTGCTTTTCGTCGAATTACCTCCACTTTTCCGTTTGGCCCGCCGCGGCCCACTCCTGCAGGCTGCAGGTCGCTGCAGGCCTGGCCGGCGCGAATGGCGTGGGCAGAGTCCCTCTCTTCCTCCTCCTTCTTCCCTTCACTAATTTCCCGGAATGCATTCCGCGTGCGTCGCGTGCGCGGGGAGGCGCACGCACGGCAGGTTGTGGCCGTCACGGGTCGCGGCAAGGGTCACGTGACGTGACGTCACGCTCGTCACGCTCGTCACGCGGCACGAGCACTGTGACTTCATTCGGCGAGCGGTGGCGGCCGGGTGGCCGCTTATGCCCGCTAGGGGCATATTCCGTTGTCGAAATCGAAAAGTCGCAAATGTCGACGGCCCCTAATGCCCGCGGCGGCCTGCGCGGCCAGCGGGGCCTGCGGTCAGCGATGAGGCCTGGAAGGGCTGCCGCCAAAACGACCATTTACTCTGCGAAACGGGATGAAATAAACACACGAGCGGCCTTTGCTGCGACGCGTTCGAGGTCGTTCGGGAATTTGTGGCCTCGGTTCGTGACCACGGTAACCTGACACCGCGGTGCCATGCCCGGCCGTGCCGTGGCGGTGGTGCACCGGACCGCCAGGCCGTGCCACCGGGCCGGTGCAGTGGTGCACTTTGTCTACGGCAGTGTCCTTGCAATTATGCGCTGAAACCGGCAACGCCCACGCCCGCCTGCCTGCCAGCCCCTCCAGCCCCGCCAGCCCCTCCAGCCCCTCCAGCCCCTCCAGTCCCTCCAGCCCCGCCAGCCACGCCGCCAGGCAGGCCCTATTGTCGCCCCGCACGCACCCACAACTCTTTGGCGGCGGCGGCCTCAAGGGCGCCCTGCTCGCCCTGCTCCGCTACATGCACCGTGTCACTGCGGTGTCACTGCGATGCCCCGAGGCCCCGCCCCCTCCAGTGTCAACACGCGGAGAAAGCGAGCGCGAAGCCCGGCGGAGCCCTTTTCCCATTGGCGGGAGCCGCGACGTTTATTTCTGCAACGTTTGGTTTCGCCAATGCCAGTTTAGGTGATTTTGATGGTAAAAAAAATAGTCGTGTCTTGGACCAAGAGGATACTATGGCAAGATGTGATTTACTTGCATTGCAAGTAAATTTTCTTGGTTGAAGAAACGACTTTTGTGAGAGGATTCGTGAGCGTTCGTATTTCCCTTCTCAAAAGCCTGCCTGCGGATTTCTTTTCTTGCCTCCACGAAGACCACATCACTGTAAAGCACCGTCCCGGGCATGCACATAATTTCGAAAGCGAGCGCTGTAAAGCAGCGAAAACCCTTTGGGTCTTTTGGGAAAGTGGAATGGAGACGACGCGCGGTGTTCGGGTCGCCTTCAACGGCGAGGGGCGACGGGGCGACGAGGCCGCGGCGGGGCGTCCAAATGTTACTGTACATTCGCTCAAACCTGAGCCAGCGGCGACCCTTTGCTATGCAGGCCTTTTCTTGGTGCCATCATGAGTGTGGCAAACAGCCTCCAATAACGCACCGGAACAGCACTCGGACAATGAGGCCCCCGGTGGGGTTCGGCTGATTAACTTTTCCTTTGGTAGCCGCTGGCTCAGGTTTGAGCGAATGCACAGCCCGCCCCGGCCCGCCCCGCCCCTTGTCGTCTCGATCGACACCCGCACCTCGGTCGCTCCTCGCGGGCTGCGTGGCCGCCTGGCCGCGCCGGGGACTTGCACGCGCGAGACGCACGAGAGCGGCATGGCCCGCATGGCCTGCTGGAGGCATGAAGTAGGGCCTTCATGCCGGAGGAGTGCGGTGCGGCCCGCCAGATTGTCCCAGAAAGATGGACAAGACGGACCCGGCGGGAGGGGAGCCCCACCAGGGCCTCCAGGGCCTCCAGGACGTGGCTGCGACGCGGCTGGGCCCGCGGAACGCCTTCCTTCCTCCTCGCCCTAAAAGCGCCGTGTATCCGCCGGGGCATACCTGCGGAAGGTCAGCGGGACGCCCCCGGGGGGGGGGCGGGGCGGGGCGGGGCGGGGCGGGGCGGGGCGGGGCGGGGCGGGGCGGGGGGCGCCGCTTTCCCCTTCCGCGCTACATGTCCTCTCCCCCGCCATTAATTTACACGCGCTAATCCCGCGATCGGACTACTTGAACTCCCGGAAACCACGCCCCACCCGCCACGCCCCGCCACGCCCCGCCACGCCCCGCCACGCCCTGCCACGCCCCGTTTAGCTGGGCTGACCCCGACGGTGTAGGTGGCGGAGGGCCGCTCACTGAGTGACACGACTTGGTCAAGGGCGGAGCCCTGCCCCGCCCGGCCCGTCGGAGCCGCTTCGATCGCCGCGCCGATACCGATGCAGCGGACTGGCTCCGAGAGTCGTTTTTGTCGCTCTCTCTCGCTCGCACCCACACGGAACGCTCTGTGAGCGCGAGAGAGACAGAGTGACGAAAACGACTCTCGGAATGAGTGTGTGGGTCCGCCTGGCCAGCTTATCCTCCTTCGCCGCCCCCACGCCCCCCGCGAGCGGCGCGAGCGGACCATTCGGCCGAAGCAGAAACAAAACGAGTCGGCAGTGCGTCGAATCCGGTCGAACCGCGTCGCGTCGCGCCCCCGGCGGCTTCCGGCAGGGCAGGGTGACCCAGGGTGCGCGATGACAGCGTCTGCGGCCCGCTCCCTTTGTTTGGGAAAACGGCGGGAAAGGAGAGGTCCGCTCCACACCACTGTGGAGGCGGGGGGCGGCCGGGGCGGCCGGGGCGGCCGGGGCGGGGGTAAAGTGTCTGATGGAGAGATTTATACTAAGATTCAGGATGGAAGAAGCCGCTGCGTAGCGCGGTGGTAGGTGACGGCCGACTACCTGACTCCGGCCTGGTGTGGGGGTGGGTCCCGGAGGGGACCGACTGGCGAGTCCTTTTGTCTCCATGCATTTATAATGAGCGTTGTAAAATCTCTCGAAATTACTTCAAAATTCTAGAATTGCTATAAAGTCAATGCAGATTCGAAACCACAGGAAAAATCTGAGCAATTTAAAAAAAAATTGGAGGTTTGAGTCGTTATTACTTGCCAGTGTGATAAACAGGTTCAATAGGTAAAAATTGTCGTAGAAACACGTCGTTTTCACAAAAGTTCATAAAATTTTATGGTCATTTCAAAACATTCATTAATTTCTGAAACAATTTAATATTTAAAGTTTCGACTTTTGCTGCATTTAAAAGCCCATTAAAATTCGACGGCCTCCTGTTCGGAATACGAGGGTCGCTCTCCACCCGCACAATGGGGCGGGGGCTGCGGGGTCCGTGTCAATGGGGCCGGACGGGCCAGGTCAGAAATGTTGTTGCGGTAGCAGAGGAAGCGTAGCCAGCAGAAAATTTGGCCAGCGGCTTCTTCCATCCTGAATCCTAGTATAATTCCCGGCGATGCCGACGATGTCCTTGGCGTGCCGTCCGCAAGTCGCGCACTCGGCGGCCACGGCGGCCACGGCCTCGCGCGTGGGCAGGGCGGCCAGCACAGGCCAGTAGGGCACAAGCGCGTCGCCGTTATCAACGCCATATAACACGCGGTGCCAGCAGGCCGATTCCGAGAGTCGTTCCGTCTCTCTTGCACTCATAGAGCGTGCCGTGTAGGTGCGAGAGAGAGAGAGAGAGAGAGAGAGAGAGAGAGAGAGAGAGAGAGAGAGAGAGAGAGAGAGAGAGGGAGGGAGAAGAGAGACAGCGATGAAAACGACTCTCGGAATCAGTCTGCAGAGCAGCCATAGTAGTCCGGTAAATATAGGATTTGACCTTGCATCAAACGGAGGTCAGTTGGGCATGTTGATAAATCGATAGAGTGGACCTATCTGATGATGCTGAAAAAAGTTTGCAGCGCTCAGACCCTGCGGACACCCCTTTTTCGAGCGTGAAGGGCGTAAGTGCAAGGTTTCCTGTTGGCGGTCACTGCTCGGCCGCTAATTGGTCTGGGAGCGATCTGGGAATGGGCTCAAAATGACCGCAAAAGAACAACGAACAAACTGGCTTCCCACAGGTGTTCAAAAGTTAAAGCACGGCTACACTGCAAAGCAATTTCCAAAAACTCGGCAGTTTTTTTGTCAGAAAACTGCCCGTAGTTTTTGATCCGCTGCCTAAAATGAAAACCCAACTCACATAAAAATTGTGCCCTATTCAATTACCCGTCGAACAAGCTGTGTCTCATCGCTGTAGCTCAAATAGGCGATGAGCTACCCCTCCGAGGTGCGCGCCGAGCGCGCCGCGCCGCGCGGCGACGTGGCCGGGCCTCCCGTGCGCGCTGGGGCCGGGCGGCCAGCAGCGGCCGGTGGCGCGCCGGCCGGAAAACCGGCTGAAAATTTGTAAAGTTGTCCGAATTGATCCGAACTTTTTCTCAAATGTTGGTATCATCATTGCGCACCCTGGGTAGAAAATTTGAGGCCGGGCGATTTTTTTCCTGGAAGTTTGCACCACAATTCAAAGTTTCTGCAATTTTTTCTTATAGTGCCGATAAGTTTTGTTTAAAATTGTCAAATAAAAAATGACCCCCCGTACGTTCATCTATAATTGTTGCTCTTTAAGAGGATATGGTACACCTCCCCAGAAGCGGCATTTCCAGGGCCGCGCAGGGACCTCTTTCTAACGCCGTCCTGGCCACACCGTTCGAGGTATCGATATGAAACTTGACACACGGGCTCAGAAGGGATCAATCTCAATGACGGTGCGTCCAAAAAAATTTTTGAACGCCGAAGTTAGGCCCCAGGGCAGTCCAGTTCTGGTCCAACTTTCGTTCACAACAAGTCCTCAGAAAATAGGAATATCCAAAAAAGGGCCACGGCACGTTGTAGCTGCAACTTTGCTCTATCCAGAGAACTTGTCCCCATCTGCGTGCGGTCAAAAATAGAGATCAAAACCTGGTAGACGGCGGACCTCTGCACGGCGGATTTGAACATCTTGCGAAGTTTTGAAAAGGAACTGTCGCAGAAGAGCTCTACTAACCCCGCCTCCCCCCGCCCACCCCTCCGGGCGGCCCGCCTGCAGCCCGCTGCTTTGTCTCTGCGCCGGGCCCCCCGCTGGCCCCCTCCTCATTCACGCGCCGAAGCCGAGGGTCGGCAGCGTGACGGCTCGATTTATGGCCTTGTTTTCCGAGAGTTAAATTTTTGAACGGATGACTCTAGACTCTCAGGACATGAACCATTGCACTCAGCGCGTGTTCCTTGTGCCAGGCGAATCAAATTTTAATTTTCTACGATAATTTTGACCTTTGTCATTGTTTCAACAGGTCCGGGTCAAATGGTCGTAGAAACTGAAATTTTAGTTGCCTGTCACCAGAATAGCACGCCAAACCTCTTCGTACAAGTTTCAAAACTAGAAAATGTCCCCTTTTAAAAGTTTGGCCGTACAGCCTAGAGCCATAAATCGACCTGTCACGGTGCCGAACCTCTCGGGTGAGGGTGGGCAGCCCGACAGTCCCCATTCAGTGAAACAAAGTCGGCGACAACATGTGCGGGGCTTGGAGACGGTACAGCTCGTCGGCACAAATATTGCACCTCCTCTCTCCAACTAGCTCCAAACCCGCCGTGCAGAGGTCCGCCGTCTACCAAGTTTTGATCTCTATTTTTGACCGCACGCAGATGGGGACAAGTTCTCTGGATAGAGCAAAGTTGCAGCTACAACGTGCCGTGGCCCTTTTTTGGATATTCGTATTTTCTTAGGACTTGTTGTGAACGAAAGTTGGACCAGAACTGGACTGCCCTGGGGCCTAACTTAGGCGTTCAAACAATTTTTTGGACGCACCGTCATTGAGATTGATCCCTTCTGAGCCCGTGTGTCAAGTTTCATATCAATACCTCGAACGGTGTGGCCAGGACGGCGTTAGATCGGCACGGCGATCGGACGCACGCACCTCCCGCAGGATTTTTTTGAAGTTGAAATTTTTGCGTTTTCTTTTAAAGCAAATTTACTGAATCACCTCTCACGCCAGGCTGGACCGTCGCATTGGCTCACAGCGATGCACAAAACTGCGCTCAACCTTCCTCTATCGCCCGCCGCCTCCCGTTTCATTCTAAGGGCAGCCGTTGCCGAACGGCAGCGCTAGAAGTGCGGCGCGGCGCGCTCCGGCCGGCGCGCGGCGGCTGGCGGCTGCGTCCGCGCCGTCCACCCGACTCGCTCACCCCCACTACTCTCCTGCGAGTGTGACGGCGGCGGGTCGCCTCGATGCGGACGCAGCCTCCGAGCCCAGCTCCCATTCAGACAGTGGGGGCGGTACGTCATAACAATCTTGCAAAACGTGCTAAAAGCATGAAAATTTAGAGTGTTGGTCGCAAGACCATTTGGAAACTTTTGGTCCATAGCGCATTTCGATATTTTGGTGTGGAGCCGAGATATTGAACACTTTTGAACACACCTTTATTTTAGTGTATCATGCGCTTCTGGCGTCGAAAAAGGGCCGAACACGTGTCAAAAATTCAGGTTTTGTGTCTAAAAGGTATGTTGTAGGTTAGACATGGAGAAAACTAGGTTTAAACAAGCCCAAGGCCAAAAGTGTTCAATATTTGAACACTTTTGAACATGTGGCTAAAATTGGCCAAACTTCGACTCCAGGGTATGCTGTCAGACTAATTCGACCTCGCTGAACACGAATATGATTTTTAAAAAAGAGATTCAGCCAACCGCAGGGGGGCCGAGGGGGGGGGGGGGGGGGGGGGGTCCCAGGGGGACTTGAGCCCCCCTGCGGTTGGCTGAATCTCTTTTTAAACATCATATTCGTGTTCAGCGAGGTCGAATTAGTCGGACAGCATACCCTGGAGTCGAAGTTTGGCCAATTTTAGCCACACGTTCAAAAGTGTTCAAAAATTGAACACTTTTGGCCTTGGGCTTGTTTAAACCTAGTTTTCTCCATGTCTAACCTACAGCATACCTTTCAGACACAAAACCTGAATTTTTGACACGTGTGCGGCCCTTTTTCGACGCCAGAAGCGCATGATACACTAAAATAAAGGTGTGTTCAAAAGTGTTCAATATCTCGGCTCCACACCAAAATATCGAAATGCGCTATGGACCAAAATTTTCCAAATGGTCTTGGGACCAACACTCTAAATTTTCATGCTTTTAGCACGTTTTGCAAGATTGTTATGACGTACCGCCACTGTCTGAATGGGAGCCGGGCTCGGAGGCTGCGTCCGCATCGAGGGGTAGTTCTTTCTCAAATCGCACGACCCCCGAAATCGATGTCTCGGATTCGGACCAAACTTGGTGGACTCATTGCTTGGGTCACCAAAACCAAGTTTCTGACCCCGAAAATTTTTTTTTTGCTCTAAAAATATTTTTTTCCCCTAAAAGTGTTAAAAAATGGACCAAAAATCGAATTTTCGTCCAATTGACCCTACATTGTGCAAAGTTGTTTTTTCAACGTCTTTTGATCTTATTTTATCCTATTTTATCCTATCCCACTCAGAAATGATTTTTAACACCACTAAAGACCATGAAAAACGACAAAATTTTAACGTTTTCTTGAATACCCAAAAAATGCATCCGAATTTTTTCATGAAAATTTTTTTTTAAATTCATCTTTTGGTCCTCTAACATGTGTCAAAAAATTGGGAGAGTTAAATTTGAATTGCCTTTAAAATAATTTTTTTCCACTTTTTTCAAAGAAAATTTTCACTGAAATGACTCAATTTATCAAGTTTTCAGCAAGACTATTCAAGTCTCATGGCTCCTGGGTCCTCCTGGATGGGCAGGGATGTTGGAAATGTATTACTGAGTAGATGGTAGCTTCAAGATGTTTATTTTTAATTATTTTAGATGGTTGACAAGCAATACCGGTAAGTTGCCCTAGACTCCGGCCCATAGGCCCCGATCCGACCCCGACCCGGTCCCGACTTGGCCCCGACCCGGCCCGGACCCGGCCGAGACCCGGCCCAGACCCGGGAAAGACCCGGCCGAGACCCGGCTCAGACCCGGCCAAGCGGCCGGGCCGGCCGACACCCGGTCGCCCCATAGGAATCCGGCAAAGCCTTGGCCAAGCCCCGGCAGAGTCAAACCGACCGGCCAAGTCCGGCCACGGTGTAAGAGTGCACCACCCGAAGAGTGGTCTACCTACACTGTGCCCGGCGGAACCCGCCCCAGTCCGGACTTACGGTGTAGGGAGACCACTCTTCGGTTGGTGCACTCTTACACCGTGGCCGGACTCGGTCGGACTCTGCCGGGGCTTAGCCAAGGCTTTGCCGGATTCCTATGGGGCGACCGGGTGTCGGCCGGGTCTTTCCCGGGTCTGGGCCGGGTCTCGGCCGGGTCCGGGCCGGGTCGGGGCCAAGTCGGGACCGGGTCGGGGTCGGATCGGGGCCTATGGGCCGGAGTCTAGGGCAACTTACCGGTATTGCTTGTCAACCATCTAAAATAATTAAAAATAAACATCTTGAAGCTACTATCTACTCAGTAATACATTTCCAACATCCCTGCCCATCCAGGAGGACCCAGGAGCCATGAGACTTGAATAGTCTTGCTGAAAACTTGATAAATTGAGTCATTTCAGTGAAAATTTTCTTTGAAAAAAGTGGAAAAAAATTATTTTAAAGGCAATTCAAATTTAACTCTCCCAATTTTTTGACACATGTTAGAGGACCAAAAGATGAATTTAAAAAAAAAAATTCATGAAAAAATTCGGATGCATTTTTTGGGTATTCAAGAAAACGTTAAAATTTTCTCGTTTTTCATGGTTTTTAGTGGTGTTAAAAATCATTTCTGAGTGGGATAGGATAAAATAGGATAAAATAAGATCAAAAGACGTTGAAAAAACAACTTTGCACAATGTAGGGTCAATTGGACGAAAATTCGATTTTTGGTCCATTTTTTAACACTTTTAGGGGAAAAAAATATTATTAGAGCAAAAAAAAATTTTCGGGGTCAGAAACTTGGTTTTGGTGACCCAAGCAATGAGTCCACCAAGTTTGGTCCGAATCCGAGACATCGATTTCGGGGGTCGTGCGATTTGAGAAAGAACTACCCCGAGGCGACCCACCGCCGTCACACTCGCAGGAGAGTAGTGGGGGTGAGCGAGTCGGGTGGACGGCGCGGACGCAGCCACCAGCCGCGGCGCGCCGGCCGGAGCGCGCCGCGCCGCACTTCTAGCGCTGCCGTTCGGCAACGGCTGCCCTTAGAACGGAACGGGAGGCGGCGGGCGATAGAGGAAGGTTGAGCGCAGTTTTAAGCATCGCTGTGAGCCAATGCGACGGTCCAGCCTGGCGTGAGAGGTGATTCAGTAAATTTGCTTTAAAAGAAAACGCAAAAATTTCAACTTCAAAAAAATCCTGCGGGAGGTGCGTGCGTCCGATCGCCGTGCCGATTGTACAGGCTTAAAGAGCAACAATTATAGATGAACGTACGGGGGGTCATTTTTTATTTGACAATTTTAAACAAAACTTATCGGCACTGTAAGAAAAAATTGCAGAAACTTTGAATTGTGGTGCAAACTTCCAGGAAAAAAATCGCCCGGCCTCAAATTTTCTACCCAGGGTGCGCAATGATGATACCAACATTTGAGAAAAAGTTCGGATCAATTCGGACAACTTTACAAATTTTCAGCCGGTTTTCCGGCCGGCGCGCCACCGGCCGCTGCTGGCCGCCCGGCCCCAGCGCGCCTTACGGGAGGCCCGGCCACGTCGCCGCGCGGCGCGGCGCGCTCGGCGCGCACTTCGGAGGGGGTAGCTCATCGCCTATTTGAGCTACAGCGATGAGACACAGCTTGTTCGACGGGTAATTGAATAGGGCACAATTTTTATGTGAGTTGGGTTTTCATTTTAGGCAGCGGATCAAAAACTACGGGCAGTTTTCTGACAAAAAAACTGCCGAGTTTTTGGAAATTGCTTTGCAGTGTAGCCGTGCTTTAACTTTTGAACACCTGTGGGTAGCCATTTTGTTCGTTGTTCTTTTGCGGTCATTTTGAGCCCAGTCCCAGATCGCTGCGACCAATAGCGGCCGAGCAGTGACCGCCAACAGGAAACCTTGCACTTACGCCCTTCACGCTCGAAAAAGGGGTGTCCGCAGAGTCTGAGCGCTGCAAACTTTTTTCAGCATCATCAGATAGGTCCACTCTATCGATTTATCAACATGCCCAACTTACCTCCCTTTAATGCAAGGTTGGCTATGTTATATGCCTATATTTACCGGACTATAGAGTGGAGCCGCCGCCACAGACCGCGCGCCATAACTTTCCTCGACTGTCTCCACCAGGCTGATTCCGAGTGGGGGGTCCGCCGGTCTGTCCCTGTCGCACCCACAGGGACGCCTCACGAGTGCGAGAGAGGCGGAGCGCGCGCGGCAGCAGTCTGCTGCTGGTCAGCCCGGCGGCCGGCCAGGCGGCACTAACGCCGCGAGGCCCGCGAGCAAGGACGCATCAATTACCTCGACGGCGAGGGCGGCGAGGGTGGCCAAGGCGCGCCCTGTCGACGGCGGCCCAGCGAGCACGCCGACGACGCCGAGCTGAGGTCCGGCGGCCCAGCGAGCACGGCGTCGACGCCGACCTGAGATCCCTCCCGGTGGCCCTGCAACACTGTCCGGGCACGGCGTCGACGTCGAGGCCCTGCCACCCTGCGTGGTCGTGACGCAACGAGGTGCGGGATGCGTCCTCGGTGTCAATAGCGCCAATCAAGGCGAAGAAGGCCTGATTGGTGGCGGTGCGGCCACGCTGCAGTGCAGTGCCGTGCAGTCGCCCTGCTGGCCTTACGCCACCAGGGCTCTTTGGTCAGGCCAAAGCCGCCAAGCGGCGCGTAGACCTGGAGGCCGTCCAAGTGGCTCCGCGTCAATGAGGAAGGAAATGACGGCCCGCATGACCCGCCAGGCCGCAACCGCGCCACGCCCCGCGTCCCACGGCCCCGGAGGCCGGAGGCGGCCGACAACTCGACAAAACTCAGCCACCCCTTGTTAGTCAACGAGTGAATGGTCACGCGATACCGCGGTGCCAGCCAGCGCTAGCCAGCGCTAGCTGGAGCGGCTCACGTAATGCTGGACTTGCGGGACACTCGGCCTTGTTCTAATTATCGGGAAAGAGGTTCGGAAAACGCGAGTGGGCCTCGGACAGTCGGACGGCCTCGGACACCGCCAGGGCCAGGCCGCCAGGTGGAGGCCGCGCGTCGAAGGCCTCGGCCCGGCCTCGGCCGCAAGGGGTCCCGGCCAGTCCGTCAAACGGCCGATAAAACGGTTTCCTCTTATGAGAGACCGACAGACAGAGATAGAGAGAGAGAGGGGGGGGAGAGAGAGAAAGAGAGAGAGACCTGCAGTGGCCACTCCACGCCGCAGTCCCTTGGCTAAGCATCTGGTCATTGGGTGCTGCTCTGCATTAATATCCACCATTCGCAACACCAAAAGCAAATTTTCATGACGCGAATATAATTTCGTCTTTCCTTTTTTTGACCCACAGACGTCTCCGTTCGTGCTCAGCGCCCGCAGATCATCATAAGTGCAGGTAACATTTCTCTTCATCCATCTACGTTTACCTATCCGAAAATTTACTTGTGTTAGGGTCGAAGCGAATTTGTTGCACACATGGCTGTGTGGCGCCCGGCGGGTCCCACCAGGTCGCGAGTGGTCCCTGAGTAGGTCCCAACCCCTAGGAACCACCCCTCAGAGCAAGATTTTATATTGGTACCTCGGGCAGAATCGGTCCTTGTGGTTCCAAGAACACGTGTACAAATTTTCACACTTGTATCATCATGGGGAAGGCTTGCAGACGTTCGCCGCTAGGGGCGCCACTGGAATATACGCCACTAGCAGCTAGGCGGCAGCCGGCACGGATGCTGTTTTCGACTTATAGCTCTCACTGCAATTATCGCACATGTATGAAAACTAGCTTATTGGGAAGCTAGCAGCGTTGCCTACAATCGGCTCGCTTACACTACGGGTCTATCTTGCATGACAAAGAAGTTATGGGCGAAATTGGCAGACTCCTAGGGGCTCCCCTGGCTAAATCGTGGCGCGTATCCCGGTGCTGCGTGCAGGCGGTACACAACGAATACTAGAAAAAAGCTGCAAATCGTGCTACAAGTGCGAAACTTGGTACAGTTGTCCCCAAGAGCATTTAAAAGGATTTGACCCGATGTTCTTTTCAATTTTCCCGTGCAGGTTCAAGTTTGGTCTATTTTTAACAGGTGTGGGACCCTCTGGGACCCTTTTGGACCCTCTTGGACCCTGTGGGACCCTCTTGGACCCTGTGGGACCCTCTGTGACCCGGTGTGACCCGGTGCGACCCGGTGGGACTCGGTGGGACCTGGCAGGACCCGGTCAGGCCCGGTGTGACCCGAGAAACCTGGTGGGACTCGGTGGGACAGTGGGACTGCCGGTGGGACTGCCGGTGGGACCCCCGTGAGACAGGGTAGGAGGACACTGGGACCCGGTGAGACGCGGTGGGAACCGGCGAGATTCGATGGGACTCGTTGGGACCTGAAGGACGCGGTAGGACAGCAGCGGGACGGTCTTGGGACCTTGCGGGACCGGAGTTGGACGTCCGTTCCGCTACTTTTTAATCTGTGTTCGACTCATAGCTCTGTGGCGCCTCATAAGGCTGTCAAAGCCCGGCCGGCCGCCTTTGATGGGAGAGGTTTTGTAGCAAACACCCCCCCCCCCCCCCGGGTGTGGCTGTTTCCTCTAGTGAAACCGACTTCGAAGAAAGACTGTCGTAATAAGCGGCTCGTTCGAGACAGACTTTAATAGGACTCTGCAACTAAGTCTTTTTTGGACGGGCCGCTCATTACCGAACCTTTTTTTACAAGGTTTCCCTAGAGGCACCTGGAGGACAAGGAAGGAGGGCAAGGGAGCCACGTGGGGCCGAGAATTGCGGTAAGAAGAAGAGCAATTCTCACCCCCCAGGAACATTGGTCTGTCTTCAGGCAAAGTGTCATGGTTGTTGCCCACCTTCAATGTAGGGGATAATTTGGAGCAGGTGCTGGCCTCTGGCCTATCTTCAGGCAGAGTGTCATTTGTGTGCCCGACCTCCAAAGAATATCCCGGTATGACAGCGGGGAATATTTATCGGATAGTTGGCCTGGGACCCCAAGCCTTGGCAGGCTGCCTTTGATAGGAAAGGTTTGGTTGGGTCCTGGCGCACTTCACGCCGCCATCACCTTCTGCGACGGGGCTGAGAGTGCGAAAGAGGGAGTAGAGGGCAGCCGTAGGGCTCTGCTTCTTTCGCGCACTCTCTGCTGCATTCTTCGTACGTAACCAGGATAGTGAGGCACGCGGGCTTAGGTATTTCGTTGATGCAACTGAGAACAATGGGTTGCTCCAATGATCTGCCCTACTGTCTCCCTGTTCTGGCTACGCCGTCGTAGTTGGATAAACCTTGGCAACGCCACTCGCAGGTACGCTTACAGAAAGGTGTAAGGTCACGATGTGTGGTCACTCATGGCTGTGTGGTGGCTCAAAATGCTGTCAAAGCCAGGCAGGTCGCCTTCGGTGAGAGAGGTTTTGTAGCAAACCGGTCTTGCTGGTTGGGTCCTGGCACACCTGGGTGAACCTCGAGGGGGGGATGCCCCCCCCCCCCACCCCCCGGGTGTGGCTGGTACCTCTAGTGAAACCGACTTCGAAGAAAGACTGTCGTAATAAGCGGCTCGTTCGAGACAGACTTTAATAGGACTCTGCAACTAAGTCTTCTTTGAACGGGCCGCTCATTACCGAACCTTTTTTTACAAGGTTTCCCTAGAGGCACCTGGAGGACAAGGAAGGAGGGCAAGGCAGCCACGTGGGGCCGAGAATTGCGGTAAGAAGAAGAGCTATTCTCACCCCCCAGGAACATTGGTCTGTCTTCAGGCATAGTGTCATGGTTGTTGCCCACCTTCAATGTAGGGGATAATTTGGAGCAGGTGCTGGCCTCTGGCCTATCTTCAGGCAGAGTGTCATTTGTGTGCCCGACCTCCAAAGAATATCCCGGTATGGCAGCGGGGAATATTTATCGGATAGTTGGCCTGGGACCCCAAGCCTTGGCAGGCTGCCTTTGATAGGAAAGGTTTGGTTGGGTCCTGGCGCACTTCGCGCCGCCATCACCTTCTGCGACGGGGCTGAGAGTGCGAAAGAGGGAGTAGAGGGCAGCCGTAGGGCTCTGCTTCTTTCGCGCACTCTCTGCTGCATTCTTCGTACGTAACCAGGATAGTGAGGCACGCGGGCTTAGGTATTTCGTTGATGCAACTGAGAACAATGGGTTGCTCCAATGATCTGCCCTACTGTCTCCCTGTTCTGGCTACGCCGTCGTAGTTGGATAAACCTTGGCAACGCCACTCGCAGGTACGCTTACAGAAAGGTGTAAGGTCACGATGTGTGGTCACTCATGGCTGTGTGGTGGCTCAAAATGCTGTCAAAGCCAGGCAGGTCGCCTTCGGTGAGAGAGGTTTTGTAGCAAACCGGTCTTGCTGGTTGGGTCCTGGCGCACCTGGGTGAACCTCGAGGGGGGGATGCCCCCCCCCCCCCCCGGGTGTGGCTGGTACCTCTAGTGAAACCGACTTCGAAGAAAGACTGTCGTAATAAGCGGCTCGTTCGAGACAGACTTTAATAGGACTCTGCAACTAAGTCTTTTTTGAACGGGCCGCTCATTACCGAACCTTTTTTTACAAGGTTTCCCTAGAGGCACCTGGAGGACAAGGAAGGAGGGCAAGGGAGCCACGTGGGGCCGAGAATTGCGGTAAGAAGAAGAGCTATTCTCACCCCCCAGGAACATTGGTCTGTCTTCAGGCATAGTGTCATGGTTGTTGCCCACCTTCAATGTAGGGGATAATTTGGAGCAGGTGCTGGCCTCTGGCCTATCTTCAGGCAGAGTGTCATTTGTGTGCCCGACCTCCAAAGAATATCCCGGTATGGCAGCGGGGAATATTTATCGGATAGTTGGCCTGGGACCCCAAGCCTTGGCAGGCTGCCTTTGATAGGAAAGGTTTGGTTGGGTCCTGGCGCACTTCGCGCCGCCATCACCTTCTGCGACGGGGCTGAGAGTGCGAAAGAGGGAGTAGAGGGCAGCCGTAGGGCTCTGCTTCTTTCGCGCACTCTCTGCTGCATTCTTCGTACGTAACCAGGATAGTGAGGCACGCGGGCTTAGGTATTTCGTTGATGCAACTGAGAACAATGGGTTGCTCCAATGATATGCCCTACTGTCTCCCTGTTCTGGCTACGCCGTCGTAGTTGGATAAACCTTGGCAACGCCACTCGCAGGTACGCTTACAGAAAGGTGTAAGGTCACGATGTGTGGTCACTCATGGCTGTGTGGTGGCTCAAAATGCTGTCAAAGCCAGGCAGGTCGCCTTCGGTGAGAGAGGTTTTGTAGCAAACCGGTCTTGCTGGTTGGGTCCTGGCGCACCTGGGTGAACCTCGAGGGGGGGGGATACCCCCCCCCCCGGGTGTGGCTGGTACCTCTAGTGAAACCGACTTCGAAGAAAGACTGTCGTAATAAGCGGCTCGTTCGAGAAAGACTTTAATAGGACTCTGCAACTGAGTCTTTTTTGAACGGGCCGCTAATTACCGAACCTTTTTTTACATGGTTTCCCTAGAGGCACCTGGAGGACAAGGAAGGAGGGCAAGGGAGCCACGTGGGGCCGAGAATTGCGGTAAGAAGAAGAGCAATTCTCACCCCCCAGGAACATTGGTCTGTCTTCAGGCAAAGTGTCATGGTTGTTGCCCACCTTCAATGTAGGGGATAATTTGGAGCAGGTGCTGGCCTCTGGCCTATCTTCAGGCAGAGTGTCATTTGTGTGCCCGACCTCCAAAGAATATCCCGGTATGACAGCGGGGAATATTTATCGGATAGTTGGCCTGGGACCCCAAGCCTTGGCAGGCTGCCTTTGATAGGAAAGGTTTGGTTGGGTCCTGGCGCACTTCGCGTCGCCATCACTCTGCGACGGGGCTGAGAGTGCGAAAGAGGGAGCTCGGTCCCATTGGGTCCCGCTCGGTCCCATTGGGTCCCGCTCGGTCTTATTGGGTCCCGCTCGGTCCCATTGGGTCCCGCTCGGTCCCATTGGGTCCCGCTCGGTCCTATTGGGTCCCGCTCGGTCCCATTGGGTCCCGCTCGTCCCATTGGGTCCCGCTCGGTCCCATTGGGTCCCGCTCGGTCCCATTGGGTCCCGCTCGGTCCCATTGGGTCCCGCTCGGTCCCATTGGGTCCCGCTCGGTCCCATTGGGTCCCGCTCGGTCCCATTGGGTCCCGCTCGGTCCCATTGGGTCCCGCTCGGTGAGGAGGCTAAAGTGAGCCCCGCCGAGCGCGCTGGAAGGAGCGCGCCGCCTCGGGAGGCGATGTAGACCGAAACGTATATTTTGTTTTCTCGCAAACGCCTTGACCAAAAATTCTGAAACTTTGCACGAGCCTTCCTAAAGGGTCATCCTCGCCGCCGGTCAGGTCAGATTTTTTCCCAAAAATCCGATGCGTTAAATTTCTAGTTTTGAAATTTTGAATGAAGTTAAGCCACAGCCAGAGCGGCAATGCGCCAGGTATGCAAATTTGGCGACCGCCATCCTTTAGGCAATCTTGTTCTGTAACGCGTCTCCAATTTTCGCGTCGATGCCTGTAACGATGCGCCGTAATTTTACCAAACCGTGAACCTCTACATAGCGCCCTGAGGGCTCCCAGCCTGCGTCCGCGCGCGGGGCCTGGCCTGCCGGGGGGGAATAAGGGACCGAAACCTTAAACCTTAAACCCCCAGTGCCCCCGTCCCCCGCGCCCCTCCACCCACCGCGCTCCGCCCGGCCGTCCTGGCGGCGCTCTCGGTGCGTGTGTCTGCGTGTCGCCAGTGTGTCAGACTGTCCGCCGATTCATACCGCACGGCTCAGCATTTCGCGTCCCGCTGCTACCCGGCGGGGCCTGCTGGCCGGGCCTCCCGGGCCTGGGCTGCCGGCCGTGCGTAGCGGAGGCGCGGGGCGCGTGCATCGTAAATTGAGTTCAAAAACTACGACACATTGAACAAAGTTCGGTACTGACTCAGAGAGTTTTTGCTGCATCTTGGTGTTCCAGAAAGTATCGCATTTCTTTATAACAAATGTTTTGTCCCACAAGAGCTGTTCACTCTACCACTTGCAGACACATACTGAAGTCTGCTGACATTCAGCAGCTCTGAGGGCCAGGCAAGGCGGCGTCTTGTCATAGGGTCGCCAGAAGTGTTGGACATCGTGCTACGTGCTGGCCAGCGCTGCCCCTCTTTGCCCAACCGCATGGTGCATATGGTAGCAGGGTGCGTCCTTTCGGTGGCTTGGATGGCTTTGGCCAAGCTCATTGCTACCTGAGTGTGAATTTACAACGAGAAACTTAGGTCTCGGAGCGTGTGGACACCCTACTCAAGGACTGCGCGGCAACCCTTTGAGTCTCGCGTGTCGCGATACGGCAGTCACAACACTCGGTCAGGGGCCACGTCACCAGGGCTGCGGGCTCGCGGCAGAAAGCGCGCCAAAACGCGTGCCACACCTACACCCCCACCCCTCTCCCCCCGCCGCCGACAGATCGTCCTTGCTAAGTTCTTCAAATAGTAAAATTTGATACCCGGTGCCAATCGAGACTAATAGACGAAGGTGCTTGAACAACATTGTCTCGATTGGATTATAATGAATCGTACCGAACAAGGACACCTTGTTATCTGAAACATCCACCTACGAAAATAGTGTTTGTTTTGGTCTTCCCTGCGGCACGCGCCCCGCGCCTCCGCTACGCACGGCCGGCAGCCCAGGCCCGGGAGGCCCGGCCAGCAGGCCCCGCCGGGTAGCAGCGGGACGCGAAATGCTGAGCCGTGCGGTATGAATCGGCGGACAGTCTGACACACTGGCGACACGCAGACACACGCACCGAGAGCGCCGCCAGGACGGCCGGGCGGAGCGCGGTGGGTGGAGGGGCGCGGGGGACGGGGGCACTGGGGGGCCGGTCCCTTATTTCCCCCCGGCAGGCCAGGCCCCGCGCGCGGACGCAGGCTGGGAGCCCTCAGGGCGCTATGTAGAGGTTCACGGTTTGGTAAAATTACGGCGCATCGTTACAGGCATCGACGCGAAAATTGGAGACGCGTTACAGAACAAGATTGCCTAAAGGATGGCGGTCGCCAAATTTGCATACCTGGCGCATTGCCGTTCTGGCTGTGGCTTAACTTCATTCAAAATTTCAAAACTAGAAATTTAACGCATCGGATTTTTGGGAAAAAATCTGACCTGACCGGCGGCGAGGATGACCCTTTAGGAAGGCTCGTGCAAAGTTTCAGAATTTTTGGTCAAGGCGTTTGCGAGAAAACAAAATATACGTTTCGGTCTACATCGCCTCCCGAGGCGGCGCGCTCCTTCCAGCGCGCTCGGCGGGGCTCACTTTAGCCTCCTCTTAAGTGCATCTGCGGGGGGAGGGCACTGGGTGGCCTTGGATCGCGGGGCACGCACAAGTTCTCTACGGTGGGGGCACCTCGGCCTCCAGTCCCAGTGGTTTGCTTTGGTTTAAAAAGTGTCCAAAAGTCATTTTTTAAAAGCGACAAGTGGAGCCACACTTATGCAGCAGCTTCCATCACCAGCTGTCTGAAAATGACTTGGGCAGACCAACAAGATTTATAAAAAAAACTGGTTAAAAAAATATGAAAGTTGGTGCAGATAAGTAGCACAGCCTTATTTCTGCTGGCCCCTTTGCCCATCGGGGTTTTTCATTGCTAGTGGATTCTTACGGGGTCAACTCCTCCATTATTTACGGAGGATGGGCCTCCGCCTATGCCGCAGCCCCTTTCATCGCAGCCGTGTCGATACATACATTTACTGGCAATGCCAGATCGTGAAAACGAAGGTGCTCCTCATGAAAAATTTGAGCACTGACTTTTCGCATCAGATTAAGATTTCTTAGGGGGGGGGGTACTGGAACATTTATCACTTACAAGTGTGAGACAGTGATCAAAGTTTCAGTAAGATGTGATGCAGAAGGGGCACCAAGTTTTCCTTCGCTGGGATCACGGCTGCGGCTTGGGGAAGAGCTCCTGAAGTTGAAGGGGTGGCCGCGGCTTGGGCAGGGGTAGCTGATGTTGAAGGGGAAGCGGTGGCTTGGGCAGAGGTAGCGGCAAGGATGACCCTTTAGGAAGGCTCGTGCAAAAGTTTCAGAATATTTGGTCAAGGCGTTTGCGAGAAAACAAAATTCACGTGTCGGTCTACATCGCCTCCCGAGGCGGCGCGCTCCTTCCAGCGCGCTCGGCGGGGCTCACTTTAGCCTCTTCTTAAACCCAAATTCGCTGATTCGGACGGCGTGGTCTGGTGCTCAGCGGCGTTGTCGTAGTTGCCTTGCTGCGTAGCGCATGCTGTGCGGGCTGGCCGCCGCCGAACTGGTGGTCGAAGCGGACGGGCTGCTTTGGCGGTCCCAGGCAGCACGCGTCGCGGGGACGAGAGCTGGCATCAACAGAAGAGTTTCCTGGAAGGCGTTGATATACAGATAAGCGACTCTTGAAGCCACACGCTGCAGCAGCACTTATCCCAGTAGGCTATATTTTAGAATGCATTCAAAACTATTTCCGGTGTCATTTTTTTTTCTTTTGACTATTGGTCCGTCTTTTATTAAGCAGCGATTTAAAGTTAAGCTGCTTTCTTTGGCCCATGACGGTGACGCTCCAACATTCCTTATATTTTCAAACTACTGAAATGTTTCAAAGAGCTGAAGTCACTTTTACATTTTTCTCGTAATGCTCGTCTGTTCGGCGGTTGGTTGGCGGAAAAAGCGTCCTGGTGCACTGCCGTGTGTGAAAGGTCTGGTCTCGGGTCTGGTGGCCCTGAATCATATAAAAGTCCGTAGGAAATTCCTGACTTCTGAACTGGAGCAAAAAATCCATTGGCTCGTATTTTTTGTCGAGAAATTTCGGTTTTGATGCGAGAACAGCAGGGAAATAGTTTGAATAACAATTTAAATTGAACACTGTTAAAGGGTTGACCTCAAACTGCTTGAGCTTGCTGGACAGCTTCTTCCGTTCGCACTAACGTAATAAAAAGTTTAGCTACCGGGAAGCTCAATACATGAACAAACCTGCCTAGAGCACCTGTTGGGCACGTTTTCCTGTAGCAGGGAAACCGATGACCTCACTTGTGGCTCATATTTTTTGTCTGTCGACTCCTCAAGCTCTGCTAGCGACTAGATTAAGATTCATTTGACGTTAAAAACTATTTTTAGATGGATTTTGTATTAAGTTAAGGGGATCTTCCTTTGCGATTCGTGGCAATAGCGTAGCACGCTTTGGATCCACTGTTCTTCTTGTTCTAACAGCCAGCTTGAGCTTGCTGAATTAGCTTCGGTTTGGGAAGTGTCGCCTGTCGCGAGTTGGAGAAGATGTGAGCTGCGTGATGCTGGCTTGCTCTTCGATCGGAGTGGGGGGCCAGGAAGACGAGCTGACGACTGATTAGTAATGGATTGATGGATTGGGGGGATGAGTGGGACGGAATTTGTTTGCGAACAGGACGTAAGCCTCAGTCCTCGCAGGACTTACTTTGATTCAGGCAGTGTATCCAGGAGTGCCTGGCATTGCACGCCAATAAATTCACGATAAATTCACGTCTGGAAAGCCCTAAGATGACAGAGAGCGGTGAGTCACACGAGCGAGCAGGTAAAACAGTGCATGCTGCAGCTGGTGTTTCGCCGTCCTGTCTTCGACAAGGAGGAATTCTGGAGAACGCTGTTTTGGTTGCATGTCTTCTAACATATGGCATGAACCGCTCCCTTCCTTTTTTCCTTTCTGTGTCGGATTTGCTTTGAATTTCCTGCCCCAGTTTGGCTGTTTGTGTGACTTTTTCCTCACTTATTCGGTCAAACAAGAATGGGTGCGGACTCAGTGGTTGCTCATGGGGCTCTGTTCTAGTTCTCATCCTGCTGGCAATACCAGTTCGTGGGAGAGAAGGTGGTTCCGATGAAAGATTGGAGCATGATCTTCTTGCAGCAGATTTAGAGCGTTTCGGGGGAGTCGCTTTGTTTTCTCCTCAAATCGTTTTAAAACCAATAAACTTTCTTCACTAAGGCTTCCAACTTGAACTTGACCGCAAGAGAGCGGTGACTCACACGCTAGCTTCGTATAAGAAGTGCTCCACTACACAAGTTTTTTTGGCGGTTTGGAAGCAGAAGTTATTCTTCTCTAGGAAGACGACAACTCTATAGAGTCCTGGTCCCAAAGGTCTTACTCTGGTTCATGAAGTGTCTGACAGAACGCTCAGGCAGGGACAGGGAGTGCGAGGGAGGAAGCAGATAGGGCAGCAGCATGGCCCTTCTCGCACACTCTGCTTTATTTTTCGTGGGTTTCCAATCAAGTGGAGAGCAGTCCAATGGCACCCTCAGCTGGTTTTTACATTGCTGCTGGCTTCCCGTGTCCAGCAGGTCCAGGCAAAAACCTAATGAGTCACATCCACTTTCTTCACTAAGGCTTCCAACTTGAACCTTTTTCTCCTGGAAGTTTCCTTGACAGGCGATGGCTCCCATTTTCGCCAATTTCGGGATTTCCTCTGTGCGGTGGATTCTTGCATGGTGTTCTTGTACAGCAACTTCATATCGCGGAGCGAGTCCGCCGGCGCTTTGAAGTGGTTGGGGGAATGGTAAACGTCTCAAAATACAGCTTCCAATCTTGCTTTGGTTTAGGAGGTGTCTTACAGAACGCTCAGGCAGGGGCAGGGAGTGCGAGGGAGGAAGCTGAGAGCAGCAGCATGAACTGTTTTCTTTCGCGCAGCACTCTGCTGAATTTTTCGTGGGTATCCAATAAAGTGGGGAGCAGTCCAATGGCACCTCAGTTAATTTTTGCACTGTTGCTGCCTTCCCGGGTCCAGCAGGTCAAGGCGAAAACTGATGTGTCACATTCATTCATGAAAAGCCCTGAGATCCGCACGAGCGGAGGTACACACTTGAGATCCCGTGTGGACGACAACGAGGGATAGTGTCGGGCTCCGTTAGATGAAGCGAAACAGGTGACACTATAGCGTCTTCACTAGCACTGGGGTATAAACCCCTTTTCCCTCCTTCTTCATCTTGCCTGCCGAGGGATAAAGTGTCGGGCTCCGTTAGATGAAGCGGAACAAGTGACACATAGCGTCTTCACTAGCACTGGGGTATTAACCCTTTTTCCCTCCTTCATCTCGCCGTAAGGGCACGGCGTTGTCGGGCTGAGCCACGTCCTGCTCACAGGCCCACGTCAGTTGAGAAAGAAGTCTACGCTTGCTGTAGAGGTCCTCTGCGGCGGAGCATCTCTTGCACATTTCCGAAACCAGATTTTCTGTGCCTTCAGGGTCACTGAATTGTTCTGTATCTCCTTGGAAATTTTTCGAATCCCTTTTTGAATGAAATCTTGCATACTGAAATTCTCAGCATTATCCAGCCGTGTTGAAAGGAAATGGTCTCTGAGTCACTTTTACAACCTCAAAACCCGAGGGGGCGACATTGAACGACGGCCACAGAGCACACTGCAAAGGAAGTCGTGCAGAGCCGCCACACACAGTTATTGAAAAGTTCAAAAAGGCCAACTTGAAGGTGGAGCAAATATTGTTTGCTGGGATGTTGCTCAAAATTTTTCGCAGGCATTCCCGCCCCTCAGCCGGTTCTGCACGCCCTTGAGCGCACAGGCGGGCTGGGGCTGCGGCTGGGGCGGCGCAAAAGGCGCTTTCTCTGTTTTCAACAGATTTCTGACCTGAGCAGGCTTTATATGCCGGCTCTAAGCCCCTTTAAGATCTTTTCCTTTTTCCTTTCACTTAGAGGGTGCCAAAGGAACCTCTTTTAAAGGTTTTCAGGAGCTACATAAGAGAAATGTCTTTGTTATGTTGTGTCGTTGTATTGCCTACCTTCAGGGTTTTTCCAGGCGATACCTACTTGTAAGAAAGACTCAGTCGTAGCGACCCGTGCCAGAAAGACTCGGAAAGGATATCAGCAGGAACCAAGTGTTTCTCGGACGGGCCGCTACCACTTAGCCTTTCTTTCAAGAAGGTATCGATGAAGGGACAAGGAAGGGGTGAAGGCGTCTGGAAGAGGGGGCGAGAAGCGGAGAGGAATTCTCACTCCCTGGCGGGTTTTCGGCAGTGTCATATGGCCTTCGCGCCCACTGCTCGCATCTGGGGCCTCTTCGACTTCCTGGATAGCATGATGCGTCCAGGAACCCTTCAGTTTTCGATCTCAGAGCGGCCACAGACGGTTATTAAATGATTCAAAAAGGCCTACTTGCAGATGGAGCAGTTTCATTTGGCCTTCGCGCCCACTGCTCGCATCTGAGGCCTTTTCGACTTCCTGGCTAGCATTGGTTAAGGATTCAGAGAAAGCCTGACAGAATCTGACACAACGTGGTTTAGTCCACTTCTTTGTAACCGAAAAGAGGTTAAGCTGGCTCGGGGAATTATCCGAAAGGCGCGTTCTGGAAGTGACTCCCATACCCCTATTGAGTTAAATTGTAAATGTTTTATTTCCACATCAAATCTCTCCATATTTGACAGAAGAGGTAGGACCTTCTTCGAACTGATGTGTCGGGCTTCTCTGAGCCACTCCGGCCTCCATTTACCAACACTGTTTTTCTTGTGGAGCAAGGAGCGCCATGGTGCTGCGTCCAAAAGTCTGATTCTGCTTCCTTGACTGTGACCAGCTCTTTAGCGCTGGTCACATGTTAGGTTCAGGGTTGGCTCAAAAGATGGGTGTGATATTGGTCGAGGAGAGTGCGGTGGGAATGGCGCCGGGCCACCTTAAAAGCAGAAACCTTTTTTTTAAGGCTAGAAGATGCTAAGAGATGCAAAATTAGTGACAATGAGGATGCTGAAAAGGGGGTCGCTTTAAGTTCGGAGCAGCTACACGAGCTATAGGAAAACGACTTCGTTTTGGTGAATGAGTTCCTGGGTTTGTCGCTTCGCAACTGCACTGCTACACCAGTGAAGTGTGGAACACCGATGCCTGAGGCACAGTATCAGCGCTTCAAACTGCTCATTAGAAAAATGTGGATTCTAGCATCTGTCATTTTGAAAGTATTTGAAGATAGAGAAAAAGGCTGGTTAATTCGCGTTAAAAACACGTGTGATGGCAATCTGTGAGTACAACATGGAAATTGAAGCACTTTTGCATCTTTTCGCCCGTCAGCCGGTACTGCACGCCCTTGAGCGCACAGGCGGGCTGGTGCTGTGGTTGGGGCGGCAGGCGAGGGAACAGCTCCAGGCCCAGGGTGAGTGGCACGGCCGGCATGGCAGGCATGGCAGGCATGGCCCACGCTGGCAGTGGCTGCGGGGGCTGATGGGAATAAGCGCTGCCTGGCGGAGGGATCAGTGTGTTATCAGCTTCGTCATGCTCCATGCCGTCAACTAGGCTGGTTTTGACGGTTGTGCTGAGGTCCTGGAAGTAAGGCGAGGTAGGAGCGTTAACTGAAGTGTTCGTGTTCGCTCTCTTCTGAGACAGTCACTTCTTTCCAGCCACCCTACAATGGTGGCGTTGCACGGTGCGAAGTTCTTCAAACCAAGTTATCATGGGTAATAACTGGTCTCCGATATTATTTTTACTTTCTCTCACTTCCTCTGAGCCGCCGTTCACCATGCTTTCTTGGCGTGCGTGCCAGGTTGATATCCTACTTCGTCTTGCACAAGTTTTCTCAATGATATTTCTTCTTCTTCGCCGAGCGGCTCAACTCCCTGCAGGCCAGAAGCATGCCAAAAGCACGCCGTCCGAGCAGCGTAATCACGCGGTTCACGTTTTGGGACATTTTACTGCACTGCGGGCTCCGCCGAGGCTCTGCTCTTGGGGCGGTGATTTGCGACGCTCCCCGGTTACCGTCGCTCATCTCGCTCGGTGTTCGATTATTCGCTCCGCAAAGCAAAAGTGGCAGCTCTGGCGGACACTCTCCGAACTACGTCCGAACTACTCACAGGGTCGCACCCGGTCCCACCTGGTCCCACTGGGACCCACTGGGTCCGACCGGGCCCGTCCGGGTCTCAGTGTCACTCGGTCTCACCCGGTATCAGGTTCCAATGGGTCCCACCGGGTCCCACCGGATCCCACCGGGTCTCACCGGGTCGCACCCGGCGGTTTTCGGTTGGACCCAAGTGGGGCCCAGAGGGACCCGGCAGATCCCTTTCGGACCCGGTGGGACACGGTGGGACCGTGGGACCCGGTGGGACCCGGTGGGACCCGGTGGGACCCGGTGGGACCCGGTGGGACCCGGTGGGACCCGTTGGGTCCCGGCCCATAGGCCCCGATCCGACCCCGACCCGGTCCCGACTTGGCCGAGACCCGGCCCCGACCCGGCCGAGACCCGGCCGAGACCCGGCCGAGACCCGGCAAAGACCCGGCCAATTAAACGAAAATTCGATTTTTGGTCCATTTTTTAACACTTTTAGGGGAAAAAATATTTTTAGAGCAAAAAAAAAGGTCCAGAAAGCCGTATCTATGATTTTGTTGCTTTTTGTTGGTTAGTTGTGGCCATTTTATTGATGGGCCTTCTGTTGTGTGATCCAAGAGAATAACTGCTCGCAGCCGGGCATGTGCTTTAAAGCCAAATTCGCTGTTTCGGACGGCGTGGTCTGGTGCTCAGCGGCGTTGTCGTAGTTGCCTTGCTGCGTCGCGCACGCTGTGCGGGCTGGCCGCCGCCGAGCTCGTGGTCGACGCGGATGGGCTGCTTTGGCGGTCCCAGGCAGCACGGTTCGCGGGGACGAGAGCTGGCATTTACAGAAGTGTTTCCTGGAAGGCGTTGATACACAGATATACAGATAAGCGACTCTTGAAGCCACACGCTGCAGCAGCAGCACTTATTCCAGTAGGCCATATGTTACAATCCACACTAGTCAGATGTCTCATGTAGAGGACTCGGGCAGCATGATGCGACGTGGATGCGGCGTGGGCCCCGAAGTTTTTCGTTACATTCTAACACACTCCCATCAATTTTTCTTTCTTTTTATATTGTGCTCTCGAGCAAAGAATCCATTGGCTCGTATTTTTTGTCGAGAAATTTCAGTTTTGATAAAAAATATATTGGTGAATAAAAATTTAAATTGAAGACTGTTAAAGCGTGACCTCAAACTGCTTAAGCTTGTCGAACAGGTTCTTTCTTGGGGGAGTCGCTTTGATTTCTCTTCAAAACGTTTCGAAACCAATAAACTTTCTTCACTAAGGCTTCCAATTTGAACCTGACCGCAAGAGAGCGGTGACTCACTCGTGGTTCCGATGAAAGATTGGAGCATGATCTTTTTGCAGCAGATTTAGAGCGTTTGGGGGAGTCGCTTTGTTTTCGCAAGAGAGCGGTGACTCATACGAGAGAGCAGGCAAGATATGCTGCAGCTGTTTTCTCCCCTTCCCGTCCTCCAAAAAGGAGAATGCCGGATGTGCGGATGCGGGAGATCAGGATGACGATCGGTACGGACAGATCGGTCGATTGATTCACTGTAATAAATTATTGTTAATTTACGCAGTGCCTGTCAGGGGACTTAGCCAGCCGGAGATTGGGGAGCCCACGTGTGAGTTGGAGAAGATGTGAGCTGCGTGATGCTTCATTCGACAACCTGACTCGACTGGGTGTTTGTCTATTCCCCCAAAGAGGATGTATTGGCCCACTTCGATGGTGATAACGTAAACAGAGGTAGTGTTCTCTTGGTGCCATCGGCGCGGTCTATCTCCAGCCTTCGGTTCATCCGGTCACCACTGGGCCACTAATCAAGGGACCATCCCCCACACAGGATTTCAGGAGCCACGTAGAGTTTTTATCACAGAAATGACGACAGTACTCCTCAACACAGAAGGGAACGTCTGGACGCCCAACTTTTGCGGCCCGCCCGCCTTGTCTACCTACAGTAGCAGACGGCGGCGTCATGCGAGCCCTGCTGGCTGTGGGTCTGCGGCTCTGGGTCGCGCGACTGCAGTTTTGCATCAGATGGGAAGTTTGTCTTCTTGGGTGTTACCAATTTGGCATTTTTCTGCATGCCGGCACTTTTTTGTTGACTGTTTTGTATATTTTCAAAGAACCAATTACCGGTGAAGTGTGACCGCTTAACAAAAGTTTGTGGGCAAGCAAGAAGCCCACGAGAAAGCCGGGAAGATCAAAGGGAGCGAGGAAGGGAGAGCGTAAGGTTTGCATACAATTACGTGCGCTGGCAGGGGTGCACTCGCGGGCCCAGGTAGCCTCAGATAGTTCTCTATATGCAGGAAAGCAGTGCAAATATCCAGATGGTCAATCATCGGGCCATCACAGCAATAGAAAAAGGCAGTCTCAAGATGGATCGGTATGTTTACCAGGCGTTTTCTGCGTTTTCAGCAGATTTCTGACCTGAGCAGGCTTCATGCCGGCTCTTAGCCACTCAAAGATCTTTTCCGTTGCACTTTGACTTAGAGGGTGCCAATGGAACCTCTTCTAAAGGTTGTAAGGAGCTACATAATAGAAATGTCTTCGTTATGTTGCGTCGTTGTATTGCCTTGCCTACCTTCGGGGCTTTTCAAGGCGATACCCACTTGTAAGAAAGACTCAGTCGTAGCGACCCGTTTAAGAAAGACTCGGAAAGGATATCAGCAGGAACTGAGTGTTTCTCGAACGGGCCGCAACCACTTAGCCTTTCTTTCAAGAAGGTATCGATGAAGGGACAAGGAAGGGGTGAAGGCGTCTGGAAGAGGGGGCGAGAAGCGGAGAGGAATTCTCACTCCCTGGCGGGTTTTCGGCAGTGTCATATGGCCTTCGCGCCCACTGCTCGCATCTGGGGCCTCTTCGACTTCCTGGATAGCATGATGCGTCCAGGAACCCTTCAGTTTTCGATCTCAGAGCGGCCACAGACGGTTATTAAATGATTCAAAAAGGCCTACTTGAAGATGGAGCAGTTTCATTTGGCCTTCGCGCCCACTGCTCGCATCTGAGGCCTTTTCGACTTCCTGGCTAGCATTGGTTAAGGATTCAGAGAAAGCCTGACAGAATCTGACACAACGTGGTTTAGTCCACTTCTTTGTAACCGAAAAGAGGTTAAGCTGGCTCGGGGAATTATCCGAAAGGCGCGTTCTGGAAGTGACTCCCATACCCCTATTGAGTTAAATTGTAAATGTTTTATTTCCACATCAAATCTCTCCATATTTGACAGAAGAGGTAGGACCTTCTTCGAACTGATGTGTCGGGCTTCTCTGAGCCACTCCGGCCTCCATTTACCAACACTGTTTTTCTTGTGGAGCAAGGAGCGCCATGGTGCTGCGTCCAAAAGTCTGATTCTGCTTCCTTGACTGTGACCAGCTCTTTAGCGCTGGTCACATGTTAGGTTCAGGGTTGGCTCAAAAGATGGGTGTGATATTGGTCGAGGAGAGTGCGGTGGGAATGGCGCCGGGCCACCTTAAAAGCAGAAACCTTTTTTTTAAGGCTAGAAGATGCTAAGAGATGCAAAATTAGTGACAATGAGGATGCTGAAAAGGGGGTCGCTTTAAGTTCGGAGCAGCTACACGAGCTATAGGAAAACGACTTCGTTTTGGTGAATGAGTTCCTGGGTTTGTCGCTTCGCAACTGCACTGCTACACCAGTGAAGTGTGGAACACCGATGCCTGAGGCACAGTATCAGCGCTTCAAACTGCTCATTAGAAAAATGTGGATTCTAGCATCTGTCATTTTGAAAGTATTTGAAGATAGAGAAAAAGGCTGGTTAATTCGCGTTAAAAACACGTGTGATGGCAATCTGTGAGTACAACATGGAAATTGAAGCACTTTTGCATCTTTTCGCCCGTCAGCCGGTACTGCACGCCCTTGAGCGCACAGGCGGGCTGGTGCTGTGGTTGGGGCGGCAGGCGAGGGAACAGCTCCAGGCCCAGGGTGAGTGGCACGGCCGGCATGGCAGGCATGGCAGGCATGGCCCACGCTGGCAGTGGCTGCGGGGGCTGATGGGAATAAGCGCTGCCTGGCGGAGGGATCAGTGTGTTATCAGCTTCGTCATGCTCCATGCCGTCAACTAGGCTGGTTTTGACGGTTGTGCTGAGGTCCTGGAAGTAAGGCGAGGTAGGAGCGTTAACTGAAGTGTTCGTGTTCGCTCTCTTCTGAGACAGTCACTTCTTTCCAGCCACCCTACAATGGTGGCGTTGCACGGTGCGAAGTTCTTCAAACCAAGTTATCATGGGTAATAACTGGTCTCCGATATTATTTTTACTTTCTCTCACTTCCTCTGAGCCGCCGTTCACCATGCTTTCTTGGCGTGCGTGCCAGGTTGATATCCTACTTCGTCTTGCACAAGTTTTCTCAATGATATTTCTTCTTCTTCGCCGAGCGGCTCAACTCCCTGCAGGCCAGAAGCATGCCAAAAGCACGCCGTCCGAGCAGCGTAATCACGCGGTTCACGTTTTGGGACATTTTACTGCACTGCGGGCTCCGCCGAGGCTCTGCTCTTGGGGCGGTGATTTGCGACGCTCCCCGGTTACCGTCGCTCATCTCGCTCGGTGTTCGATTATTCGCTCCGCAAAGCAAAAGTGGCAGCTCTGGCGGACACTCTCCGAACTACGTCCGAACTACTCACAGGGTCGCACCCGGTCCCACCTGGTCCCACTGGGACCCACTGGGTCCGACCGGGCCCGTCCGGGTCTCAGTGTCACTCGGTCTCACCCGGTATCAGGTTCCAATGGGTCCCACCGGGTCCCACCGGATCCCACCGGGTCTCACCGGGTCGCACCCGGCGGTTTTCGGTTGGACCCAAGTGGGGCCCAGAGGGACCCGGCAGATCCCTTTCGGACCCGGTGGGACACGGTGGGACCGTGGGACCCGGTGGGACCCGGTGGGACCCGGTGGGACCCGGTGGGACCCGGTGGGACCCGGTGGGACCCGTTGGGTCCCGGCCCATAGGCCCCGATCCGACCCCGACCCGGTCCCGACTTGGCCGAGACCCGGCCCCGACCCGGCCGAGACCCGGCCGAGACCCGGCCGAGACCCGGCAAAGACCCGGCCAATTAAACGAAAATTCGATTTTTGGTCCATTTTTTAACACTTTTAGGGGAAAAAATATTTTTAGAGCAAAAAAAAAGGTCCAGAAAGCCGTATCTATGATTTTGTTGCTTTTTGTTGGTTAGTTGTGGCCATTTTATTGATGGGCCTTCTGTTGTGTGATCCAAGAGAATAACTGCTCGCAGCCGGGCATGTGCTTTAAAGCCAAATTCGCTGTTTCGGACGGCGTGGTCTGGTGCTCAGCGGCGTTGTCGTAGTTGCCTTGCTGCGTCGCGCACGCTGTGCGGGCTGGCCGCCGCCGAGCTCGTGGTCGACGCGGATGGGCTGCTTTGGCGGTCCCAGGCAGCACGGTTCGCGGGGACGAGAGCTGGCATTTACAGAAGTGTTTCCTGGAAGGCGTTGATACACAGATATACAGATAAGCGACTCTTGAAGCCACACGCTGCAGCAGCAGCACTTATTCCAGTAGGCCATATGTTACAATCCACACTAGTCAGATGTCTCATGTAGAGGACTCGGGCAGCATGATGCGACGTGGATGCGGCGTGGGCCCCGAAGTTTTTCGTTACATTCTAACACACTCCCATCAATTTTTCTTTCTTTTTATATTGTGCTCTCGAGCAAAGAATCCATTGGCTCGTATTTTTTGTCGAGAAATTTCAGTTTTGATAAAAAATATATTGGTGAATAAAAATTTAAATTGAAGACTGTTAAAGCGTGACCTCAAACTGCTTAAGCTTGTCGAACAGGTTCTTTCTTGGGGGAGTCGCTTTGATTTCTCTTCAAAACGTTTCGAAACCAATAAACTTTCTTCACTAAGGCTTCCAATTTGAACCTGACCGCAAGAGAGCGGTGACTCACTCGTGGTTCCGATGAAAGATTGGAGCATGATCTTTTTGCAGCAGATTTAGAGCGTTTGGGGGAGTCGCTTTGTTTTCGCAAGAGAGCGGTGACTCATACGAGAGAGCAGGCAAGATATGCTGCAGCTGTTTTCTCCCCTTCCCGTCCTCCAAAAGGAGAATGCCGGATGTGCGGATGCGGGAGATCAGGATGACGATCGGTACGGACAGATCGGTCGATTGATTCACTGTAATAAATTATTGTTAATTTACGCAGTGCCTGTCAGGGGACTTAGCCAGCCGGAGATTGGGGAGCCCACGTGTGAGTTGGAGAAGATGTGAGCTGCGTGATGCTTCATTCGACAACCTGACTCGACTGGGTGTTTGTCTATTCCCCCAAAGAGGATGTATTGGCCCACTTCGATGGTGATAACGTAAACAGAGGTAGTGTTCTCTTGGTGCCATCGGCGCGGTCTATCTCCAGCCTTCGGTTCATCCGGTCACCACTGGGCCACTAATCAAGGGACCATCCCCCACACAGGATTTCAGGAGCCACGTAGAGTTTTTATCACAGAAATGACGACAGTACTCCTCAACACAGAAGGGAACGTCTGGACGCCCAACTTTTGCGGCCCGCCCGCCTTGTCTACCTACAGTAGCAGACGGCGGCGTCATGCGAGCCCTGCTGGCTGTGGGTCTGCGGCTCTGGGTCGCGCGACTGCAGTTTTGCATCAGATGGGAAGTTTGTCTTCTTGGGTGTTACCAATTTGGCATTTTTCTGCATGCCGGCACTTTTTTGTTGACTGTTTTGTATATTTTCAAAGAACCAATTACCGGTGAAGTGTGACCGCTTAACAAAAGTTTGTGGGCAAGCAAGAAGCCCACGAGAAAGCCGGGAAGATCAAAGGGAGCGAGGAAGGGAGAGCGTAAGGTTTGCATACAATTACGTGCGCTGGCAGGGGTGCACTCGCGGGCCCAGGTAGCCTCAGATAGTTCTCTATATGCAGGAAAGCAGTGCAAATATCCAGATGGTCAATCATCGGGCCATCACAGCAATAGAAAAAGGCAGTCTCAAGATGGATCGGTATGTTTACCAGGCGTTTTCTGCGTTTTCAGCAGATTTCTGACCTGAGCAGGCTTCATGCCGGCTCTTAGCCACTCAAAGATCTTTTCCGTTGCACTTTGACTTAGAGGGTGCCAATGGAACCTCTTCTAAAGGTTGTAAGGAGCTACATAATAGAAATGTCTTCGTTATGTTGCGTCGTTGTATTGCCTTGCCTACCTTCGGGGCTTTTCAAGGCGATACCCACTTGTAAGAAAGACTCAGTCGTAGCGACCCGTTTAAGAAAGACTCGGAAAGGATATCAGCAGGAACTGAGTGTTTCTCGAACGGGCCGCAACCACTTAGCCTTTCTTTCAAGAAGGTATCGATGAAGGGACAAGGAAGGGGTGAAGGCGTCTGGAAGAGGGGGCGAGAAGCGGAGAGGAATTCTCACTCCCTGGCGGGTTTTCGGCAGTGTCATATGGCCTTCGCGCCCACTGCTCGCATCTGGGGCCTCTTCGACTTCCTGGATAGCATGATGCGTCCAGGAACCCTTCAGTTTTCGATCTCAGAGCGGCCACAGACGGTTATTAAATGATTCAAAAAGGCCTACTTGAAGATGGAGCAGATATTGTTCGCTGGGATGCTGCTCAAAATTTTCGCAGACATTGGGATCTTTTCGCCCGTCAGCCGGCACTGCACGCCCTTGAGCGCACAGGCGGGCTGGGGCTGCGGCTGGGGCGGCAGGCGAGGGAACAGCTCCGGGCCCAGGGTTAGTGGCGCGGCTGGCATGGCAGGCATGGCGGGCATGGCCCACGCTGGCAGTGGCTGCGGGGCCTGATGGGAATTAAACGCTGCCCGAGCTGGTTCTGCGAATAGGTTCTACGACAACTCTATGGAATCAGATGTCATGTGGACTGTTGACACTGCCACGGCCACGATCTCCTGGGCGCTCGCTGCCATGCACTGGCGGACGTATCAGTTCGATATCAGCTTTGTCATGCTCCATGCCACCAACTAGGCTGGTTTTGACGGTTGTGCTGAGGTCCTGGAGGTTAGGCAAGGTAGGAGCGTTGCCTGAAGCAAGCATCGTGTTCGTTCCCTTCTGAACAGTCACTTCTTCCCAGCCACCTTGCAGTTGTGCCGTGGTACGGTGCGAAGTCCTCTAAACCAAGTTATCAAGGGGAATAATCGGTCTCCGATATGGTTTCTACTTTCTCTTAGTTTCTCTGACCCACCGGTCGCCATGCTTTCTTGGCGTGCGTGCCAGGACGATATCTTACTTCATCTTGCACAAGTTTTCTGAAGTATGCTGACGAGAGTCTGATTGTTTTCCCTGGCCACTGATCTTAGAGCAAAACGTTTCAATAACACTTAATGCCAGAGGTGCCAGCGGGCCACACACAGTCCCCTAAGACGCTCGGCTGGCGTTCGGGTCTCGTTCGGGCGGCTGCAGTGGCGGCCAGATAGCGTTGACACCAACGCTACTGCCTCCACATTGGCGCTGTTGATGCTACAGTATTCAGAATAATGTGATAAAATGGGAGCTTTGGGTTGGGATCATTTGGAGTCTCGTTTCTGGCAAAAAATCAGATTTGATCTGTGTGCACTGCTCCATACCCAACAAACGTCAAAATTGCGACAAAACGACCAAGCGAGAAGAACCTCGGCCGGTCTCCGCTCCGCCACGCCACGCCGGCTGGCGGCGATTGACGAGTCGAGTCCAGCCGAGAGGGTGGCCGTGGCCGAGTCGAGCCGAGCAGTGTGCGGCCCGCGCGCCTCTCAGCGCTGGCACCTCTGCTTTATGCGCTGCTGAGTACAATTTCAATTACTCATTCCCTAACTCCTAACAATTATATCGTGATCTTGTCGCCTGCCTTGATGAAATGGATGAATGAGAGGTGAAATTTGGATGCGTTCTTTATGCTCCATTCCCAGGACGTGCGGCCCAGCAGTGTGGTGACCTGCTTCGTCATGCTCCATGCCGTGAACTACACTCACGTACTCCTATTGAGTTAAATTGTAAATGTTATATTTCCACATCAAATCTCTCCATATTTGACAGCAGAAGTAGGACCTTCTTCGAACTGATGTGTCGGGCTTTTTTGAGCCAGTCCGGCCTCCATTTACCAACACTTTTTTTTCTTGTGGAGCAAGGAGCGCCATGGTGCTACGTCCCAAAATCTGTTTCTGCTGCTCGGCGTTGACTTTGGTTGAAGAGGTGTTTCACAAACTCCCCGTGCCTGGAGTCCAAGGAGTTCGGTCCACCTAACAAACAGCTTTGGTCTTACTGCCGTAGTGCGGTACCACCAAGACCTTCTTTTCTTACTGAAATTTTTAAAAAAAAAGTAGCTTGGAGGACTGATGTTGATGCAACTCTGTTTCTTGAACTCTGTAAAGCAGCTGCAAGTGCTTTCCCTTTAAAGGGGTGAGGACCACGGCCTGTCCGACGCGGGCGAGCCACTCCAGTGGCCACCACGGCAAAATTCTGCCTTAACCACCTTGAGCTTCTCTTAGTGGCGGCCGGCCGGCAGCGCTTCGAAGTGGTTGATGGAGTGGCAAACGTTTTCTTTTGGGCAGCGGTGCTTTTCACAACAACAGCTTTATATCTTGCTTTGGTTCATGAGGTGTCTGACAGAAGTTTGTTGTGCCACTCTAGGGCTTTCCTTTGAGTCAGAAAGATTTCATTATTATTTTCTTCTTTTGCAAGGTCAATTATGTTGGGACCGTTTTCTGTTTTAACTCCAGTCAACCTTGCTCGGCCTTTT
This sequence comes from Thrips palmi, assembly GCF_012932325.1. NCBI lineage: Eukaryota > Metazoa > Arthropoda > Insecta > Thysanoptera > Thripidae > Thrips > Thrips palmi. Next base: position 160,875 of record NW_023144632.1, on the reverse strand, counting down.
CCTCCGCAGAGACCGCTGCGGAGACGCCGCCAAAAAACCATCCTAGGCCCATAAAAATGATCACAAATGTTTCATTAGCATTTTCTAGTGCAGCATTGTCCAGTGCAGCTCCAGGCAGCGTTTTCTCGTGCAGCCTGTACCTGTGGTGGTCCTCTCTCAGCAGCGTGAAGGGCGTCGGCATCGTGCCCAGCCACAGCCAACCCATTCATTCCTATTCAGTCCATTTGCGTCCAGTTCGGGTCCATTTGGGTCGACTTATCCGGGTCTTTTTTGGTCAATCCAGTTAGAACCTTTTGGGTCCATTTTTGGTTTATGTGGGTCCTCTTGGGTCCATTAAGGTCCATTTCGGTCCATTTCGGTCCATTTCGGTCCTGTTGGGTCTTCTGGGGTCCATTTGGGTTCATGTGGGTCCACCACGAGGCCAGGTCTTATTTGGGGTCTAAAGGTTTGTTGCCACACGGCACAAGCTAAGGAGGTCTCCGAAAATATGTTTCATTTTTCATCAATTTTTTTGTCTTCATTCTGTCTGAGAGCTTGCGACAAGATCAGCGTGCAACGACTCTTCATGCAAAAAGGTTTTTGTTGTCTTGCTGTTGCATGCGAGCAGACCAACACTTTCACAACTAGGCTGGTTTTGACGGTAGTGCTGAGGTCCTGGGAGGTTAGGCAAGGCAGGAGCGTTACCTTGAGCAAGCATCGTTTTCGCTCCCTTAACAGTCACTTCTTCCCAGCCACCCTTCAGTGGTGCAGCGGTACGGTGCGCAGTTCTCTTCAAACCAATAGTTGCCATGGGTAATTATGGACTCTGGTTGCCGATACAGACGAGCACAGCCAACAGCGCCACAACGGTGGCAAGACAAGCCCCCTAAAATGGAGACCGCACTTTCATGGAACCGCGAAGACGTTGTCCTCACACGCAGACAAGGTCACTCCCCGAGGCACATCCGGGGGGGGACTCATCCGAGGACAGCATCAAAGGGGATACGTTTACACAAGCTGCAGGCCGCGGGACAGAGGGTTGAGCAACACAGGATCCCGCCCTGGGTGCTGCCCCGGGGCGACAAAGACGCTCGGTGGGTAGACGCTCGAGCCGCGCGGACGCTGCCCAGCCGAGACTTCTGCCGGGGCCGGCATGTTGGGGCTGACTGGCAAGTGACTGGCAGCAGTGCGGCTGGGAGAGGTTAGCGGGTTAAATGAGGTATTTTGCGATAGGAAGAAGATGCGGCGGTGGGGGTAACATAACAAACCCTTATTGGCTGAGCGAAGGCGAAGCTTGTTACTCGCCAGTGGGGTTGAAAAGTTTTTCCTGTCTGTCTGTCTGTCTGTGTGTGTGTGTGTGTGTGTGTGTGTGTGTGTGTGTGTGTGTGTGTGTGTGTCCGCACTACCCCTCCTGAACGGCTCTGCCGATCTCGGTGAGATTTAGCACACTTTTTGGGTATGTCCTTGGCGCGGCACACGCGAAATTTTATCGTCCTAGCTCAACTGGTTCAGTTTACACTGATGGACAAAATTGAAGCACCACTTTTTGTTTTCCGAGCCAAATCTGAATGAGCCGGCCGATTCCCGTGAAACTTCGCTCAGTGGTGGTCGAAAGGATTGTCCACACGTACCCCAAACGGTGGGACCACGGGTCGCAGGGGATGGCGTCAAAAAGGCGTAAAGTGCCGCGGGGCAGAAACGGCCGCTGGGTTAAAAAAAATGAATCGCGTATAACACACTTTCGGTGAGGGTATGGGGTCCTGCACCTCAGGGCCGACTTGAACCCTTCCGGTACGCGTTGCAGGTGTGGGCCTTTGCGGCCGTGGAGGGTCTCCTGTCACTTTGCCACCCTGATCAAAATTTTCCGCCCACGGGTTCACCCTGTGCACCCTTCCGAACATGGGGGTTGATTTTTCAACCCCTCATCATTTTGGGGCCCCAAAGGCGTTCCCCAGGGCTGCGATGCTGCGGGATGGACTCGATGTGATGCCTGCAGGCCTCCCCTGCCGTGCTGCATCAGTGCCGCACGCCAGGACCACGTCGGTGGGGCCTAAGTCCACACAGGGGGTGGGGGTGGTTTTTGACGGTGCTGCTGCGTGCGCGGTGTTTAACTCGGGTTTGTGCGTTAGTCTGGGGTACTGTGCCCCATCAATCATTTCTCAACATTTGCCGCTGTTTTTTCCACCCCTTTGAACCAAAATCCAGAAGGGCCTAACTACCCCCACCCCCGTAAAGGGGTGGGGGTTGATCCAAATTTCTCGCCCTCTCTTGAGGGTTTGGGGACACCAAACGGGGTACCTGACGCCACGAAAGCCCATTCTCAGCAGTGGGGCACACCCTGGGGCCTAAGTAACCGTCCTTGCGTCTAGGGGTGGATTCTAAGGGGATGAAGCTTTCGGTAGCGGATTTTTTCGCGGGGATGCTTTGAGGACGTCCCTCTAAACGCATCCTGAGGTGCAGGACCCCATACCCTCACCGAAAGTGTGTTATACGCGATTCATTTTTTTTAACCCAGCGGCCGTTTCTGCCCCGCGGCACTTTACGCCCTTTTGATGCCACCCCCTGCGACCCGTGGTCCCACCGTTTGGGGTACGTGTGGACAACCCTTTCGACCACCACTGAGCGAAGTTTCACGGGAATCGGCCGGCTCATTCAGATTTGGCTCGGAAAACAAAAAGTGGTGCTTCAATTTTGTCCATCAGTGTATATAGCCAAAAAACACCTAAAAAACGGTGAAAAATCGAGTTTTCGGCAGGTAGATCACCTCTGTCTTGAAGAAAGGGGGGTCTTGGGGGCGTAGCCACCCAGCCTCGACAAGTTATAAAGTGACAAGAATTAAGGTGGGTCTGGGGGGCGGAGCCCCCCACCATGCAACACGTAAGAAGTAACCGACGACGGACAAGCCAATGCCTGCCGAAGGCAGGCTAGCGCCACGGGCCAAGGTGGGTACGCCAGGCGCGGATTGGAGGAACAGGCCGCGAGACATCGCGAAGCCTGTTACGACAAGACGCGGTCTGGCGTAAACCTACCTTGTTTGTTTAGGTCCCGCATCTTCGTCTTTCTTTTCTTCACTATCGCAAAGTACCTTATCCTCGACTAATACCGATTTTGAAGAATTAGTTATTTTAGTGAGCAAGGATAGCCCTGACCGGCTTGCTGACGGGAATCCCGCTAATCTCCAAGGCAGGTTCGATCATCAGGTTTTGGTCATCTGGCCGCAGCCAGCATTTGTCAACGGTTGGCACGCGTGGCAAAGGATAACTCATATAACTTATGCACAACTTTTTGGTTGCAGGGTCACTACCAGCCTGGGCCTCCTTCATGATCTGCAATGATATGAGATTGGTCAGCGTCGCTCATTAGGTCAACAAGCAGAAACAAGTTTCTCGGTAAGGACCAGGAGGTGGAAACTACTTTGGGTAATTATTTTATAAAACCGAACACTTTCAGTTTTTAATATCACCGATTTGGCTCAAAATTTGTAAATCGGCATCAATTATTTGCTGAGCGATAGCGAAGCCTGTTACTCCATTGGGGTTGAAAAGTTTTTTCTGTCTGTCCGTCTGTCTGTCCGTCTGTCTGTGTGTGTGTGTGTGTGTGTGTGTGCGCACTACTCCTCCTGAACGGTTCGTCCGATCTCGGTGAGATTTTGCACACTTTTGGGGCATATCCTTGGCTCGGCACACGTGAAATTTCACTATCCTAGCTCAACTGGTTCAGTTTTATAGCCAAAAAACACCTAAAAAACGGCGAAAAATCGAGTTTTTTGCAGGCAGATCACTTGGCCTGAAGAAGGGGGGTCTGGGGGGCGGAGCCCCCCAGCCCGCACAAGTTAAAAAGTTACAAGGGATCTAGAATGAGGGGCATGCATCAAGTTGAAGAGTTTCAAGGGTCGAGATCGAGTTATATTTAGATGGAGCAATCCTTTCTAGAACGAAGGGGGGTTTGGGGGGCGGGGCCCCCCAGCACGCAACAGGTAGGAAGTAGCCGACGATGAACAAGCCATTGCCTGTTACAAGACGCGGTCTGGCGTAAACCTACCTTGTGGTCTAGCTGAGCACTACAAAGTAGCTCCGCTCAAAACCGAGCCGTTCCGGTGATATGGGCATGGGTCAAGGAGGCAAATTTAATTTTGACAAACCGTTTGTGGCCCGTCTCGTTAATTTTTTTTGTTAAAAAAATGACGGAGGGACGGGCATACAGTATGATGCATGCTGTGCGTCGGTCCGTCCGTTCGTTCGTTCGTCCGTCCGTCCGTCCGAGGACTTCCCGTGGTCCGATCTCGATTCCATCCGAGCCCCCGGGGTGGGGGTAGGGGGGGGGCCTTGAGCTTGAGCTATTACTCGCAAAATGTGCGACGCTGTGTGTACAGTTTGGTCTGCCTAGGTTCGGGAACTGTGGAGGCTGGGGCTAGGTAAAGAGGCCTGGGCTAAGGCAATGTACACTGCTCAGAAAGATATTAAAAAACGCTAAAACTAACGCTAACGTGGAAGCAGATGACATTCTTATGAGAATGTTTATTGGCTCAGCGATAGCAAAGCCTGTTACTCCAGTGGTGTTGAAAAATTTTTTCTGTCTGTATGCCTGTCTGTCTGTCTGTGTGTCCGCACTACTCCTCCTGAACGGCTCGGCCGATCTCGGTGAGATTTTGCACACTATTTGGGTATGTTCTTGGCTCGGCACACGCGAAATTTCGCTAACTGGTTCATTTTTTATAGCCGAATTTAATATATATATATATTGACATAATACTAAAAGTGTGCTCTAAGTTTGGAAAGTCAATTAAAAAATTTCTCCGGAACGGCCCTCTTCTGAGCGGAGCTACTTTGCAGTGTTCAACTAGACCATAAACAAGGTAGGTTTACGCCAGACCGCGTCTTGTCGTAACAGGCTTCGCGATGTGTCGCGGCCTGTTCCACCAATTCACGCCTGGCGTACCTACCTTAGCCTGCGGCGTTTAGCCTGCCCTCGGCAGGCATTGGCTTGTCCATCGTCCGTTACTTCTTACTTGTTGCATGCTCGGGGGCTCCGCCTCCCCCAGAGCCCCCTTTATTCTAGATGGAGTTGCTTCATCTACAGATAACACGATCTAAGGCCCTGCCCCCCTTTCTTGAAGACAGAAGTGATCTGCCTGCAGAAAACTTGATTTTTCGCCGTTTTTCAGATGTTTTTTGGCTATAAAAACTGAACCACGTGAGCTAGAATAGTGAAATTTCGCGTGTGCCGAGCAAAGGACATACCTAATAAGCCTGCAAAATCTCAGCTAGATCGGCCGAGCCGTTCAGGAGGAGTAGTGCACACACACACACACACACACACACACACACGCAGACAAACAGACAGACAGACAAACAGACAAACAGACAGACAAACTTTTTCAACCGCACTGGAGTAACAGGCTACGCTATAGCTCAGCCAATGACGCCGATTTACAAATTTTGAGCTTAATCGGTGACATGAAAATCATAAAGTTTTTGGTTTTATACAAGGTAGGTGTACGCAACTGTGTCTTGTCGTAACAGGCTTCGCGATGCTGCGCCAGTTTCGACAATCCGCGCCTGGCGTATACACCTTCCTTGGCAGACCGTGGAAATTGGCGTGGTCCCCTCAAAAAGAGCATTTGGTCATCAAAATCTACACTAATGGGGCTAAACTTTCGGTCGGAGGTCTGAACGGATTCTATTTTCGTTATCAGCAGCCTCTAAAACATTTAAAACGACATTGAACTTGACAAAAAGTTGAAAGTACCAAAAAAGTTGTCTTTTTCCTGCCGTTTTTAAAGTGTTTTTTGGCTAATATGACCGAATGGATTGAGATAGAAAGCTGAATTTTGGTGTGTGGCGAGCCAAGGATATGCCCAATGACCCTGCAAAATCTCAGTAGAATCGGCCGAGCCGTTTAGGAGTAGTGCGGACACACACACACACACACACACACACACAGACAGACATGAAAAACTTTTCAACCCCACTGGAGTAACAGGCTTCGCTGTCGCTCAGCCAAAAAGAATTACCCCTGTGCAAAATGTGAGCGATATTTGGCTTCGACTCGAAAGTGATCGCGATAACCTTGAGTGGGGCTCTAATTTTAACGCCCAGAGTAGAATGAAGAGTCCCAACCAGGCATTGACAGTATTCTTCCCTCTCCCTGTCACTTTGCGCCAAAACCCAATGCTCAAACAAGCTCCCTGAGAAATGCTTTAGGCAGCGCCCGCGACGGTCCACAGGTGCTACCCCTGACCTTATGTGACCTTTCTGCATCTTTTTCAGCGGCAACGTCTCCAGGTCATGGAGGCCGAGATTGGGATTGATGAAAACGTTGAGAAGGTTGTAAAGAAGGAGAGAAAGAAACGGAAGTTATCTGATTTGGAAAATGAAATAGACACCTTAATTGCTGACTGTGAATCGGGAGAGTCGAAAGGCCAAGCGACTTTAGGTCGAGAGGTCAAGAGGGTCAAGCCGGGGAGAAATAAATTTGACCTACACAGCGATGATTTTGTATGGTCGACGGAAGAGTGTAAAATCCTTATGGACGCGAGGGAACTAGAAAAAAAGCTGCAAATTTGTTTTGGTGACCATGGAGTAACGAGGGCAGGCCAGGATGCTATTGTGAAAATTCTGCAAGATCATGGGCACCCTGATTTACATTTGAGTAGGTCCATCATGGGCACAACGTCAACAGGCGTTAATAAATATCTTAAACAAGTCTCAAATGGTCAGATTTACTATTCGGGAATAGAGTCCGGAGTTCGTGGATCCGTTACCGCTGAGTATCTTTCTCATTGTAAGACTATTAGTTTAGATTTCTTTTGGGACGGTCTATCCCCTTACAAAAGCGTTAAAAGTAAAGTTTGGCCTATTTTAGGCCGACTAAGTTCCACAGAATTCAGTAAGGCAAGTGCCCCTTTCATAGTGTCAATCTTCGCGGGAAAAAATGATCCAGACCCTTATGATTTCCTTGAGGACTTTGTCACAGAAGCAAAGGGTTTGCAGGCCAATGGAATAGGATTTGATGGCATCAGGTATGAGGTTCAGATTCAGAAATTTATTGCAGATTACCCAGCGAGGTGCAGGATGAAATGCGTCAACGGCGAGGGCCCTTCTTCGCTTATCCAGTGTGAGAGGTGCACTATCGTCGGTAGAAGTAGAGGTGGAACAAATTTTTCCAGCGTGGAGATTAGGCGCAGCAGGCCTACTCTGAGAACAGATGAAACTTTTCGATCAAAGGCACAAATAGATTATCACACTCATTGTAAGAAAGGAGAACGCAGTGATTCGCCTCTAACTCAACTTGGAGTGGACATGATATTTGGGTTTCCCATGGACCCTCTCCATATATTGTACCAGGGCGTACTGAGACGCTGGTGGGAATTTATTGTGGTTTCAAAAAGATCCGTAGTTTTCCGCATTACAGACGCTGTCGTAAATGATTTGTCAAAATTCATGGAACAGGAGCTTAAGCAGTATTTCCCTTCAGAGTTTGCTAGGAGAGTCAGAGGAATGTCTTGCTATAAATTGTTTAAGGCGACCGAGTGGCGCCGTTTCTTGTTATACGATGGGATCATTGTTACAAAGAAATATCTGCCAATCGGTGCTCACCGAAATTTTCTGTTGCTCTCATGTGCGGTGCGCATTTTGTCGTCCTCAGATTTGTTTCAACAGAGTAAACTACAGACAGATGCTGAAAGCTTGTTGAACGGTTTCGTTGCTGATGCCGAATCAAAATTTGGGAAATCCTTCATGGCGATTAAAGTCCATAGCCTCACTCACCTTAAGAAGGATGCTGAAAAACATGGCGTTTTAGAAAGCTTTTCAGCATTCCCCTTTGAGTCATATTTGAGTCGCATTAATCACAGCATGCGTGCTCATGGGCGCTGCCTAGAGCAGATTGTAAACAGGATTAAGGAGGGACACTTATTGCAACCTGAACCTGTAAAAATGAGAGTTTGTGGAGTCATTCGGCCTGTCCTCTCACGCATGGTGCACGAGTCCACAGACAAAAAAGTGTACCGCCAGGCTTCATTGCCAGGCATGTTAATTCGAACAGATCGAAAGTGTGATTCCTTCTTCAAGACGGCCGATGATGCTGTCGTCCGAGTTACCTCAATTGTGCATGACACATTGTTAGACAGAGTGTTTGTTCTTGGATATAAATTTGCATTCAGCAGCAACTATTTTCATTGGCCCTTACGGTCAAAACTACTAGGCATTGAGAAGGTCTGGGGAATGAGGTCGGTCTTAAGCAAATGGCATATTCAAGATTTGGTACGCAAATGCGTTCTTTTGAAAAGTGATTCTCAATCGTCTGAGTGGTTGTGCCTTCCACTCATTCACGATGAACGGCGTGAGTAGAACTGTTGTATATGGTCCCGGAATGGAAGTCGTTCTCCGAAAACATATTCCAATGCCTAATCATCCCAAACCCAAAATTTGATGAATCGGATTCTGACGAAACATGGCGGTTGTGTAACTTAGCAAGTTTCATCAAAATCCGGAACATCAAATTTGGGGTCCCGTATTATCGGACAAAGACTGCCCCTCTGTTAAAATTGTGTAATTTCTTGAAGGATAGTTAAAAATGTAGGGCAAGGGCCTTGGCATGAACCATAAGGATAAGTTTGCTGTAAGATTTGTAACCGTCTTTTCAAATAAAGGCTTTTTTTTGTCCCTTAACTGGATTTTTTAGTACTGAATGAAAATACTGTGCCTCTAAAAAATACAGACACGTGAAAAGCAGTTTTTCATAATGCACTAAAAACGTCTCTCTTTCATGTTCATTTCAAGTACCTTTCACATAGCTTCTCATGTTAGTGTGTGGTGCGTAAAGAACGAGTAAAAAAAGAACAAGACAAATGCTGTTTTCGACGCACATTTGTACACGGATGTCAAAGGCAGATGGCAGGCAAGCGCCGCAGGCCAAGGTAGGTGTAAACACTAGGCGTGGATTGTTGATACTGGCACAGCATCGCGAAGCCAGTTAAGGCGGGTTCACGAGTCGCTTGCGGCGAGCTGCTCTGCGTTGCGGTGACCTGCGACGCGTTGGCGCTCCGCATCAAGCGCGTGGGCGCAGGCGGTGCCGTTCAGGAGTTCCTTGCGCGCATAGGTCGCTGCGTTGCGGTGACGAGCCCTGCGTTGATTTTCAAACACGTTTGATATTCTCCGCAAGCACGTCGCCGTAACGCAAGGACAGGAGTAGTGGGAGATGCTGCCACTGGCTGCCGGGCGACGCGGGACTGCGCGGGCCAGCGCGGGCCGGCCTGCGAGTGGGGGTGGGGGTAGGGTTTCTACAGGGTGGGGGAGGTTGTGTCGCCGAGCCGTGCCTAGCCGCGCCTAGCGTTTCCGCAGCTCTGTCTCCGCAACGCAAAGAAACTCGTGTGCAGGCACGAATTCCGAGCACCTTGCCGTAGCGCAGAGCAGCTCACCGTAACGCAGAGCAGCTCGCCGCAAGCGACTCGTGAACCCGCCTTTACGACAAGACACGGTCTGGCGTGCACCTACCTCGTAATTCTTTCGTGCATAGCTTTGCGCAGAATTGAGCATACACAACCTGTGCACAAACGCACAGGTTGCTGCACAACAATGCACAATTTCATGCTTAGCTGCGCACGAGAAATTACATAGTAATTTAGAGTGTATGTTGTTTATTCCCACTCCACCAGATACGCTGCGCCTGCGCCCGCTGAACGCGCGCCACCAGAAGAGCGACAGCCGCCCGAGATTTCCCCTTCTCCTGCTACGCCAGGAGCCCAGAGCCACTCAGCACCTCCACCACCGCCCTCCCCCCACCCCGCAACCGTGCAGAGCAGACGAGGAGGACCCGTCCCGCCGCCCGCGCCGCCGCCGCCAGCCGCCGCCGCCAGCCAGCGCCAGCGCAGCCGCACGCAGCGCCAGCGCCAGTCAGCCAGCCACCAGTCGCCAGTCGCCAGTCAGTCACTCTTCACCGGCCCTGCTGGTCAGACGTCCGACGGGGTACGGCCCGGGCCCGGACAGTAACGCGTGGTTTCGAGTTTTGAAGAGACAAAGGCACTCGTGCTTGGAATATAATCGTAGCAGCCATGGGCGAGATTTGGCATTCCGAAGTTACGACGGTAAACCCCACCAGTGGCGAGGTAAGTCTCTCTTTACACTACGATAAATCCACTCTGAAATTTCTGAGTTTGTGTCAGAGATTTCATTTAGAGTTTTACAGTTTCATTCAGAGCTTGAGAGTTTCATTCAGAGTTTTAGAGTTTCATTTAGAGTTGCAGAGTTGAAAGTTTATATGCAGCATCTGCACAGGAATTTAGTCGGGACATTTTAATTTTATAAATTTTGAAAAAAAAAAATTCCACTATCTCGTGAACCGTTGGTGGTTGCACAAAATGGATTGCGGATTCGGTTCGCAATTGGGCCCACAACCCCTACAACATTTACATGATTATAATGTAACATGTTTAATTGGAGACAAGCTCACTTTCAAGTTGACTCTAAACCTCAGAGTCTCTCATTGTGCCAGATAAAAACTCTGATTATATCACTCTGAAACTCCAAATGCCACTCTAGAACTCCAACTCAGAAGTGCGTGAATTTGTAGAGATTCTTTTTTAGAATTACTGGTCCAGCTATGGTTAGAGTGGTTTACTCTGGGAGTTTTCAGAGTGGATTTACCCTAGTGTACTTAGAAAAACCCTGTCCGGTTTCGATTGCTTTAGTCCATTGCTCTATGAGCATGTAGACATCGATGGGTCGTAGCAGGGGTGGGAACCCGGCAGTTTTGAGCGCATCGTGCCCTAGCAAGGCCCGGCTACCCACCACCGTCCCACGCGGCGCCGTCCTGTTGCGGGCGAAGCTCAACGCTTTCAAAAACACTTTTTTCGGACGTTCTGTGGTGGCATATCAGTGTTGTTTTTAGTCAGTCCCATCGCAAATGCGGTTTTCTTTCGATAGAGCATAGAATATATTTCATTTGTGTCAGAAAAGTGCAGAGTTTTTTCCAAAGCGGGACGTTGACGAGCCACGGCCAGATGCTGCGACTTCGCTTTGGTATGAATTCTCCGTGATTTTGACTCTGTGCTCTATCGATAGAAAACCAAATTTCTACGGAACTGACTACAATAGACTGATTTGCCACCACAGAACGTCCAAAAACACTGTTTTCCGAAGCGGTGAGCTGGGCTTGCAACAGGCAGGCACCAGCTGGGGCGGGGGTGGGGGGCCGGGCCTTGGTACGGCATGGAGCACCCAAAAGTGCCGTATTGCCACCCCCTAGAGGCATTCCATGCCAGATCATCGGAGACCCCAAATTTAATGCTCGGATTTTGATGAAACTTGGTAGTTGTGTTCCTTAGGGACAATAAATGAGAAAAAATGTCTTAGAAAACAATATTTTGCGACGGGAGCGTGTCGCATTGCTGTCTTGACGTGAACTTACGCCTCATCACAACGTTGAAGCTACGCAGCAAGAAAACGTTAGGGTAACCTCCCAGCATAAAGCAATCACAACGTAGTCTGTTGCCGTGGCATCGACTTCATTGTGACGTGGACCTTCGCCACATCGATTTGACGTAGCACGGCAACGGTCTCAAAGCCTTCTCTAGTGGTGTGCAAACTTGCATCGACGGGGATTAATCAGAAAGGGGTTACAGTAAAACTCCCCTCTAAGCTGACCCACTCCAAGCTAAATTTTTTATTTCCGCTGTGAAAGCCAGTCCCTTCGCAGATCGCTGCGACTTGTCTAAGTCCAAAACCATCAAAACTTACGATTAATTTTTTTTCACATGTAGTACTACATGAGATTACATGCTGGGCAATATCTCAGGCCGATCGGACGAGAAGTACCCGAGATATGATTTTTTAAAATTTTGCCAATACTAGCTGCACCCGGCTGCACCGGAATTTATTGCCCCCGCACCTGATTTTATTGCCCTCCTGGCGCACCGAAACGTCCATCGTCGTCCCTTGCACCATGTGTTAAACGTATCGGGACGTTCACTCGAAGCTAGGTGTGTCCCCCGACTGATCAGCATCAGCTTGGAGGGGAGTTTTACTGTAATTCGTCCCCGTAAAGAGGGCTCGAGCCGTGGGCGTCGCCGTGGCGTAAGTTAACTAGGGGGTATATCGGGCCCGAGAACGGACCAAATGCGTGAGAGCACCGTCGAGGAGGTGTCGATTAGAGGAGGCCTTGATACCGTCCCTGACAAAGTGTCTGTTCGTAAACTTACCTTATTCTATTAGCTTTCAATAGTTCTCCTCGTTGCAGCGCTTTTGCAGCGTTGAGTTCCTTTACGAAGAAGGAAATATTGATGCTGTGCCACTATCATGGACAAAGAGCAGAAGAATTGGCAAAGTCAATGGTAAACAAGCAGTTATGGGAAAATGCTATTGGCCACCGAAAAGCATGGCGCGCAGAGTTCATGCACTTGCTAAAAAGCAAGTGCAGCCTGACAGGCTCACCTGGGATCTGTTCGACGTTGCGCTGCTAAAATACGGCTGTAAGATATTTTTGAACATTGATAAGCGCAAGTCGTGTTGTGGCAAACGGTACCGGTTGCTTTCCAAGCCAAGAGGAGAACTATCTGCGCACAGTGTTAAAAATTCTAGAAATTCAGACTTCTTTTTTTATAGACTTTCCACTCTGACTTGGGAATTCAGACTAAGATTTGAGATTTTTAATTGCTTATCAGCATGTTCTGACTTTCAGTGTTAATTTTCGGACGGAGAAGTCTGTAATGTGTTTTCAGACCGAGCAGTTTAAAAGTCAGACTTATTGTTTTAAGTTTTTAGAGTTCCATGCACTGCAAACCTTCACACTTACAAATGCGTGCTTGCAAGTACACACATACAAACGCATGCTTGGCCAAGTACACACTTACAAATGCCTGCTTTCAAGTAGACACTTACAAACGTATGCTTGACGCGCGTTTGTAAGTGTGTACTTGCAAGCATGCATTTGTAAGTGTGTACTTGGCCAAGCATGCGTTTGTACACTCCCGACAAAAATTTTCGGAACGGTTTTAGTTTAGTCATCGTCATATTTTCTAAGTCTTTCGAGGTGGGAAGCTGAAATTTTGTACACGGGTGCCCCCACTACTCCTCTCAAGGCCTGCGAAGCGCGTGACCCGTGCGCCTCCCCTAACGGACGGCACCAACCCCTAAGTGCACAAGGCTGAGAAAAACGATGAAAACGTGCCGTAATAACCAACTTCACCTTATCGCAGAGTCCAAAGTTTTGGTGTACGAGGTCAAATGAGTCTCCTCTTTCCAACGATGCAAGCGGAATTTAATTTGAACCAACCCACCCCCCGCTGCACTCACCCCCACCCCCTCGAGGGGGTGGATTTCGAGCATGTTCGAATTTCGCTCAAAACAGCGTCGGGGCGTCCCCTGTACCAAGCAATCATGTTTTTTCGAGTTTGCAACCACCCCCGGGTGAATCATCCCCCGAAAAGCCCCGGGGCCTTTCGGTATGAGCAAAATGCAACAAAACTCCAGGATGCATTCCTCCAGTGTCCAAGAAGACGTCTCAGCGAAGAAACGCGGTGCCGGACGACTGCAACCCCTGCGGTAGGGGTGTTCGCCTCCTTGCACACCTGCACGCTCCTGGAGGGGTTGGAAGCCCTCCGACGAGCGGGCTGGTCGAACAAGACATGGGGGAAGCGATCCTGAAGTTTTCAAGACGATCCCACCAACCGTTCGTCTTCCAGAGCGAAAAAAGCGTCACTTACAGTAAAACCCACCCCTCACTTCACCCCCTTCCAGCGACTCACTGAGTGGAGGTAGCAGTCCCAACCAACGTCACATCACTCGGCACAGACCTCATGTCAAAGGCCTCCAAGTTTCAGACTGATGCGACAAAGCATGGGACCGTGGGAGCGACGCAACGATGTGCCTGCACTCGGCAGCAATGGATGCGCCGGCCCGACGGCCCCATGCGCCGTGCAGGTAGGCAAGCCAACACGCTTGGAACCCGGTTGATTAAAAGCCATTTGAAAGCCTGATTTTGGCTGGTTAGCCACTGTGGCGTATTGGAAGACATGCCCTGCATACAGTGCTTAAGCGTAGTGACGCGCGGGCCAAAATCAGGCTTCCAAATGGCTTTTAATCCTCCTGCCGCCAGGTGAGTTGGCTTGCCTATCTGTACGGCGCATGGACCCGTCGTGTCGACGCGTCCGTTGCCGCCGAGGGCAGGCACATCGTTGCGTCGCTCCCACGGTCCCATGCTTTGTCGCATCAGTCTGAAACTTGGAGGCCTTTGACATGAGGTCTGTGCCGAGTGATGTGACGTTGGTTGGGACTGCTACCCCCACTCAGTGAGTCGCTGGAAGGGGGTGAAGTGAGGGGTGGTTTTTACTGTAAGTGACGCTTTTTTCGCTCTGGAAGACGAACGGTTGGTGGGATCGTCTTGAAAACTTCAGGATCGCTTCCCCCATGTCTTGTTCGACCAGCCCGCTCGTCGGAGGGCTTCCAACCCCTCCAGGGGCGTGCAGGGGTGCAAGGGGGCGAACACCCCGACCGCAGGGGTTGCAGTCGTCCGGCACCGCGTTTCTTCGCTGAGACGTCTTCTTGGACACTGGAGGAATGCATCCTGGAGTTTTGTTGCATTTAGCTCAAGCCGAAAGGCCCCGGACGGCCGGTGTTCGAAAGGGGGTGGGGCTTTCCGGGGGATGATTCACCCGGGGGTGGTTGCAAACTCGAAAAAACATGATTGCTTGGTACAGGGGACGCCCCGACGCTGTTTTGAGCGGAATTCGAACATGCTTGAAATCCACCCCCTCGAGGGGGTGGGGGTGAGTGCAGCGGGGGGTGGGTTTGTTCAAATTAAATTCCGCTTGCATCGTTGGAAAGAGGAGACTCATTTGACCTCGTACACCAAAACTTTGGACTCTGCGATAAGGTGAAGTTGGTTTTTACGGCACGTTTTCATCGTTTTTCTCACCCTTGTGCTCTTAGGGGTGGGTGCCGTCCGTTAGGGGAGGCGCACGGGCCACGCGCTTCGCAGGCCCCGAGAGGAGTAGTGGGGGCACCCGTGTACAAAATTTCAGCTTCCCAGCTCGAAAGACTTACAAAATATGACGATGACTAAAACCGTTCCGCTAGTTTGTCGGGAGTGTAAGTGGGTACTCAGTAGACAGTTAGGTTTGAAGTGTGGTCTGCCTTGTAATTTCAGACCTGAGTCCAAGTTTTTTTATCACCTGGTCTGAAAACCAATTTTGGTTTCAATATTTCTAAATTCAAAGGTATGTACTCAAACCTAATACTCGCTTATGTCATGTAGATTTCTCGGAATCCGATTGGTAACTGATCCAGGAAGCGGAAGAAGGGGTTAAGTCAAGTTGAATTAGTGACCTCTTATCAGTCTTTTAAGTAGACATGGGCGGAAATTTGGTTGAAAATTTAGTGTGCTGAGACAAGTCCAATCCTCCTGCATCAACTTTTAGATGCCATTCGCGAAAATGGTCTCCCACCAGAAAGTTTGAGTCACGAAAAAGAGCAAGGTTCCAACTCGACTTAAACCCTTCTTTCGCTTCCTGGATCTACGTGGGTATGGTCCGCCAGAGCCCCCACGGCACAACGCCGCCGAGTCGCATCACCTCGATGGTAAATTAAATTTTGCAGTCGCAAAATTTAGATCTAATGAAAATCCGCTTTTGACTATTAAATCTGAATTTCAAGGTGGAAAGTCTGAAAAAAAAAGTCTGAATTTCCAGAAAAATTTTAACAGTGCAGCTAGCTCGCTCGCTGGCTGGTCTGAGCGGCTCTTATTTTCCACGGCACGCTAACAGTTTCTTTGTTTTTTTACCATGGTTTTTCTTATGATCTCTACTAATGTTTTCCAGCTACATTTGCTGAATGTACGGCATCCCTCAAAGAACTGTCAGGCATAGAAGAAGACTGCAACAACTCATCGGATGATGATTTAGCTAAAACAAGGAGGGATAAATCCAAGCTTAGGAAAAGGCGGTTGTCACGTTCAGACGAATCGGAGACAGAAGATGAATCAATCTTTAATGCCTCACAGTTGCTGTCAAATCAGCCAGAGGGGTCTTCTTCAGGTGATGGCTCTCCAAACCAACAATCGGGGATAGAGTCGGGAAGTTTGAGGAAGTCACCAGAGAAAAGTGGCGGGCTGACATCGCCCAAAAAGAGCAAGGGAGGCAAATCGCCAAGCAAGAGCCAGGGAGACTGTACAACAGCGCCGAGGAAAGAGTCCAGGGAAAAGAGTCCAGTTAAGGGCATTTCCAAATCACCAGTTAAGGGCATTTCCAAATCACCATCTAAGGGCATTTTCAAATCACCATCTAAGAGCATTTGGGAATCACCTTCAGTGCCGTCCAGGGAATGCACCGGCAAAGGAGCACGTACGCCACTGAAGTTAAGCGCTCCTGTCAGGACACCACAGAAGGAGCAGAGCAAGGGACGGGCAAAGACACCCGTTAAGACCGGGAAAGAGGCTGTGGATAAACCCAGAACGCCTGGCAAAGCACTCGGGTTCAAGTCACCGACGGCGGACAATGGAATTTCCTTTCCGAACAGAGCAATATCTTTGTCGCCATCCAAGCAACCGAGGTTGAAAGACGTGACGTTGCCACAACCTGAATTTACCTTTTCGCAAAATGAGCAGGCCATGACGTCTCGAGAACATCCGTTTACCTTTTCGCAGAAAAGGCACCTTCCGACCAAGCAGAGTCGTATGTCGGACTATGTGGAAAGTATCTCAGAGAGTGAACTGGCTGATATTCAAGAAGACATAGACCGACTGCGACAGGTGACGTCCCCGGCCTCCACTGTTGGCTCTGCCCGCAGTGCTTCACCCAGC